>NC_048593.1:22429900-23029900 GCF_013265735.2 Oncorhynchus mykiss
TTAAACATCTCAGCACCATGCACTGTGCTGCTTCCCCTGTAGCGCAGTGTTACTGCCACTGAGGTATACTAAGAACTGGAGACTGCCTCCAAGATGTCCGACTGTTGTTTTTAAGGTAACCTACTCACGTTCGCATACGCCGGTTCATGGACCATTTATATTTGGGTTGCATCCGGTTTATACAGACCAAAGTCACATGCACACCAGCACTCAGTGCGCACAGGGAGCAGCGCGAGCAGCGATGATGTCATCACGTCATCCAAAAACATGGCAGACATTGTATGATTAAAATCAGTCTTGGCGACAATTATTTGAATATTTCAATGGATGTTTTGTGCACCACGGTGATAACTAAAGTGTGTTATTAAGAATTTTCAAATCTGACTTCGCCATGTGGCCGTGTATGGAAATGATCTTTCTGGGCAGCTCAACTGCAGTACTGAAGCAAAACTGAAGGAGCTGTCGAAACAGTGTTTTTAGACCAGAACCCTGGCCCCACGGTTACTGCCCATACAATGAGATGGTTAAAAACAAGGTAAAGTAGTAAAACTAGAAATCTCTGTTTTCCAGCTGAAACCAACCATATGCTTTTTGTCAACTTCCTTGGAAACGTTGAATTGGGTTAAATGCTGAAACTGTTCAATAATTGGGGAATATGGTAAGGTTAGCACAAATGTCAGAGTACAGTACATACTGTATATCAGCACAGGGCATTAGACGCAGGTATACTGTAGCATGACAAATTACAGGGCCAGCTATTCTCATTCCGATCTGCCCTTTAATGTGTTCGGATTGACCCTGCGAATATAGAAGCTCTAACCAAGCAAATCTCTCTACAGGGTTCCAGTGTTCTCTGTGCTTTGCTATTGAAAACATCAAAATGTACCTTTGGAAGAAAAAGCCAGTCAAAGGCTGAGACTTTATTACTATACACAACAGCATCAGTCCCTTTGACTGTAATACAACCTTGTACACATAATGTACAGGTTCCATGTTTGGAAACTTCTATAGCATGCCATTGACATCAAAAATAGAGATTTGGTAAAAGAATCACGCAAAAAAACATCTCCTTTAAGTGGTATGTTGGTGGCTCTCAAACAAAGGCAAATGCATTCAAATTCTAAGTTCAAAGTATATTGCTTTTAGTGAACACTGAAGGTGAAAGCTACTTTTCCTTATTTATAAAACACTTACAGCAACTTTGCCGGGCACAATAACAATGACACCTCTTATCTATGAAAGTAAGTGGCGAGTATGAATAAAACATTGAGCGATGTTAACAGCAATTCTTTGCTTTGGTTTTTACTTTAGTGGCTTTGTAGCTACCTCTCAGGACCTGGCTGGAATACAGTAACTGAGATCCAAGAGTCAGGAGAGCAGTTCAGTGGAGAGTGGCTGCTCTTTTGAAGACAAGTCTCCGCGGCCCATTGTAAAACACTTTGAAAGGAATAAGGGAAATATTGGACCATAACATCTTAGACCGGTGGAAGCTCTCTCCAAATTCATCTGCTTATATATTTATTTAGCTATTTATTTAAAGGCACAATGCAGCCATTTTCATCTCGGTATCAAATCCTCTCTGGGTAACAATGAAGTACCTTACTGAAATAGTCAAAAATAAACAAAAATAGCTTCTTAGCAAAGAGTCATTTCTCAAGCAAGAATTTTGCTAGGACTGTCTGGGAGGGGTCTGAGTGGCAGAAATGTGTTAATGGCAGAGAGGTTTGGATCACTCTTTCTTATTGGTATGTTAACTAATCTACTGTTGATGTCACCAGGCAGGCAACAATTCCATCCATCCCACAAAAACAGGCTGAAATGTCAGGTGGTCTTTTCAAACAGCTCTTACACTAAAAGGGCATCATCATACATTTTACAATTTCACAGTATCATTCCAACCTCATAGTGTGGAAAGACATAAAATACAGCAAATTTTGACTGCACTGGGCCTTTAATATAAATCAGACTCCCAAAGGCAAGTTGGAAGGCATGATTTGCACATCAATGCTCACGTTGAGTGGCTATGAAACAACACTCTCCTTCCTCTATGAAATTCTGTTGAGGCACATTATTGAACGCACTTTTGTTCCGAACAGCCTTCTTCCACAGATGTAATGACAATGACTGATACATAGAGGATGTTATTCCTACAGTGACGATTACAACCTATCCAAATCTAAATCTGTGGCTTACTGGCCACATTCTCGCAAAACTGAAAGCGTGAACCACCACATTTAATTTAACTAGGCAAGTTTGTTAAGAACAAATTCTTATTTACAACGACAGATTTTTACCTTGTCAACTCAGGGATTCGATCCAGCAACCGGGTCCAACACTCTAACCACTAGGCTACCTGCTGCACCCATTTAACCATGGTAAGGTGACTGGGAACATGGACGAGCACAAACAGACCAGTAATTCAATCAAAGAGGCAAAAGTAAAACCAGCCACGTCACGGCCACCGATGCCTCACTACCAGACAAACGTAACACATTCTACTCCCCCTTCGAGGAAAACAACACAGATCTGCTGTCTTGGGCCCCCGCTGCTCACGAGGACTGCGGGTTTCAGATCTCTTTAGCCTGCATGTGTAGGACTTTCAAGCGTGTTAACCCCGGACGGCATACCAAGACACGTCCTCACTGCACGCACAGACCAGCTGGCTGGAGTATTTGCTGACATATTCAACTGCTCCCTATCTCAGTCTTTTGTCCATCATTGTTCCTGTATCCAAGCAAGCTAAGGTAATTGAACTAAATGACTACTGGCCTGTAGCACTCACTTCTGTCATCATGAAGTGCTTTGAGAGGCTAGTCAAGGACCACGTCACCTCCACCTTGCCTGACACCATAGACCCACTACAGTTTGCCTACTGCCCCAACAGATCCACGTACGATGCAATCACCATTGCACTGCACACCGCGCTATCCCCCAAGAGGGGGACTAGAGCTCTTTCAACACCATAGTGCCCTCCAAGCTTGTCACTAAGCTCAGGGTCCTGGGTCTGAACCACTCCCTGTGCAGCTGGGTACTTGACTTCCTGATGGGCTGACCCCAGTACGTGAAGGTAGGCAACAAGACCTCCACCTCGCTGATCCTCAACACTGGGGCCCCACAAGGGTGTGTGCTCAGCCCCCATCCTGTACTCCCTGTTCACCCATGACTGTGTGGCTCCACACAACTCCAACTCAGTCATCAAGCTTGCTGATGACACAACAGTGGTAGGCCTGATTAACAACAACGAGACAGCGTAAAGGGAGGAGGTTAGAACCCTGGTGGAGTGGTGCCAGGGAAATGCCCTCTCCCTGAACATCAAAAAGCAAAGGAGCTGATTCAAATGGCGCATTCTAATATATCTACTATTGTACATTGCATTTTGTTACACTGTTTATTTATACACTGGACTCTCAACATAGCTCACTGTAATATATCTACTGCTGTGAATATCAGTATATCCTTTTGGTGTATATAGATATATATATTGCATTTGGGTTGTCAACTGGATTCGTTCTGACATTTGTGATTTGTTTGTTGTTTTTGATTATTATTTGTGTACTTGTTTGACATTTTGGCTGCACCTACTATAACATCTGCTAAACGGTGTAAATGACCAATAAACTTGGATTTCATTTCATATTTGACTGGGTTTTAACAGACATATGATGTGTCCCAGAAGAGTGAAATTGCCTTTCCTCACCTTTTTTCCTCCATGATAATAGATCTTAAGGAACGACAGATGAATTTGCAAAGACAGGTGAATATGTAACGGTGGAAACATTGCCTTAGGAAGCAGTTAAAGATGATAGGGACACAGTAAAGGTGTTATGATATTGATATTAGGTAATGTCATGGAGTCAGGTTTAGGCACACAGGTAGGGGGGTTTAGAGGGGCAGGTTACCACTGATTCACAATGGGGTATATTTCATGGGGGGAACTTTGACACACCTCAGGATCCTGAATGCATCAGACTGTGATTGAGCTTTCAATAGGATTACAGCTTACACCACAGGTGATAGAAATTCCTACTTGCGCTCACAAATGATTGAACACAGGTCTAAAATAGTGTGAAACAGAGCCAGGATCCCAACTGAGAGAGAAGTGCATTGAATAGAACCAGAACAACAATGGTTAACAGAAAGGTGAACAGTCTTCCAATGATATGTGTATACACTATCAAAACGGCAGAAAGGTGTGGAGGATCGATAAACTAGAATTAGAAACTGAAGATGACTGCTTCTGTGCTAAGCAACCGTTTTCATGGAGAATGTGAATTCAGATGAAGGCTGAAATGTTGCTTTTTTCATTTTTAATGGTGAGCGAGTCTTTCTCCATTTCCTTTTCTATGTGAATTCGCCAGACCATAATATTTGTGCCTAGCACGTTCCAACTATATCCTGGGCCTACTGTAAGTGTAGAGAGGGACAGAAAACATACAAAGCATGCAGACAGAGACACTGACAATGGCACTCAGTGGAGAAGATTGTTGTAGTAGAGGGTATTTGTGGAGTGTAGTGATTGAAATCTCTTGCCTGAGATGATTGCAAAAACCTACTCACACCACTCTTAGGTGCACTCTTCTGTCCTTTGTGATCTCAGAAATAACAAGGTTCCGGGAAATGGTGTTAGGTTCATATTTAGTGTAAGGACACATGCTTTGGGAGACATTTTACTCTTCTAAACGCACAGGTTGTGCTCAAATTAAGCATAACATTACGCTGAAATTGAGTTTGGAATATTACAGCTCGTCATTGCATCGTCTGTAACACTGCATGTTCACTGCATATTTATGCATTTTCTGCATAAATATGTTTGAGTCATCACACTGGACGTTTTTGTGGCTATTACCAATTTTTTTTAGTACAATGTCACCCTCAATCTTTATTGATCAATTTAAAGTGTAATTTATAGGCAAGCAGTGGGAGGGTCCGTGTATGGCAACATATCGTGTCAGCTGTTTAGTGTCAAGTGTCATGCAGCCATCCAGCTGACCATGCTTTTTTCCTTGGCTGAAAATTTTGGTTCCAAAGCCTAGGAGCTCTGGATTAGCTACTAGATCTGCAATTCAAATGCAATTATGTCCTATTCCCTTCTCTATGGCAACTCCTTCAGCCGATGCAACTTTATCTTTTACTGGAATGGTTTGAAAAGTGGAGAGGAATGGTAATGTTTTTCCAACTATGGTCCTTGTAATTTACACATTATAACCAGTCAGGGGCATCATGCACCCCAAAAATCTAAGGGGCACAAAGTACGTGAGGATGGCTGGGTGGTGGTCCGCAGGGGTTCTAATCCCCCCCCCCCCCCGTCCATAAATTGGAGAATTTTGCATTTGTCAAACAACTGAAACAGCCTTTTCCTGTAATCTGGAGCCATAATCAGTATGCAAAAAAAGTTAATTATTCTGCATATTTAAGAATACCTCTTGAGCTGTCTGTATCCTCCTGACTGGGGGTTCTTCTCTTAAAATTACCTTAAAATGCTTCTTTGCATCCCTGCTAAAATCAGGGTAAAGGATTGAAAGGAATGTGAGTATTCAGTACATTTCGTTATAGCTTGCTTTTTTAAAGTCTGCAAATGTTTGCCAGCAGGCATGCCAGCTAAAATACAGGTAACTGCCAAAATAATGGAAAAACTTGAGTAAAAAGGGGATACAGCGTTTATTTAAAGAAGGTGCTTCCACACAGATGTGGTTCCTGAGTTGATTTAGCAATTAACATCCCATCATGCTTAGGGTCATGCATAAAAATGATTGGCAGGCCATTATTTTGGCTACCATGGCTATGGGATGACGATGCCCCCATTCACAGGGCACAAGTGGTCACTGAATGGTTTGATGAGCAAAACGATGTCAGTCATATGCCATGGCAGTCTCAGTCACCAAATCTCAACCCAAGTGAACACTAGTGGGAGAATCTGGAGCGGTCCCTGAGACTGTGTTTTCCAACACCATCAACAAAACACCAAATGATAGAGTTTATTGTGGAAGAATGGTGTCTCATCTCTCCAATAGAGTTCCAGACACTTGTAGAATCTATGCCGAGGTGCATTGAAGCTGTTCTGGCTCGCGGTGGCCCTACACCATATTAAGACACTTTATGTTAGCATTTCTTTTATTTTGGAAGTTGTCTGTAGTTAGACAAGGTAGTTACTCTAACTTTATTGACAGCCTGAAATTGTTTCTTGGTAGAAAGTTATGAGGTTGAGAGATTGGGAACTTATCTGGACTGGCAAAAGCCAACTTCATAAAATTGCTAGGTAGCTAGTACTATTACAGATAATTATTATTGTTTTTATACTTTTTTTAATAGGACAAATCTGAGGGGGCATGACACCTCTGTAACCTACATATTACCTCAATTACCTCGAATAACCGTTGCCCCCATGACTCTGTACCGGCACCCTCTGTATATAGCCTCGCTATTGTTATTTTACTGCTGCTCTTTAATTATGTGTACGTTTATTATACATATTTTTTTTTACTTATCTATTTTTTACTTAAACTTATTTCTCTTAACTGCATTGTTGGTTAAGGGCTTGTAAGTAAGCATTTCACCTGTTGTATTGGGCACAAGTGACAAATAAAAGTTGATTAAGTACACGAAAGTGTAATTTTGCTATAGCGGTGATCAGAAGAAGAAGAAAAAACTGAGGCTTCCGTTTGAGTATGAATAAAACCTGACTTATTTACTATAGCGTTTAAATACATCTCAGTATCCCCATGTTACCCCACGTTACGTACAATAACCACTCTTCTTCTCTCCTGCCCTCCTACTGACACAATGGCATTAGAAAGCATGATGTGCTCTTTCCTGGCTGTGTTGACCCCAACAGCCCACCACTTATCTCTGTATGTATATCGATCCCAGAACACCTTTCTTTCCCAGCAACTGTCCACCACAACAGCATCCTATAATAACCCCTTCAATCTCTGTCAAAACGCTTCAGGACTTAACCATGCTGAGTTGGGACTACTGCCAGGATGTGAACCAGTAACCGTGAAGCAAGGCGAGGCAGGCTGGGATCATAGAGCGAGTTCCTAGTCGACCTGTGGCTATCGATCGAGGGTTCATCAGGGCCTCCGGAGACCATTGATCTGTCCCGGGTCTCCACCCATTGATCATCGCCACAATAGGTGCCAGTGACAGGGTCCTGGGCCCAGCATCACTTTATTAGGCACATCTATGGATAGGATAGTTATGATGGATAGGATAAAGGCCCGTACTGCAGCCAGCTATCATCCTATCACTGCTAACTAACTTTGCTGTCAACCCCATGATGGGAGAAAGGAGATCATCTGAGCGTAGTAGCTAAATGGAGATACAGAAGACTTTCGACCATGATAGCCAATTATATTGGGAAGGGAAGAGGAGGTTGTGTTGTATCCAACCACTCTCTGCAACAACACTCAGCTTTGGCTGAATGAGTCATTACAATCTCTATAGCATCTCAGTTAGATGTCGTCATACTATCTCACACAACCATTGTCCATCCCATAGACAGGTGTGTCTATTTATGGAGACATCACAAATTACTGTTGGCAGAAATCGATTATATTACAATCCCCTCCCATCCACCTAGAAAGTAGGCTAGATTAATACAGTAATAGACTTCTCCACCACTTCTCCGCCTTTTTCGAATTCCCTTTAGAACGTCTCTTTATTGAACTTGTGGTCAGGTTTTTACAATGCCATTTAGTATAAGATTAAATGTAGTAAATACTGGTGTGTCCTTTGTCTCCAGGAGCTATGCGAATGCTTCAGAGCTATCATAAATTGAAGATACTTTTCAGGGCCAGCTCAAGCCTTTTTCGGGCCCTAAGCGAGATTTGGTTGGAGGGCCCCCACCTCGCGGCAAAACATTTTAGAGGCCTTTTTCTTGACGGTAGAGAGAAACATTACGTTTAAAGAATTTATTTTCTACCATTCTACACATTTTGCCATGGGGCGGAGAGAAAATTCTGAAATGTTATTACAAATTTAATGCAATTCTAATCATTTTCCATGGGGCAGAGTGCAAAAAAGGGCAGTTATATAGTTTTAAAGTCCTCCACTTCTAATCATTTTGCAATGCGGTGGAGAGACATTTTGGCAGTTTTAAACTCCCACAAGAGAAGAAAATGCACTTTTATTTGACAAAAAAGCCAATGCCCATAGCTTAGCCGTGATGTTGCACAACGATTTAAGTCAATAAGTCATTGTTTAAAAGTCAAAGTATGATATACACTGAGTATACAAAACATTAAGAACTGATCAGGACTGATCAGGACTGATCAGGTGACTCCAGGTGATCCCTTATTGATGTCACTTGTTAAATCGACTTCAATTGGTGTAGACGAACGGGAGGAGACCTTTTAAATAAGGAATTTTAAGCCTTGAGACAATTGAGACATGGGGGGGTCAGATATTTTCAGTGCCACTGCCGTGTGTTTTTCCTATGATGTGACATGCTAATAATCAGTGCTGTAACACACTTAACAAAATACTTTAAAGTAGTACTTAAGTCGTTTTTGGGTGAATCTGTACTTTACTTTACTATTTATATTTGACTATATTTGACTTCACTACATTCCTTAAGAAGGTATTGTACTTTTTACTCTATACATTTTCCTTGACACCCAAAAGTACGTGTTACATTTTGAATGCTTAGCAGGACAGGAAAATAGTCAAATTCACACACTTATCAACCAAACATCCCTGGTCATCCCTACTGACTCTGATCTGGCAGACTCACTAAACACAAATGCATGGTTTGTAAATTATGTCTGAGTGTAAGAAAATTGTGCCGTCTGGTTTGCAACCTGTTGAGGATATGGCAGATATACGCCCCCTTTGGAGAGATTGGGTACCCCTAGTAAACTGGAAAAAAAATCTTTCAAAAATTGTTAATATATGCAAATAAAAATTATTATTGGATAGAAAACACTCTAAAGATTCTAAAACCGTTGGAATTATGTCTGTAAGTATAGCAGAACTCACAGGGCAGGCATTCTTCCAAACTAGTTTCTGTGGCCATGAAAGTTGGAGCAACTTTGACGTCATGCCCCCACCCCTCCCAACCAGCTATGATTCTGGGGACACTTTCTATCTCTTCCGCTAGATGTCCTCTTTCATTAGAGCTTCAAACCGTTCAAATCGCGCGAGAATTGACCCTATGGGAGTGAAATTAGTGCGTGCCACGAGAGAATAGGCTGTGCGTATGGGCGCGAATTGGTCACAGTCATTCCTTTGTTTCCAGCACTGAAGAGAAGGGCAGACGATGGGCGATTGAATTGAAGTTTGTTTTGCACGTCTAAAACATCATAAAGCTTGCTTCTGCACTTAGTTTGACCTGTTTAGTCGACATATAATGTGTAATTTTGAAGTTTTGATGCGCAACTTATCCGGACCAGAGGACGTTTTGGGTGCATTTCAGCTGATGTTATTAGCAGTAGCTAATACAAAGACGCAAGACTTGAAACCAAACGATGTATTGGGTAAGTATGAAGCCTTCCAGAACATTCTGAACGAAGACCATCGAAGGTAAGGGAATATTTATGCTTAAATCTGTGTTTCTGTTGACTCCAACATTACGTGGAAATGTAGCTTGGAACTGAGCGCTGTCTCACAATATGGAATAGTGTGCGATTTCTGTAACGTTAAAAATAAATCTAACACAGCGGTTGCATAAAGAAGCAGTGTATCTTTCTAACTATATGTAGAACATGTATATTTAGTCAAAGTTTATGATGTCTATTTTACGTTATCTTGCCGCGCTACATAGATTTCCTGCGGGCGTTTTTGAGTAATTTCTGAAGGTGAACTCACTGTAAATGGACATTTATGGATATAAATGGCATATTATTGAAAAAAAAAAATATGTACTGTGTAATATGTCATATTACTGTCATCTGATGAAGATTTTCAAAAGGTTAGTGAGCGATTTATTTTTTAATCCTGCGTTTGTTGATTGCATGTTTTGGCTATTGAAATGAGCTGTGTCTGGTGGTGGTTTTACATATATATGTGCTATGTTTTCGCCGTAAAACATTTTAGAAATCTGACTTGCTGGCTAAATGAACAAGATGTTTATCTTTCATTTGAGCTATTGGACTTGTTAATGTGTGGAGGTTAAATATTTTTAAGAATATTTTTGCGTTCCATGCGCCACCGTTCCAGCTGCACGTGGGAGGGTTGATTCCCAATTGGGAACCAGTATCGTAGACAGGTTAATATAAGGAATTTAAAATGATTTATACTTTTACTTTTGATACTTAAGTATATTTTAAACCAAATACTTTTAGACTTTTACTCAAGTAGAATTTTACTAGGTGACTTTTACTTGAGTCATTTTCTACTTCTATTTTCTTACTTTTACTCAAGTATGACAGTTGGGTACTTTTTCCACCTCTGCTAATAGTTTTCAGTGTTTCTTTTCAGGACTGGGTTTTATTTGAACGTTACCGCCAACCAGCATGGCATTATTTATTAATCAGAAACGCCTGCAAAGTTCCTCCTCTTCACGAGACGTGAATGAGCTGAGCCAAAAAGCTTTTCACCGTAGCCTACACTTGGCCGTCTGGGCCATGGAGCAAATTAAAATAGGGGTTGCAAACATGTTTTTGCACCTCCTCTTTTTTACCAGCAAATGATTGCATTTTGGAACCCTGTTCCCCCCGTTGCCCCAAGATGAATGGTTTTGACCATACTCCACCTCTTGATTGTTGCTGCTTGAAATCAAATAATGAAATGGTACCCCAGAAAGAAAATTCCACAATGGTTCTAACAGGTAGGGGAAGTGAAATGATAGGCTGCAATGACTTTGCTCATGATTCACGACGCAAATGATATGTTACAAAACCCTGACTGCATCGGACACGAAATGAAACACCAATACAAATGTAACAACAGCACAAAATGAATAATATCTTTCCTGTGCTGTTTATTTTGTGCTGTTACATTTCTATTGATGTTTCTTATCGTGTCCGATGCGGTCAGGGTGTTGTAACATATAATTTGTGGCTTGTTATTGCTGTGGTGCAGCTGAATAACCTGCCAGCAGCCTACCAAAGGCTGTACCATGTCCATTACAATGTATTCTATTTCTATGGCGCAATCACGGATGCAATTTATGGAAGATAACAATAGATGGCAAATTCAAAGATACTGGTTTCCCCTGTCCATCTTTGGCAAAGTTTTCCCTAAATGCTTATGACAAATCCAGCTCCAGAACCAGCCATAAACCAGCCAGATGGCTAATCTTTGAATACGGTGTAGCAACAACAGATAACATTAGCTAGCTAGATAAGGTTAGCATGCTAGCGAGATACACTGACAGCTGTTAGTGCCCTCTTGCCAAGTTAACAAACAGATTACTGACCATTTCGAATCCCACCATACCTTCTCCACTATGCAATCTGGTTTCAGAGCTGGTCATGGGTGCACCTCACCCACGCTCAAGGTTCTAAACGACATCATAACCGCCATCGATAAGAGACATTACTGTGCAGCCGTATTCATCGACCTGGCCAAGGCTTTCGACTCTGTCAATCACCACATTCTTATTGACAGACTCGACAGCCTTGGTTTCTCAAATGATTGCCTCGCCTGGTTTACCAACTACTTCTCAGACAGAGTTCAGTGTGTCAAATCGGAGGGCCTGTTGTCCAGACCTCTGACAGTCTCTATGGGGGTGCCACAAGGTTCAAACCTCTGGCCGACTCTCTTCTCTGTATACATCAATGATGTTGCTCTTGCTGCTGGTGATTCTCTGATAGACCTCTACGCAGATGACACCATTCTGTATACTTCTGGCCCCTCTTTGGACACTGTGTTAACTAACCTCCAGATGAGCTTCAATGCCATACAACTCTCCTTCCGTGGCCTCCAACTGCTCTTAAATGCTAGTAAAACTAAATGCATGCTCTTCAACCGATCGCTACCTGTACCTACCCGCCTGTCCAACATTACTACTCTGGACGGCTCTGACTTAGAATATGTGGACAACTACAAATACCTAAGTGTCTGGTTAGACTGTAAACTCTGTAAAGTATCTCCAATCCAAAATATAATCTAGAATCAGCTTCCTATATCGCAACAAAGCATCCTTCACTCATGCTGCCAAACATACCCTCGTAAAACTGACCATTCTACCGATCCTCGACTTCGGCGATGTCATCTTTAAAATAGCCTCCAACACTCTACTCAACAAACTGGATGCAGTCTATCACAGTGCCATCCGTTTTGTCACCAAAGCCCCATACACTACTGTAAACAGCCCATCTATCTACCTACCTCATCCCCATACTGTATTTATTTATTTATCTTGCTCCTTTGCACCCCAGTATCTCTACTTGCACATTCATCTTCTGCACATCTACCATTCCAGTGTTTAATTGCTATATTGTAATTACTTCGCCACCATGGCCTATTTATTGCCTTAACTCCCTTATCTTACCTCATTTGCCCATATTTTTAGTTTTCTTTTGTTCTACTGTATTATTGACTATGTTTTGTTTATTCCATGTGTAACTCTGTGTTGTTGTATGTGTCGAATTGCTATGCTTCATCTTGGCCAGGTCGCAGTTGCAAATGAGAACTTGTTCCCAACTAGCCTACCTGGTTAAATAAAGGTGTTCTCAACTAGCCTACCTGGTTAAATAAATGTGTTCTCAACTAGCCTACCTGGTTAAATAAAGGTGAAATATATATTTTTTAATTAAATTGCCCTCTTTGTTGTTATTTCTCCACTGTACGTGGAAATCACCACAACGTTCCAACCCACACTTTGTGAATATGTATCAGCAGTCTGCGTTATTTTTCGGAGTTGGAACCAAAATGAAAATTTTCACTATAAGACAGAAGTATATCAAAATTGGGGTGGGGGCCCCTTAGCGGCTGGGGGCCCTATGCGACCACTTATGTTGCTTATGCCTGGAGCTGGCCCTGCTACTTTTATGAAGCAATCTTACTTTATTCATAGCGGATAACTGTAGAGATCCATTAACTTGTCACGCTATTTGTCTTCCTTATAACCTGGCCCTGCGTTCCATACAAAGTACCTCTGCTCTCACTCAACCCCACCCCTCCTCTCTCCACATCCTGCCCGCCATCCTCCCTCTCACCCACATACAGTAATTGGAAATACATTGCAACTACCTTACTGGGCCAGCTCAGATAACTGCAACATTTTACAATCTAATTCACAGTACTGTGTGTGTGTGTGTGTGTGTGTGTGTGTGTGTGTGTGTGTGTGTGTGTGTGTGTGTGTGTGTGTGTGTGTGTGTGTGTGTGTGTGTGAGAGAGAGTGTATAAAATTGTTCAAATCAATGTATTGTTTGTCAAAGTTCAACATTTTAATGAAATCTTGGGCAACTTCTAGGAAGTCATTTCCAGCACAGCTGTCAGTGCCTCTAATCCTCCCAAACCCCACATGAAACCCATCCACCATGTCTATGATCACATCTGCTTGGATGAGACATGTTGTGTTCCATGCTGTTGGTGGTCAGTAATGCCTTATAAAACCATTACTACACTCCTCATATATCCTCAGTGATCCATTGACATCTATTCTCCAATATTTCAGAGTGCTGACATCCCTTTAATACAACCCCTAACCAGTCAGGTCATAAAATATACAGTATGTGAATTATTACATCTGAATGTATGCCAAGAGCTAGCCCGGGGAAGCATGTTTTATGAATGCTGGGTTTCGTGTATTTGATGAACTGGTGGGTCACTGTTTGATCTTGGCAAAGACTGGGCCCAATCATTTTTTTCAAAGCATTTTGACAGTGCCCTAGAGGGCTTCCATCTGTTTAAGATCCATATAGGTTTGACTCTGCGTTATTATTGACAGTTGAATGAAGCATGGATTTCACCTCATCCTGGTCATGGACTCTGGTCCAGTGAGTCATTTTATCTCGAGAGGTCAAGGTGGAAAAATGTATCCAAACACAAGCGAAAGCAAAAAACAAATGCTGGTAAAAGATTTCATGCCATGTACAGTGCCTTTAAACAGTATTCATACCTATGAACTTTTTACACATTTGTTGTGTTACAGCCTGAATTTAAAATGTAGATTTATTTTGTATCTGGCCTACACACAATATCCCATAATGCCCAAATGGAATTATGTTTGTAAATGTTTGAACAAAATAATAAAGTATTCAACTCCTTTGTTATGGCAAACCTAAATAAGTTCAAGAGTAAAAATGTGATTAACAATTTGCATAATAAGTTACATGGACTCAGTTTGTGTTTAAATTACAATACAACAAAATAATACAACTGTAGTTTATGTACTGTGCCAATTTGTCTGGAGGGTCAGAATGATGGTAGAATAAAATAAAGAAAGACCATGTTTCTTATTATCTTTCACTTGCACTGTGGGGACTCTGTCACACCTCACCTCTTGCCCTGGTAGACAGAGTCAGTGTAACGGTAAGACATGTTCTGGTTATGGTGAGGTCAGTGCCTCTCAGGAAGAAGAAATTGTGTTTTTGTTGTTTGCTTCTGTTCTCTTTTGATCTGTTTCTGCATGGTTTCCATTTTCCGCACAGCTCTGTTTTCTGATCTGGTCCTGCTTTCTATTTCTTCCTTAGGAGATTATATAAAATGAAACCCCTCGACACTCTTGAGTTTCCGGCAAGATGTTGTCGATGAGAAAGACCTGAGATGCAGAGAGAATCATTTGTGAGGAGATTGTTGTTCGGATTTGAACTGATGCCCCTCATTTAACATTTCCGTTGACTGACTCCTGTCCCATTTTGTTTTTGCAGCACATGGAATGAGATTGACCAAAACAGTCGACTTCCACATCGATTGCTTTTTTTTTTTGTTTTAGTTATGCACTGTAACTAATTTCATATCTCTCTCGAAATCCAACTATTTTGCAACGTCTGACAAAGCCATCTATCTATACATTCAAATATTTTGGTTACACTCTCAAACCAATTTACACTTTAATGCGAGGAGTGTGCTGACTGTTAAACCAGGTGTTCCTCCTACTATAGCCCTTGTCCCCAAGGGAGCCACTTCATTTTGCTAAAAGGAGCCTCATTGCCACCCATTCAGAGACAATGCTTTTCCACTTTCATCAACCATTTAGCCACCAAGTGACTTTTGTATTGAGTTCTCATTGAGTTCTCCAACGTGTGTTATGATGCCCGGAGGGACACTTACCAATCATGTCTGCCAGTTTGAAGAGGGGGCCAGGAGCGATACAGGGAACTCTGGAGTGAGATTATCATCCCTGCTACTCATGTCGATATGTCCAGCTTTAGGCAATCCTATTACCCAACTACCTTAGCTACCTAACTTCAGAGGTTTTATCTCCACACGCAGCCGTTCCAGAGAGCCATGCATTGGCTTTATTTGGGAACACTGGCCAACCAGCCTGCTGATAAAACTTCTCACTGTTTGCATGGTTCCCTATACTTACCTGTAATAGATGAGAGGAGAAAATAGCTACCTATGCAGTATACTTTATGTGGCTGAGCCCCAGGAGCTGTTGCCCATCACACAATAAAGTGTGATTATGGAGAGTTTGTGTGAATAAGATGTGTGTGTGTGTGTTTGTGTGTGTGTGTGTGTGTGTGTGTGAGTTTATACATTCTTTTGTGTGTGCGCACACGTGTGTGTTTGTGTGTGCAAGCAACTCAGTGAACTAAAGACCTCTGGTCCCAATGGTCACTCCGGATTTCCTGGTTGTAGTGCTAAAAGGCTGTGGCGTCTCCATAAGTGTTTGGGCCACATTTATCTGACATGGCTTCAGTCCACAACTTCCATTAGAAGGGAGTTGATGCTGCATGAAATGCCTCCATACTGAGCAATGGTCTGTATCCCTGTAATGTAGACTCACCAGCTGGACAGGGCATATTGCAGGAAAAAAATGCTCAAGGATATTCTGGCAGAAAATAGAGAATGTTCTGCTAGAACAAAGGTGCCAGACTTCTGAAAACAATTTGTTTACCGTATTAACTCTGCAGTTAGGAACAATGTTTTAATATTAACAATTTTTGAAAGTACACTATCTGTGACAAGCAGGTATCATTCTGCAATAACCAATATACTTCTTATCAGCCTCTGTCTACTACAGCAACTTTTCAGTATATAATATTAATATTAATTAATTTATATCCTCCAGACTGATGAGAGAACACAGTGACCTCTAGGGGGTAGCAGAGGTCTATGCAGATGGAGAAAGATAACTCCCAGACAGCCAATAGCAGCTGTACTGCACCACACTGAGGTCAGTGAGAAACGTTCCAAGACCACATACAGCACCAACACACTGGGGGAACGAGCTGTGGGAGGAGAGGGACTTTGATGCAGTCAAACACAGACTCAGCTGTGTGTACAATGAAGGGTCTCTCTCTCTCTTTCACACCCCTCCTAATCACCATGAAATTAAGTTGTTCAGAAAGTAGCTCCTCTGAAAAGTCCTCATTGAATTGGTAGATATGATATTCAAATTTAGTGGCTTTACTTTTTTGGGTGGCTGTTTGAGGATATGCTAAATTATGCAGGGTGTAGTGAAAGGTGTATCATCTCAATAGTGTCCCTTTAAACATAGTCCACTTCCAGCTGGGCAGAAATCATTAAATAAATGACTCTTCACTCCAGAGCTGACTTCGAGGGACACTACGGACAATAGTGTGTATACTATTAGCACTAAGAACATACAGTGCCATCAGAAAGGGCTCAGACCCCTTGACTTTTCACACATTTGTTAGGTTACAGCCTTGTTCTTAAATGTATAAAAGTTTATTTTTTTCATCATTGAGCTAAACCCGCTACCCCGTAATGACAAAGCAAAAACAGATTTGCTAATTTATTAAACATAAAAAACTGATATCACATTATCTTAGGGCTAGGCGTCCTGCTAGCGGGACAACTTCCGGTGAAACTGGAGGGCGCGCAATTCAAATAAACAATCAGACAAATGATGGATAATAAACATGTAGGTACATACAAGTGTCTTATATCGGTTGAAAGCTGAGTTTGAGTAATCCACTCTTTCAACATGCAGAGAAAGGAATCCAAAAATATACCGCTAAACTTTGTTAAAACAAGTCAAAATACGTTTCTATTGACTCCTCAGATACCCTAAAATGTAGTCAAACTATAATATTTCATACGGAAATAAGTATTAGCAGGTGCGTTTTGGCTTCATCGCGCACCCGAACACGAATTTCCAAGAGTGTGTCCCTGAACTAAAACTCATATTTTTTACTTGTTTTGGAAGTTACAAGCCTGAAACCTTGAACATAGACTGCTGACACCCTGTGGAAGCTATAGGAATTACATCCTGGGAGCTGGAATTCATTATTTCCATTTAGTTTCCTTTGTAAGAGCATGGACTCTCAAAAATAAAATTCTGGTTGGTTTTTCTTAGGATTTTCTCCTACCCTATCTATTGTGTTATAGTCTCCTACATTATTTTAACATTTATACAAACTTCAAAGTGTTTTCTTTCAAATGGTACCAATTATATGCATATCCTGGCTTCAGGGCCTAAGCAACAGGCAGTTTTCTTTGGTTACGTCAGTCAGGCAGAAATTGAGAAAAAGGACCCCATCCAGACATGATACTTGGCATTCAGGCCAAAGAGTCCAAGCGGGCTGTCATGTGCCTTTTACTGTGGTGTGGCTTCCATCTAGTCACTCTAACATAAAGGCCTGATTGGTGGAGTGCTGCGGAGATGGTTGTCCTGGAAGATTCTCCTATCTCCACAGAGGAACTCTAGAGCTTTGTCAGAGTGACCATCGGGTTCTTAGTCACCTCCCTGACCAAGACCCTTCTCTCCCGATTGCTCAGTTTGGCCAGCTCTAAGAAGAGTCTTGGTGGTTCCAAACTTCTTCCATTTGAGAATGATGGAGGTCACTGTGTTCTTGAGGACCTTCAATGCTGCAGAATTTGTTTTGTACTCTTACCCATATCTGTGCCTCGACACAATCCTGTCTTGGAGCTCTATGGACAATTCCATCAACCTCGTGGCATGGTTTTTGCTCTGACATACACTGTCAACTGTGGGACCCTATGTAGACAGTTGTGTGCCTTTCCAAATCATGTCCAATAAATTTATTTTTAAAATTTAATCCAGTTTAGAATAAGGCTGTAACGTAACAAAATGTGGAAAAAGTCAAGGGGTCGGAATAGTTTCTGGAGGCACCGTAGTCACTTTGTTTAATCTTTTCACTCCCCTCTGGGCTGTGATGTGTTGTTTCTGGGTTACCATTGGTGTTGGTTTTGCTGCAAAGTGAAGGGTGAAGATATTGTCACTAAACAAACCGAGAGAGAACTCATTGCACAGTGTGTGCATATAATGAAACTACACATGCTTTACACACCCTAGGTCACATTACCAGGACCTACAGTGCCTTGCGAAAGTATTCGGCCCCCTTGAACTTTGCGACCTTTTGCCACATTTCAGGCTTCAAACATAAAGATATAAAACTGTATTTTTTGTGAAGAATCAACAACAAGTGGGACACAATCATGAAGTGGAACGACATTTATTGGATATTTCAAACTTTTTTAACAAATCAAAAACTGAAAAATTGGGCGTGCAAAATTATTCAGCCCCCTTAAGTTAATACTTTGTAGCGCCACCTTTTGCTGCGATTACAGCTGTAAGTCGCTTGGGGTATGTCTCTATCAGTTTTGCACATCGAGAGTGACATTTTTTCCCATTCCTCCTTGCAAAACAGCTCGAGCTCAGTGAGGTTGGATGGAGAGCATTTGTGAACAGCAGTTTTCAGTTCTTTCCACAGATTCTCGATTGGATTCAGGTCTGGACTTTGACTTGGCCATTCTAACACCTGGATATGTTTATTTTTGAACCATTCCATTGTAGATTTTGCTTTATGTTTTGGATCATTGTCTTGTTGGAAGACAAATCTCCGTCCCAGTCTCAGGTCTTTTGCAGACTCCATCAGGTTTTCTTCCAGAATGGTCCTGTATTTGGCTCCATCCATCTTCCCATCAATTTTAACCATCTTCCTTGTCCCTGCTGAAGAAAATCAGGCCCAAACCATTATGCTGCCACCACCATGTTTGACAGTGGGGATGGTGTGTTCAGCTGTGTTGCTTTTACGCCAAACATAACGTTTTGCATTGTTGCCAAAAAGTTCAATTTTGGTTTCATCTGACCAGAGCACCTTCTTCCACATGTTTGGTGTGTCTCCCAGGTGGCTTGTAGCAAACTTTAAACAACACTTTTTATGGATATCTTTAAGAAATGGCTTTCTTTTTGCCACTCTTCCATAAAGGCCAGATTTGTGCAATATACGACTGATTGTTGTCCTATGGACAGAGTCTCCCACCTCAGCTGTAGATCTCTGCAGTTCATCCAGAGTGATCATGGGCCTCTTGGCTGCATCTCTGATCAGTCTTCTCCTTGTATGAGCTGAAAGTTTAGAGGGACGGCCAGGTCTTGGTAGATTTTCATTGGTCTGATACTCCTTCCATTTCAATATTATTGCTTGCACAGTGCTCCTTGGGATGTTTAAAGCTTGGGAAATCTTTTTGTATCCAAATCCGGCTTTAAACTTCTTCACAACAGTATCTCGGACCTGCCTGGTGTGTTCCTTGTTCTTCATGATGCTCTCTGCGCTTTTAACGGACCTCTGAGACTATCACAGTGCAGGTGCATTTATACGGAGACTTGATTACACACAGGTGGATTGTATTTATCATCATTAGTCATTTAGGTCAACATTGGATCATTCAGAGATCCTCACTGAACTTCTGGAGAGAGTTTGCTGCACTGAAAGTAAAGGGGCTGAATAATTTTGCACGCCCAATATTTCAGTTTTTGATTTGTTAAAAAAGTTTGAAATATCCAATAAATGTCGTTCCACTTCATGATTGTGTCCCACTTGTTGATGATTCTTCACAAAAAAATACAGTTTTATATCTTAATGTTTGAAGCCTGAAATGTGGCAAAAGGTCGCAAAGTTCAAGGGGGCCGAATACTTTCGCAAGGCACTGTATTATCATATTGCTGTACAATTATCACTTTTTTGGTTTAGAAATTGTAATATTTCTGTTTGAAATCTTAGCTGGTAATTAGATGTAATTATAATTTACCGGGACTTTAGGGAGGAAACAATGGAAATCAAAATAGAGAAACTGTTGACAATATGATACCCGTTTTTTGATTAATGCCAAAACAATGAGCAATGGCTTCGTGGGAAAAATTCATATGGGGAATCAACGTTAATTATCCAGGTAAAATGAACAATACCTATGCCAACATCCTGGCTTGTTAAATCCCACACTCCGTTCTTCAGGAGGGTCACACATTATGCTATTTTACCCAGCTTTACTTACTCACTTCATACATCTAAAGTATGTTCACTGATCGTTAACTTGGAATCACTGAAATGTTTTGAATGTCCGTCACATTTCCTTTATTAATCACACAAATGTTTGCAAGGCAGCTCTTGCTTATGCAAAGAAGAAAAAATGAGAATAATCAACACATTTTCCAAAGCATAATATTGTGTTCCAAATCTTCCAAATTTCCAATATCACTGTATCCAAGCAATTAGTGAAATTGTCATGTAAACACAACAGTACTTACTTATTTATGCATTTCAAAGACATTACCGTGGCAGTAGACATTTTATGCTGTCATTAAAGTTCAGAATTAACGGCAGGCAACATTAGCACAAACAGACCATGGATGCTTTTAGTGTTGGCGAATAACACTAGTCTTTTTTAACGCAGAAACAAAGCACAGTTTACTTTTATCTTGTAATTTAAAAAAAAATGTATCCTTTATTTAACTAGGCAAGTCAGTTAAGAACAAATTCTTATTTACAATGATACAAAACTTACAATGATGGCCTATCTCCTCTCATTTGCAGCTGTAACATTAAGGGGGTAATGTAAACTAACAATTATGAACATGCCTCAGACATTTTGCCCTTTGACATTTCCCAAGCTCAGTGCAAAAAAAAAGTATTATTAAGTATCATATCAGCACCTATACCAGAGTCCTTATGCATGACTAGGCGGTAGCGGCATTCGTATTTCTGCCTGCGCTTTCTGCTGAGAGTTTGGGAATGAACCAGGGTTGCTGGAGAGACTGCCTCTGTTCCTGTAGCAGAGCAATCAATGGCTAGGATATAGAAAATGTATTCCTTTATAGAATGGATGGAGGAGGCTGGGTCAGGAAATAAAAAAGGAATCCAAGCTAGGTACCAGTTCAGTGAAAAGAGAAAACTAATGAGTTGCAACTCATATCTGGTCTGACTTACAGAAGGGAAGCACCGGTGCCCTCTCTCTCTCATACCCACCCCACGTCTATTCTTACTGCTTAGCGGAATGCTTTCCTGTTCCTGTGCCAGCGGAATTATGTGCAAGACCAAGGTGATAATGCGGACTTCACATACCCTACAACTCTTCCATTATGCTGCGGGTTCAAAAAAGTCCATCCCGTCATAATGCAACCCCAAATTGTGGGCAAAAGCATAACGGAAGTGAGTGGAATCAATTACAGGCAGCACGAAACACATCAAAAGAGAAGAGGGAATCTTGATAAAAAAAGAAAGTCGTGTAGGATGACAACCCTCATTCTTTGGACTCAACCTGCGGGATGTTTATACATTAACTTCACACTTTTTTCTTTATTTCTTAAAGCTTATATTTTAGGCAGGTCATTTTATTCTACAGTACGAGGTATGGGTCCTCATACACACAAAACACAGTCTGGGAAAGACCCATTGATTTGTCCAGATGGGACAAGACCTCTTAAAGAAATGACTAAATACTCCCCTGGAAGTGCTTCTTACAACTGTCATCTACTGTAGCCCTGTGTCCAACACAATAACCAGCTCTGTCCTGGGGGTAGGGATGAGAGAGAATGCGCTTCAGTATGCCCCGTGATTGTGGCAGTGGGCTATTAGTTATAATCAGAAGAGGAGACATGTTGTAAATCACACAGTTGAAAAGGCCTGTTACCTTATCCTTGAAGCTATCACTAAAGGTTTGATCTTTAATCCTCTCTTCCATCAATGCCTTTACCCATAGTGTTTTGTTCTGGCATACAGGAAGTTAAGGCATTGCCAATCAGGTACAAGAGTAGTCATCCTCAGACCACAACCCCTTATATGGCTTGCGAGCTGCTAGAGTTGTGAGGTGGGCCCTTACCCACAGAATGTCATTACTGTAAGGCATCTCCACAGAAACGTTAAGATAAGTTGTCCTGCTTGTCTTTGAGGGTGGTAAGAAGTGCTCTCTGGACCTTGTCTTTCAATGGACATCCCAAACCACCCCCATCTTTCCACATGAGGAAGTGGAGAGGAGAGGGATGACAGGGGCTGTTGATTAATAGCAGACAGGGGAATATTGGCAAAAGGCTCCGGGGACAGTGGCTCTGTCACCGTCCCTTTACCCTGTGCACTGTCTCTGCTAGCTGGTAGGACGAGATGTGAAGTGACAGCTCAGTGGCATCTAGAGTCGGCTGTTAATATAATTCATGGCCGGCTCTGTCACATCAGTCAGCGGCTTCCCGGTATTGTCTGGGAGATAAGATAGTCATTGAAAGAATAAGGAGAAAAACAGATATTACTTAATGTCCGTAGAATTAGAAATAGCTTTGTTGGTAAATTGTGATTACAAAAGAAGTTGTGATACATGCCAATCATTAGATAAAGTGAAAATGGACTAAAGTGGGACGCAAATTCAATCTACAGGATGCTGTGATTAGTATGGCTATAAAAATCACCGCAAATCATCTCAGAAAATATCTCCACTCTGTCCCCCAATTTTTCTACTTCAGTGTATTACCAGCCATTTTGGTACAAGAACAGAATAGCACATGCATGTAGTAACTGATAGATCCAGTCACAGATCATGTTTTGATGTAGTGCATGTTTACATGTACAGGAATACTATGTTTTCTACTAGCTGTACATTTCGAAGTCTCATATTCACAGTTATTGAAAAAGCAGATGGTGACTTGATTATAAACAGAGAATATAGCTGTTGTTATCCTATCAGCTGGATAGGTGTCACGACTTCCGCCGAAGTTGGTCCCTCTCCTTGTTCGGGCGGCATTCGGCGGTCGGCGTGGCCAGCCTTCTAGCCATCGCCGGCGTGGCCACCTTTCATTTTCCATTTGTTTTGTCTTATATTCCCACACACCTGGTTAAAATTCCATAATTACATGGTGTGTATTTAACCCTCCGTTTCCCCCATGTCCTTGTCCGGAATTGTTGATTGTAAGGGTTTGTACAAATTTTGTCTGGCGTGCGAAAGGTTTTTGTCCCATTGTATATATTTATTGTTTTTGTTCAGTGATTTTATTATTAAACTGCGCCGTTGTAACACAGTCTTTGCTCTCCTGCGCCTGACTTCTCTGCTGCCAGTACGCACTCATTACAATAGGCTAGATTTATCAAAAAGCAATGATTAGTATTAATGGTCACTGAGATGGAGGTAATCAATGCTTTTTAACTTCAGAATTTTTTTGCCAGTAGGGTATTCTGAGTTCAGCATTTTGTTAAGGTTAGCAAAACCATTGTCATAATTGAAATGGGATATTGTTAAATGGAGCGTGCAGAAAACAATCAAATATATTTTTTTGCCTTATATAACATAAGAAAAAGGTTACGCCTATCCATGGTGTTTTGTGGTTCAAATCCTCTTCTTTATGAATGCTCAAAGCCATGAGCTGTGGAAAAGGTCTCTATTGTTATAGGTCTTCGAACAATCATACACAAAACTCTTAAGAATAGGCCTATATTACAGCAGACCATACTTATATTTTCTGAATGCCATGTAAGTTTCAGCCCCCCATGGAAAGTGATGTGCGTTTGACTTTCTGCTGTACCAATATGTGCCAGTCAAAATGGACAATGTCAAATGGTCAAAATGGTAGATTACAAAGAAAAGAAAAAAGCATACTCATATTTCCTGTTCAAATTCAGATTGCCGTTTAATATGGTTAAGTGGACGACTCCTGCCACCTCATGTTCTATTTGACATTTAGGGAGTACTTACAAAGCAAAGTCTCACAGCACCACTGATTCAAGAATTATTTCCTTTCCTCCATGTTACCATGGAGACTTGAGATGCAAGTTTCAAGTCATGTGCACAAGTACAATGACATGCCTTTCTTGCTTGCTCTTTCCCAACCATGCAGTAATCAATATTAATAGTATAATAAAATAAATAAAAATATCAAGTAGAACCAAAACATTAGAAATAGAAATAAGAAGAACAGAGGAAGTAAGTAAGCTACATACAGGGTCCGTGCCAATACCATATTTACAATGTGCAGGTATACTGGAGAGGTAGGGTTTGATATGCATAACGGTAAGGTGACTAGGCATCAGGATGTAAATGAAATAGAAGGCTCAATGCAGATAGTCCATGTAGCCATTTTGTTGTCTATTTACCAGTCTTATGACTCTGGGATAGAAGCTGTTCAGGAGCCTGTTGCTGTCAGACATGTTGCTCTGGTTCCACTTGTCATGCAGAAGCAGAGAAAACAGTCAATGGCTTGGGTGGCTGGGATCTTTAACAATTTTCTGCAGAATGTTTTCCATTCAATTAAAATGCAGAAAGAGAAACACCTGATCACTGTAACATGCCTCCTCTTTTGCATGTTCAATGCTAATTGAGGAGCCAATTGACTTTCGTGTCACAAAACCTCAAGCTGCCAATTGGGTTTACAAGTGAGAATCCTTGCAGCTGTTCAGTTGCTAGTGGGATACTGATTCTGCACAGTGGTAGTTCAATAACTCTGGCAACACAGAACGAGCACACATCTCATGAGGCATTTATAAGTTATATTCTTCAAGAATCAAAAGGGTATATGTAATTAATTTATAAGTTAAAAAACTTTGTAGCAACTAAGGATTCTAGCTTTAATAGAGTCCCTGAGATGGTGGTGAGATACGTTCCTTTTGCTTGAATTGTGTTTTTATTCAGGTGTTTGAAGTGCACACTGCTTCTAACTTTTCAATTTGTGTTTGCAAATAAAGGATTCTGTGTTCTGTGTCTTGTTAAGGTACAGTAAGCAAAACCAATGTCATAATTGAAATGGAAGATTGATACAGTGCATTGCAAAAGTATTCACCCCCCTTTATCAGGAATCAAGATAAGACCCAGATGCAGACTGTCAAAGTAACACGATATTGTAGCAACAGGGGCAGGCAAAGACAGGTCAGAGCAGGCAGGGGTCAAAAATAAAGGGTAAGGCAAAGGTTCAGGACGGCAGGCGGACTCAGGGTCAGGGACAGGCAGGGTTCAGTAATCCAGAGGTGGAGCAAAGGTACAGAATGGCAGGCAGGCTCAGGGTCAGGCAGGGAAATCAGGCAGGCGGGTACAGGGTCAGGACAGGCAAAGGTCAAAACCGGCAGGACTAGCAAAGAGAGGCTGGGTAACGATAGGAGCTGACAGGAAAACCGCTGGTAAGCTTGAATGAACAAGATGAACTGGCAACAAACAGACAGAACACAGGTATAAATACACAGGGGATGATAGGGAAGATGGGTGACACCTAGAGGGGGGTGGAGACAAGCACAAGGACAGGTGAAACAGATCAGGAGTTTGGAGTTTTTCCTATTTTGTTGCATTAGAACCTGTCATTTAAATAGATTTTTATTTGGATGTCATGTAATGGACATACAAAACATAGTTGAAATTGGTGAAGTGAAATGAAAAAAAAAACTTGTTTAAAAAATATTTAAAAGACAAACTGAAAAGTTGTGGGTGCATATGTATTCACCCCCTTTGCTATGAAGCCCCTAAATAAGATCTGATGCAACCATTTACCCTCAGAAGTCACATAATTAGTCAAATAAAGTCCACCTGTGTGCAATCTAAGTGTCACATGATCTGAGGTTCACCTTCCAGCAGGACTGTGACCCTAAGCATACTGCTAAAGCAACACTCGAGTGGTTCAAGGGAAAACATTTAAATGTCTTGGAATGGCCTTGTCAAAGCCCAGACCTCAATCCAATTGAGAATCTGTGGTGTGACTTAAAGATTGTTGTACACCATCGGAACCCATCCAACTTGAAGGAGCTGGAGCAGTTTTGCCTTGAAGAATGGGCAAAAATCCCAGTGGCTAGATGTGTCAAGCTTATAGAGACATACCCCAAGAGACTTGCAGCTGTAATTGCTGCAAAAGGTGGCTCTACAAAGTATTGAATTTGGGGGGTGAATAGTTATACACGCTCAAGTATTTCTTGTTTGTTTCACGATAAAAAAATATTTTGCATCTTCAAAGTGGTAGGCATGTTGTGTACATCAAATGATACAAACACCCCCCCAAAATATTTAAATTCCAGGTTGTAAGGCAACAAAATAGGAAAAATGCCAAGGGGTAGTGAATACTTCGCAAGGCACTGTAAATAGAGAGTGTGGAAAACAACCAAATATATATTTTTGCCTTATATACAATAAGATAAAGGTTATGCCTAGTCAATAGCCAAGTCCTCTTCCTTTAAATGCTCAAGGCCATTTGAACTGTGCTCTCTCCCAGAAAAGGTCTCCTTTTGTTATACAAGGTCTTCGAACAGTCAAACACAAAACAGCTCTTTGAGAACAGGCCTACAACATAATGTATAACAGGAGACCATACTTCTATTATCTGAATGCCATAACGTACGTTTCAGCCCAGCACCACATGAAAAGTGATGTGTGTTTTGACTTTATGCTGTCCCAAAATGAACAATGTCAAAATGGAAGATCACAAAGAAAAGAAAATAGCATTTTCGTATGAGATTTTCTCCATGTAATTTCCTATTCAAATTCAGATTGCAACCTCATGTTCTATTTGACATTTCAGGAGTACTTACAGAAGCTCAAGTCTCACAGCACCACTGAATCCAGTACTACTTCATTTCCTCCATGTAACCATGGAGACTCGGGATGCAGCAGAATGTTTTCCATTCAATTAAAACGCAGAAAAGGAAACAACTGATTGCTGTAACATGCCCCTTCTTTTGCATGTTCAATGCTATACAGGACTCATCTGTGAAAGAGACCTTAGTCTCAGCATGACTCCCTGTTAAAATAAAGGTAAAATAATAATAATTATTATTATTATTACTATTTTTATTATTGAGTAGCCAATTAATTGTCACAAAAGCTCAAGCAGTCAATTGGGTTTAAAAGTGAGAATCCTTGCAGCTGTTCAGTGCCAGGTGGGGGATTGATTCTGCACAATGGTAGTTCAATAAGTCTGGCAACACAGAACGATCACAGAGATACAATCGACAATGATTTGGCTGATAAGACCAGACTTCAAAGCAGCTCTCCTTCCATTGACAAGCAGTTTAATATTTTCAACAGTGGCTTTATATTGACCAGCATCAAACTACTGCAATAAACATGAAAATAATCTTTAGATTAACCTGTTCTTTTCCATTTTTTTATGTATCTGATTCCCCATGAGGGATAATGTTTGTTAGAGCTTTACCTTTACAGTAGATGGGCTTCCACTGAATATGAGTCAGAGCTGAGTCAAAGGTAAAAAATGAGTTGAATCTATGAGTAAATCTGAAGAAAATAGAGTTGATGGCTGACTCCTATTGAGAAACTTGCAATATATTACTGACTAATATTTCTTAGTGCGAGACCAGGGCCAGCTGTTTCATCTGTTGCAGCAGTGTGACTGTCTTCCCAATTCCCTCTGCACTCCTGTGAAGCAAACAAAATGAGAACTTCCAACATCTGCTCGGTGATACTTTGCCTGTTATTGCTCAAATTGAACCAAGGATTATGAGGTTGGGGAACACAAGAAAGGAAGCAGTGTTTCTCTCTGACAGAAACCATTGTCCTTTTTAGACAAAAAAAAAACTGAAAAGAGAGAAGAAACAAAAGGAAACGCAAGTCTTTGGAAAAGTTATATTGAATTGAACAACATTTTGCTGGTGAATGTAAGAAATTGACAAGTCCCAATCTATCGTATTTACTGACGGCATCTTGCCTGTCAGTAAGTCACTCACTCATCTATGGATGGCCTTCCATACTGTAGGCCTACTGTACAAAAACACCTCCCCATACTGTGTTCCTTTGTTATTAATAGAGAGAAGCTGTTTTTCTCTGCACTGTGAGCGGGTGCCAGTATCTTCAAGGCCACACAGGCACATCCATATTTCAGCAGCTGATTTCTTATGCTCTTGTACTTGGTCGACAAGAGGACGCCCCTGTGGCACCTTGTATTTAGCTGCTATGGCCATTAGAGATTAGAGATGAGAACTGTGGCAATCAGCCTGGCGGCTGACATCAAACACATTTCTTCCACCTTTCTAATCCGAACCCATGTTTATTATATTTTGTTGTGAAATAGGCTACATCCATGAGCTACATTGATGCAAATGACAACGGTTCCTCTGTTAGTATGACAGACTACAGAGATCTCCTTTAACCCTTGTGTGGTGTTCATGTTTTTGTTATTCACCCAATGTTCCCGGGTCTGATGGACCCACAACTTTATTGGGTTTTTAAAACAATACAGCCATAACAATTTACGTAAAAATACGTAATACTTAAATGTTGACTTATATCAATTACAAGCAATATAGACACCATACATGCCATTTACCTCTACTAGATCATATTTATCAATGAAAGTGCTATTAATTAGTTTTTAAATTAAATGTAACTTTTTGAATCAATCATGTTAATCTTGAACAAATAAAAATGAAACAAGGTTGTCATCACTATTGATGTTTATTGCTTTGAACTGAACAAATTGGAAGGACAGATTTTTCATATAGTATTTTATGGAAATGATAAATGAGCCCCATTTGAAAAAAACACCACCACATGAGGGACAGTGTTTGTGTGCTGCAAATGTATTTCTTGCACTTGATACATGTGTACTGTGTCTTCCTGTCCTTCTTGGGTCCACACACATCACAGTGCCTCTTCTTGTTGCCTCCTGAATCCTCCTCACGATGGCTGCAGAAGCTGGGGTCCTTGGGATATGTTGCCTATGGATTTGAGGTCTTACCAATGCCTTGCCCAGCTCCTCGAGAAAGAACAGAGTTTCCCTCTGTTCCAATCTGGGTTCAAAGCCAACCAGATGACAAACGTGTTGTACGCCGAGATGTCCAAGATGTAGGAATATCACAAGTTGCCAGCGTAGGCTTCTTCTTTTGCAGCTGTAGCCAGTCACCAGCTTGTCTAAATCGTCCAACCCTCCTTTTCTGGCATTGTAATCTATTAGGATTTCTGTTTTTTGATGTTCCTGACCACAGATTCTCCCATCCCTATACAGCATACTCATGAGTACCACATTTTTGCCTTTCTTTGGCATGTACAACACTAAGGACGTGTTAGATAAGAACCCCAAAGTATGCATGTACATGAGTTTGGTCCATCTCCTTGCATCTCTCTCCAAAAGCACACCTTCCCTCCAAATTAGTGCAGTCCAGAATGATTTTCTGGATGATGTCTGGGATGAACAGTTCAAAAGAAGACTTTATGTCCTGAACATGAGTAACGTCTGTCCGCGTCGGCCCTGATTGTATCCGTATCACATTGGCAGCCATGCGGGTGGCTCATTCCTTGGTCAAGAAGACCATTCAATTTCACACATTTTTGACATCCATATTTCACCTCCTGCAGGCTGCTGATGAGTGGGTTGTTGACGGGCTGGTCCTGGGGCTGGCTGCTGACGGGCTGGTCCTGGGGTTGGCTGAGGGTCAATCTCATCCTCTTTTTCCAACTCACTGTCAGACTCCATATTGACAGAGACATGATCCTCATGTTCTGAAAAATTCTTCATCGTCCAAAGTGGAAGAAGCTCCTTCCGCACTAACTTCTCTCTCTGCAAAAATTATTTTTAAGGCCCTCTGAGCAGAGATTATTTTTGCCATACTGATTCTTTGTGGTAAGGAGCCACACATGCAAAGCTATTTATTTATTGTGTCCCTCCCCCAATTTGCACCTGGCTGGGGTAGTGTGGGTAAATACAATACATTTTTTACAATGTATCGAAATAATGTATCGAAGTAATGTATTGTAATAACATTGTGCAGGTTCTCGCAAGACATTGTGTAGTTTCATCCACTACAAAGTGTAAGAAGTGTAAGAAAAGCGAGCAGGCAGGCAGGGAGACAGACGGCTTCTTGGGGCTATGTTGGAACAGCAGGCCCAAGGAGGAGGAAGACAGAGTGAAGGCACACAGGAAACCTTTTTGCTTCATTTTTACTTGTTTTCACCTACACACACACATTTTCCACACTTTTATTACCCTCGGGTCCAGTGGACCCAAACGCCACACATGTAATATAAATGTGTAGAGGGGTGCACATTGTGTACTCAATGACAATGTGTTATTTTACATGTCATTCACAGAAAATGAGCCAAGGCCAATGAGTCTTAGGTTAAAAAAAAATATTAATTGTCTCATATTGTTTGTAAATGTATAAAATGGGTCCCATAGATCCGAACACCACACAAGGGTTAAGATGTGTTCAACATGACATACTGCTTCCAGTTTTCCTGTACGTACATGGCAGAGGCTGTCATAATGTGTCAGTTAGCAGCCTGAAGTAGCCAGTAAAGAAAAATACTGTAGCGTTTTGTGAATTGTTGTTTCTTTAAACTGAAATCAGACATATGTTTCGATGTCTCCTTTTGGGATTTGGTTCTGCCACATGTACTGTTGCTATTGTTATTTTTTCTATTTCAAATGTGGCTTCTATCTCTCTGGCTCTACCCCCACCTTGCCTTTGCATTAACAATGCAAAGCTCTTCCCACTGCAGCCCATCTGTCAGGGTGCAAGTTGAGCGACCCTCTCGATATGGAACAGGCCTGTGTTTTCACGATTGCTGTCATTAGTGTTTACAAGGTTTACTTGACGTCATTTATCCTCAGTGGCAGACAGAAACGAAGGGAAAGACAAAGAGAGGGAAAGAGGGAGAAAGAGGCAGCAAATTCAGAAAAATCACAAAAAACGGGGGATGAGAGAGGCATTTATTATTTTTTTCACAGTATTTTCCCTGCTTTTGAGTGCATGGTGACGGAGCTAATTATAGCCTGCAGGATGTTCTAGTGTTCACAGGTATGGTTACGCAGTGAAGAAGACAAAGCAGAGCTGAGGGAGACGCTGCTCAGCAGGTGGAGGCAGCTGTGTGTTGGATCCTCGGGGGATTGCTGTGCATCCTTAAGCACCCGTATCATTTTATTATTAGCCGCATCTTTGCATAAGTGCAATAAGACTGTGTCCTTCGCACTATGATGGTTCAGCGAGTTTGATTATTTGTGCCCCTTTCCGTCTCCTTTGCTTCTCTCTTGTCGTCTTGATAAGCAAGTTGTTCCTCCTTTCACCTTTCCCCCTCCTCCCCTCTCATATTGAATTTCACACATGAATATTGCTCTGCAGCTTATTTTCACCATGCATGATGCAATGCTTAGCAGGAGCTGCTAATAACATTCTAGTAGTTTGCAGCAGGTCAGGCGAATGCAGGTTATACACTGATTCCAATTATTACATCAGTAATGCCAGGTATACACTGATTCCAATTATTACATCAGTATGTGATGTTTTTACATTTCCCAGCTAATGCAGCATTAAGTTAATGCTCAAGGGAACTGGAAGGCAACCCAGCTGTCTTCAGGAATTATATTAACCCTAATGCTCATGCTCTGCAGAAAGGAAAGACCATCTTGCAACACTCCAAACCCACTGCTTCCATTACAAATGGAAGAACACTGAATCATTCCTCGCCTCAGAACCTGGGCGCTCTATGCGGTGAGTGCAGGTGTTGTCGGATGTTTGCCAAATTAGCGCTGAGGCTTTTAGGCACTGCTTGTCAAGGGACTAATGTGCGACTGAGGAGGATGTATGGCAGGACAGCAGTGGTGGTGATGTTGGAGAGGGGCGACGGTGACACTCCTCAGAGTATGAGCTCAATCCCCTGGAACAGGGGTGAGCTCAAAATGTTGGCCACCGAGCCTGACATCCTTCCAGGTGTTTGGGCCTTTTTCATTATTCAGCGGTGACCGTAAAATGCTTTTATACAATAGGCTCTGTTGGAGGCTGAATTGGGAATGCTCAGATTTATGGAATAATACATATCGCCTAGCCGGTGGGACTCAAGTCAGAGCAGCCTTCATTTAACTTGTACATAATTTGTCTCCTCCTAATTCTGTATGGTTCTGGTGGACGGGAGGTATTTCTATCCCGTATGACATCTCTGTACAAGGAGCGATATCCTTCTGTTTCTTTATAGGCCCGTCCTGTCATACATTGATATGACAGTGACTAATATCTGTATACATTTAGATGCCTCTGGAATATCCAAGGAATGAGTGAAAAATGTGCTCTACCCTTTTAAGGAATGCAACAAAACTATACACTCTCTAAACAGCGTACACTAATTGAAAGCTAACCAATCAAAGGTCAACAAACACTGCGTCTGGCCATTTTTTGCGTCTTTAACTACCTTTATCGAACATGACCAGTGTTGTTCATCTCTTATTAAAGAGAAATGTCAAGAGTGAGAGGACCAGGCCCGATTGTGGATTGTGCCTTGCCAGCTCATTGCCAAGAGACATAGGAAGTTCACATTACAAGGAAATGAGCCAAACAGACCCACATTTGCCAATTAAAATTGCATTTTTACTCCTGCTCTACTCCTCAACCAGGGGTAGAAGAGGGAAGTCTACCCAGGCAGCCAGAAAAGGAGGAGGAGGACAGGACATTCCGGTGGTTGGCAAAGGCAGCTGGCACAGGAGCCCTGCCAAAGGATGGATGCCCATTGCCTGGAGTTGTTAGGACAGGAACACTGGATGGCCCAAGAGGCCCAGTCACACTGGGCAAAGAGATGGCGGCGCCAGGAAAATATTGACTTTTTCACTGCTTTAAATAATTAAACTTCTTAAGAGTTGATAAACAATGCTCGAAAAGAGTACACCCATTCATTTTGCCACTGTAAAGCAGCGAGGACACCGAGGGGAAAAGAAGTTGAGGCTTTATTTGTGTTTGTTTAAGTGATATAAATTATATATGTGAATTGTAATTACCTTTTTTACTGCTAATACTGTAACAGTCCAATGAGTAGGATTTCTAAAGGTGTAAAATAAGACACTTATTGAAGACCTGGTCTGTAATACAGAACAAAATACTATTTTCTTAGTCAACTGGTTGGATAATCAAAACAACTCTGATTTGTGGTAATCCTGAAATGGATTACTTTGTATCGGTGTCGCAATAATTTTCTATCAGCACCAATAAGTGTATGTCCTGACCATCTGTGGATTCATTAAAATCCTTTGTGTCAATCTAAGTAACATAACAAAAAAATCCCCATTTAAATTCTTAAATTTACGCTAGAGATATCTGCGTCTCAATCGACTGCAACTGCCGGCCTTCCACATCTGTGATGGAAGGTGGTCGAGCTACAGCAGTGTTTGTCAGACCATGAGACATCCCGAAAATCAGTCTTGTCATGAAAACATCTTCTACAACCCCCACAAGTGTCATGGGACTCGTCTGAAGGTAACCCATAGAAATTAATGGAAGTATGGAGGTAGTTTTGTGACAGCAAAGATAAGGGAGAAACTTATTTTTTTACTCTCTTTTTGCCATGAATGTGTTATTCAATGCGTTTCTATGGGCTATAGTAGTAAAGTGTCACGCCCTGACCTTAGAGAGCCGTTTTATTTCTCTATTTGGTTAGGTCAGGGTGTGATTTGGGTGGGCATTCTATGTTGTCTATTTCTTTGTTTTTGGCCGAGTATGGTTCCCAATCAGATGCAGCTGTTTATTGTTGTCTCTGATTGGGGATCATACTTAGGCAGCCCTTTTTCCCACTTTCTGTTGTGGGATCTTGTCTTTTTTTGTTGCATTGGTTGCACTCCTAAGCTTTTCGTTCGTGGAGTTGTTTATTGTTTTTTTTGAGAACATGTATATATTAAAGAAAATGTACGCCTACGACGCTGCACCTTGGTCTCATTCGAACGACAGACGTTATAGAAGATCCCACCACCAATGGACCAAGCAGCGTGGTCAGGAGGACTGGACCTGGGAAGAAATCCTGGAGGGAGCAGGACCCTGGACAAGGGCCGGGGAGTATCGGCCACCAAAGGAGGAGATGGAAGCAGCGAAAGCGGAACGGCGAAGTTACGAGGAGTTACACCAACAAAGCCAGCACGAGAGGCAGCCTGCAATTTTTTGGGGGGGGAGGCACACAGGGAGATTGGCCAGGGTTTAGACCTGAGCCAACTCCCATGCTTACCGTGGGGAGCGTGTGACTGGTCAGGCACCGTGTTATGCGGTGATGCGCACGGTGTCTCCAGTGAGCATTCACAGGCCGGTGCGCTCTGTGCCAGCGCCCCACATTTGCCGGGCAGAAGTGGGCATCCAGCCAGGATGGGTTGTGCCAGCTCTACGCTCGAGACCTCCAGTGCGCCTCCATGGCCCAGTTTATCCAGTGCCTGTTCCACGCACCAGGCTTCCAGTGCATCTCCCCAGTCCGGTGAGACCTGTTCCGGTTCACTGTACCAGGCCTCCAGTATGTCACCCCAGCCTGGTAAGCCCTGTGTCAGCTCCACGCACCAGGCCTCCAGTAAGGTACTCCTCAGTCCGATGAGACCTGTTCAGGCTCCACGTACAAATCCTCTAGTGATGATCCATGGCATGAAGCCTCCAGTGATGATCCATGGCCCGGAGCCTGTAGTGGTGGTCCATGGCACGAAGCCTCTAGTGATGATCCATGGCCCAGAGCCTGTAGTGATGATCCATGGCACAAAGCCTCCAGTGATGATCCATGGCCCGGAGCCTGCAGTGAAAATGCAGGGCACGGAGCCGCCAGCGACGGTCCCCAGTCCGGAGCCTCCGGCGGTGATTCACGGTCCGGAGTCTCCGGCGGCGATCCACGGTCGGGTTCCACAGAAGTGGAGGGATCAGCGTAGGGAGCGGGGTCTACGTCCCGAACCGGAGCCGCCACCGAGGGTAGATGCGGGGGGGTGGTACTGTCACGCCCTGACCTTAGAGAGCCATTTTATTTCTCTATTTGGTTAGGTCAGGGTGTAATTTGCATGGGCATTCATTCTATGTTGTCTAGTTCTTTGTTTTTGGCCGAGTATGGATGCCAATCAGAGGCAGCTGTCTATTGTTGTCTCTGATTGGGGATCATACTTAGGCAGTAATTTTTCCCAGTTTCTGTTGTGGGATCTTGTCTTTGTTTGCTGCATGGGTTGCACTCCTAAGCTTTTCGTTCGTTGAGTTTTTCTTTTTTTTGGTGAACATTTATATATTAAAGAAAATGTACACCTACGACGCTGCAACTTGGTCTCATTCGAATGACGGACGTTACATAAAGGCCAAATTCTATGTTCATCAAATCGTTTTTTTTTTATACCTAAAGGCGTCCTAAAATTCAAAATCGAATAGCTAAAGGATCCATGTTATGACCATCTCAAGACACCTTCGCCGTAGAAATGTAACTCAAGTTAATTTTTATTGTCATCTGCACAGTACAGTGAAAAGCCTTTCTTGCAAGCTCTTTTACAACAATACAGTAATCAATATCAGTAGTACTATAAAATGAAGAGAAGTAGAACAAAAAATGACAAGAAATAGAAATAAGAAGAACACAAGAAAGTAAGTAAGCTATGTACAAGGTGAGGACCAAGGTGCAGTGTGGTACGTGTTCATCTTTTTATTTGGAACTAAACACGGAATACAAAAAACAACAAAGAGAACAACCGAAACAGTTCTGTCTGGTGCAGACACAAAAACTTAAAGCAACTACCCACAAACACAGGTGGGAACAGGCTACCTAAGTATGGTTCTCAATCAGAGACAACGATTGACAGCTGCCTCTGATTGGGAACCATACCAGGCCAAACACATAGAAATACAACACACATAACAAAACATTGAATGAAAAACATAGAATGCCCACCCCAACACACGCCCTGACCAAACCAAAATAGAGACATAAAAAAGGAACTAAGGTCAGAACGTGACAGTACCCTCCCCCAAAGTGCGGACTCCGGCCGCAAAACCTGAACCTTTACTTTGCTTCTTTGAGCTGTTCTTTCCATAATATGGACTTGGTCTTTTACCAAATAGGGCTATCTTCTGTATACCCCCCTACCTTGTCACAACACAACTGATTGGCTCAAACGCATTAAGAAGGAAAGCAATTCCACAAATGAACTTATAAGAAGGCACACATATTAATTGAAATGCATTCCAAGTGATTTCCTCATGAAGCTGGTTGAGAGGATGTCAACAGTGTGCAAAGCTGTCATCAAGGGAAAGGGTGGCTATTTGACGAATCTCAAATATAAAATATATTTTGATTTGTTTATCACTATTTTGCTTACTATATGATTCCATATGTATTATTTCATAGTTCTGATGTCTTCACTATTATTCTACCATGTAGAAAATAGTACAAATAAAGAAAGATCCTTGAATGAGTAGGTGTTCTAAAACTTTTGACCGGTAGTCTGTACTGTAGGGATAAGGTGACTAGACATCAGGATATATGATAAACAGGGTAGCAGCAGCATATATGATGATTATATGTGAGTGTGTGTGTGTGTGTGTGTAGATTCAGTATGAATGTGTGTGCGTGTTACAGTATGTGGGTGTGTGTGTTGAAGTGTTAGTGTGAGTGTGTGTAGAGTCCTATGAGTGTGCCTAGGGTCAGAGTAAAAATAAAATAAAAGGGTCCATGCCAATTTGTTCGCTATTTAGTAGTCTTATGGCTTCGGGATAGAAGCTGTTCAGGAGCCTGTTGGTGTCAGACTTGTTGCTTGTGTTCTGCCTACCATGCAGAAGCAGAAAGAACAGTCTATGGCTTGGCTGAAGTCTTAAACCATTTTTCGGGCCTTCCTTACACACCACATGTTGGCAGGGAGCGGGCAGGGATGGCGGCGATCTCAGCCCTAGGGATGTACTGAGTTGTCCACAGTCCCCATCACCGTGTGTAGCACCATGTGATCGAGGGCAGCGCAGTTGCTATACCAAGCAGTGATGCAGCCAATATGCTCTCAATGGTGCAGCTGTAGAACTCTTTGAGGACTTGAGGGCTCATGACAAATCTTTTCAACTTCACAACTGTATGCGTGTGTGGACCACTTTAAGTCCTTAGTGATTTGGACATAGAGGAACTTAAGCTCTCAACACGCCCCATGGTTTCATGTAGTCTACTATCAGCTCCATGGTCTTACTGATATTAAGGGAGAGGTAATTGTTCTGGCACCACACCGCCGGGTCACTGACCTCCTCTCTCTAGGCTGTCTCATCTTTGCCGGGGATTAGGCCTACCACCGCCATGTCGTCAGCAAACTTGATGAAGATGTTGGAGACATGCATGGCCACGCTGTCGTGGGTGAACAGAGAGTACAGAAGGGGACTAAGCACAAACATCTGTAGGGCAATGTGTTGAGGGTCAGCGTGGCCTACCCTCACCACCTGGGGCTGTCTCGTCAGGAAGTCCACATTCCAGTTGCAGAGGGAGGTGCTCAGTCCAAGGGTCCCCAGCTTAGTGTTGAGCTTGGAGGGGACTGTGGTGTTGAATGTTGAGCTGTAGTCTATAAACAGCATTCTTGGCAAAGCAGCAAAGAAGTCATGTTAGCCTCCGATTCAAAGGATCATTTCTCTACGCAGTGTGTCATGGGTACTTCCTGTTTGAGCTTCTGCTTCTGTGGACAGGAAGCAGGAGTATAGAGTCATGTTCTGATTTGATGAAGGGGGGACAAGGGAGGGCCTTGTATGCTTGCTTGTGGGTAGAGTAACTGTGGTCTAGAACTTTATCGTCTTTAGTGGCGAAAGAGGTGAGTTGATGGAAATTAGGCATCACATGGCTTAATGACACAGAATTTAAATCACTAGTGACAAGAAAAGCAGCCTCCGGGTGCATGGTTTCCTGCTTCTTTACAACCTTGTACAGTTAAGTGCCAGCTATTCGTATTTATTGTCCTGCGGTCAAATATGTGACTTGTTTCAGGAAACTTGGCGTATGTCACACATCACTACTTCAAAGGAGAGTCATTTGAACATTTTTAAATCAAAATGTGTTTTTTGGCAAAATTGCCTTCTCGAGCATGTGAACTTTCATGTGCCTTAATAACACACGTGTATGCAATCTGTAAATATGAATAAAATTGATAAATTACGAGCCAGGTTGGTTTAGCCACATAAAAAGAGAGCAACCTTCCCGCTAGACATGATTGGCTGAGATAATGAGTGGGCTGGACATGCCGAGAGATGAGTTTGGATTGGTCTGCCATGTAACACGCTTCTGTCTATTTGAGCTGGTCAGTATGTGTAGTGTCTTAGTGTTGGACAATCATTAAATGTGGAGACTGTTATATTTAATCAATTCTCTATGTGTAATTTAATTATGTAATTAAACTAATCATGTAACTTTAATTAACTAGGAAGTCGGGGCACCACAGAAAAATGTACGAGTGATACACAAGTCTTTATTTCCTGAATTGACTCTTCCAATATTTTCATATCTTATCGATTAGTCACTTATTAATTAATTATTTACTAACTAATTTAATCAATCACAGAATTACATAAACGGTCAAACAATGGTTACAACATGATACAAAGAAAAAGTCCCTAGCGGATGAAACCGATATGACAGCTTGGTAGATAAAGAAAGGGGATGGGGACCCCTCAAGAGCGGGAAACTCAGAGTGGATTCAAGTACATGCAGTTGACTAGACTAAACTCATGTAAATGACAATACATTGAACATGAACAACCACTCATTCGAAAAAAGAAATAGCAATTTACATATTTATGAGTACATGCCTTTGTTGTCCCTCTCTATGTTTGCCAGTCCGTCTGCTGGCTAGTCAGTTGACAGAAAGCCTCTGGTTTGTCCACCAGAGATCAACATCGTAGGTTTTTACAATGGATACTTCAGAGTACCAGTCGTACATTTTTTTAATTTTTTTTATTTCACCTCAATTTAGGCTAGTTGAGAACAAGTTCTCATTTACAACTGCGACCTGGCAAAGAGCCTCTGAAACGGACCAACAGCCTCTGAAACTCCTTTCTTTGGTAAAGGATGGTTACTCACCGACTATTATGAGCTGTGCTGAAAGCCTTTGAAATTGTCTTGAACTCCAGGAAAGCGCCAAAACAGTGATTCTTAGAACAACTCTCTCTCGCTCTCTCTCTCTCTCTCTCGCTCTCTCTCTCTCTGTTATTAAATCGAACCGGGTCAGACATGCTTCTGCCTGTATGGGAGTGGTTATGACTGCTTTAACTGCACTCTGATATGGCTGACATGACGTAAATAGCAACTACAACCTGCTCATCTCATTGGAGTGGCAGGTTGCCTAGTGGTTAGAGCGTTGGGCCAATAACCGAAAGGTTGTTGGATCAAATCCCTGAGTTGTCAAGGTAAAAATCTGTTGTTCTGTCTCTGAGCAAGGCAGGGCAGTTCCCCGGGCACTGAAGGCGCACCTCTCTGATTCAGAGGGGTTGGGTTAAATGCGGAAGACACATTTCAGTTGGAGGCATTCAGTTGACTAGGTATCCCCCTTTCCCTGTAATACAGACATCAAACAGGCTGTAATATCAAACTGAAAAGGAAATAATTTGATGATTGTGAATAGCAAGTCTGGAAAGTGGATTGATTAATGACACTCAGGAATGAAAGAGGTAGACAGTGCTGCACTTAGTATCAATTGCCTGAACAGCCTAAAGTGTCCCCACTTGTTAGCTTTTCGTGTGACGCGACGGGTAAGACACTTCGGGAGGGCGGTCAGGTGTGCTAGCAAAGCAGAAGTCCTGGGTTCGAGCATCGGTGTGAGCTGAATCAGGACATAGTGATACTAGCTATGCAAGCAGTCTGTTATAATGATGCCGTGACCCAGATCTGCAGTTGCACTCAGCTCAACGCTGGGGTCACTGTTGAGTAAGGTTGAGGGGTGAATATAGCACATAGCCAAGTAAACCGACTCAATTTATAATCAATATAAAGCACTTATGGACCCGTCTTAAGAGCAATATTTAAGTGTTTGGAAAGCCAACAGAGTGATTAGGTACAATCCCTATAATTGTGATTTGCATGCCTTTCCCTGCACTTCTTCAATGGTGTGCCATACAGAATTGGTCATTCCACCAATGTAACTTGGTAAAACAAATACACCTATTCTTAACATTCTGTCAAAAAGAGCACATGTTCAACTATACAAAAAAACGAATTAACCATCTCAAGAGGTTAAACGAAAAAATTACTATAGTAAATGCCTATTAAAGTCCCAAATATAGTGACAGGGTTGACTGTAACAGGGTTGACGATTTCATCTGAAATCAGCTATAAATCCCCTTGTGACAAGGGGAATGGAAGCCTATTGTGTGCAACAGGGAGTGGCAATTGTATGCAAGCTACGCAAGAAATGTCATTGCTAAAACGTGTCTAGCCTGTCTATCTATGGGTAACAGGGTTGTCGTATGACGCTCGACGCGTTCAGTTTTACAACAGAAAACACCAGAAAATGGCTGAAAAGAGTAGAACCAGCTCACCGCTTTCACACTATGATTTGAATATTAGATATTCAACGTTTCCCAAAAAAATATATGTATAAAGGAATATTAATACCATATTTAAATCAGAGTTCAGTTCATGTAACACGGTTGACCTTAAAATGAGGGATAACTAATCACATGAAATATTAAAATCTTCAGAAATGACTTTCTCAAAGCAACAAATAACCTAGGGTTTTACAATGATGGTGAAAACTTAGAGAAATGTTGGGGTTGAGTGGGTTAAAATCTTCCTATGAGTCATGAGGGCTATGTCACGGAGGATTATGTCAAAATGCTGAATTTTGCCACTTTACCAAGTCTTTATTCATATTAGATAATCATATTTGTTGAATTCTCCATCTGGTCTATATTAAAGGGCACTTCATCTAATATAACACACTTTTAAAATTTCTTAACACTTTACCTTAAATAAGTTGTCCTTATTACTATAACCGCACAATAATAATTTTAGTAATAGCATAGTAGTTACATAGGTGTTGCTATGTAATTATAAGGTAATAAGGTTGTAGTGCTATCAGTTATTACACAATTAGAACAAGGACTGATGCTAATACATGTTTTTATTTTCCTCTATGTAGCTAATGTTTTGTAATTACATGTTTGAACGTCACCTGTGATTTTCTATGTTAATAACTCAAACCAAAATCTGACATTGTCACATGCAACTACAAGGTGCCACTTGAATCCACATGTAACACCAGGGTTGATAAATAGGCTAGGACCTGGTAACAACGATTTTGACAAGGCACACCCTGTCATTAACTACTGGTTATTTTCAGTAAGTTTATATCCATGTGATGATCTTGCTCAAAGGCTATACCAAATCAGAGTAGAGTGTAAGAGGTGAGAGGTCAGTGTGATGTCACTTCCTGGTGACAGCCCAGTGTCGTGTCTTTACAATCATTAAATTGAAGACATAGTTTTTTTTTATCAAAGATTCTCTGTAATTAGTATTACATGATCAACTGATTAACCAACAGTGCAGTTCAAGAAGAGTTAATAAGATAATGTTTACCAAATAAACTAAAGTAAAAAAATATAAAAAGTAACACAATAAAATAACAATAACGAGGCTATATACCTGCTGTATATAGCCTCGTTATTGTTATTTTATTGTGTTACTTTTTATTATTTAAGCATACTGAGTTGTAGTGTTCTCACTGATACACACTCCCCTCACCAGCTTAGAGAACCACTTCAATAAATTAGTTCAGCAGAAGTGGGGACATCCAAAGATAGCAATCTCAACAAAGACGATGAGTGTAGGCTATGTGGTGTGTGTGTGCGCGTGTGTCACGTGTTGCCCTCCCTGTTTTTCCAATAATTGGAGACCAGCCTTTTTGTGTGTATTAATTACTTTTTTTTAGTTTGCATTGATCTTTTATTTAACATATCGTGCATGCCTAGTTCTAATCTGCATGAATTTCAATGATTTTGCAGTGCCCCTCTTTCTCCCTTTTGTGCTTTTTAATAGATTTATTAAAAAGACCCCTTGGCTAGTCTCCTTGGAGACGGCAGTTGGCTGTGTGCCACAGACGCATGATGACAACAGGAATCACTGCCAAATGACTACCGATGAACAAACAAACCAACGGCAGATGAGTGACCGATGGGTGGTAGCGGCGGCCATTTTGAGGACCTCCAGCAACAGGACTGAGCGTTTGGACAGGTATGAGTGTATGTGAATGGTGTGAACACAGAGCTTCTGTTACATTAAAATCCATTTAAACCTGTATAACCTTGTCTGTGTGGTGGTCTGGGATCTTAGGAACCTGCAACCTGACACATGCACTGATGAACTTCACTAATGAGCTTTGGAGTGGTTGTTACCAAGTCTAATTTCTTTGGCAATTGGCCTAAGTGAAATGTTAACTACACAGAACAAAAATATAAACACAACATTGAACAATTTCAACTATTTGGCTGAGTTCATATAAGGAAATCAGTCAATTGAAATAACTTCATTAGGCTCTAATCTATGGATTTCACATGATTGTGAATAAAGATATGTATCTGTTGGTCACAGATACTGTACATAAAAAAGGTAGGGGCGTGGATCAGAAAACCTGGCAAGATCAAGTATGACCAACATTTGCCTCATGCAGCGTGACACATTTCCTTTGCATAGAGTTGATCAGGCTGTTGATTGTGGCCTGTGGAATGTTGTCCCACTCCTCTTCAAAGGCAGTGCGAACTTACTGGATATTGGCAGTAAGCAGAACACACAGACATACACGTCTATCCAGAGCATTCCAAACATGCTCAATTGGTGATATGTCTAGTGAGTATACAGACTGTTGTTGAAATTCTTACACAGGGACACTCGAAGTCAATCTGAAATGAATCATTGTTTATTTGTCAGCACGCTGGAGAGGTTCCAACCAACTAAATACACCAGAGTACACATGTCAATCAGGAGCTCTACCTGGGCACTCCAAGCAGTTGTCTTATATACGGCTATACACAGACAAGTTATATTTGCATGATTTAGCATGATGAATGAATCATTACCATTTTGTTTCATCTATGTGACCGACCAATACTGGTTCATAACATGTGACAAACCAATACCTCACGATGCTTCTTCTCTCTAAGCTGAGATATCTTTCAGTCTTAAAAACAAGGTCTGGGCGTACTGCCAAGTTACAGCTACTGATAGTGAGGATTCGTTCAGTCAGCCACTTGCATGAACACAGAAATTGGTTTATAGAACAGTACATGAATAGAAATTAGTTACAGAAATTAGTTATAAGTAAAACACAAACATTAAATTTCCCATTACAAGACCATCGAAGAACTTCCAGCTTCCAGGAATTGTGTACAGATCCGTGCGACATGGGTTGTGCATTATCATGCTGAAACATGAGGTGATGGCAGCGGATGATTGGCACAACAATGGGCCTCAGGATTTCTTCACGGTATCTCTGTGCATTCAAATTGCCATCGATAAAATGCAATTGTCTTTGTTGTCAGTAGCTTATGCCTGCCTATACCATAAATCCACCGCCACCATGGGGCACTCTGTTCACAACGTTGACATTAGCAAACCCCTCAGTGGGCCATACATGCTGTCGGCCATCTGCCCGGAACAGTTGAAACAGGGATTCATCCATGAAGAGCACACTTCTCCAGCGTACCATCGGCCATCGAAGGTGAGCATTTGCTCACTGACCCTGGTCAACGAGCACGCAGATGAGGTTCACTGAGACGGTTTCTTACAGCTGTTGCAGAAATTCTTCGGTTGTGCAAACCCATCAACTATCTCATACGATCCCGCAGGTGAAGAAGCCGGATGTGGAGGCCCTGGACTGGCATGGTTAAACGTCTGCGGTTGTGAGGCAGATTGGACGTACTGCCAAATTCTCTAAAACAACGTTCAAGAAGGCTCATGGTAGATAAATTAACATTGTTTCAGTTTATTAATGGCGGAACAGACAGATGCAGGCTACTTCTGTGGCTTACGTCTGAATACTGTAATTTCAAATGTCTAAAGTAGACAAAATAATTTATTTAGAAACATAATAGCCGACATATTTTCATAACCATTGCAGAATAAATAGCTTACCTTTTCTGACCGTGATGGATTCATATTCCCGAAGTAGACATAGCTTACAACAAATGACCATATGCATCTCTCATTTAATTGGGCTTATTCGATAGGTTATTATTTCAAGTATTTTGCTCTATGCAGTAGAAAGGAAGTGTGGTTTATAACTACAGTGGAATTTAACAGTTAAACAGACAGTTGATATTTTGCATTGAAACATGTATGGCTACCACTGTAAGCAGACAATGTTTCAGAATTCGCTGGCAGTGTTGCCTGTAGGTTTGAGAAAAATAAATGCAAAACAATAAGCCCTATTAAATTAAAACGATCTGTTTACAGGTCATAGTTTTTGTCTTACAGAAACGTTTTATCTGTCAGATAGCCTAGGCTTACAGCAAATGTCACTGCAAAAGTTTAGCATTCTGCCATCACCTCCACAGACATTTGATCAACTTCGCCATTGCTATTTCCTTTAGAAACCGACTTCGACTAATTCCAATACTTCCAGGGTATACAGCAAATAAGAGCGTTATTGTCACCGTGAATGAGGGGCATTCTCAAGCCTATGGTTTCAGGCCGGATCTGATTTATAACGGGGAACATGCATATGTATGGCGTGCGCCAAGTTTTAAAATCTCAATATTTGTGTACATGTGCAGTCTTTTCAGAAATGCCACAAGCAGATATTTCATGTTAAATGTAACCAAAGCTTATAAATGATGCGCCTGGTAACAACAATTGTAACAAGGCACATCCTGTCGTTAAGGGCTTGTAAGTAAGCATTTCACAATACCAAAAAAAGTTAGGGGCGTGGATCAGATAACCTGTCATGATCTATTGTGACCACCGGTACTGAGTCATATATATAATATGTTTAGTTGAGGTCATTTGTACATGCAGGTAGATAGATAATAAACAACGAGTAGCAGCAGTGTACAAAACAAATGTAAATGTAAATAGTCCGGTGGCCATTTGACTAGAATCGATGTTTGCCCCAGTGGAAATCTAATTAGCATATTATAAACATCCCCATAAAAATCAATCAGTTTAATCTAGAGATATCTGTTTTTGCATTGGATACGTCTCAATCGATAGCAACCGCTGATGTCGCACTTCCGCATCTGCGGTCAAAGATGACAGAGCTAGAGCTGTGTTTGGTAGACTATGAGCCGTTCCACAAAATAGGTCTTCTCAGAAAATCATCTGCAGCGTCCGAACAGTTTGGCCAAAAAACAAATATGGCAAACATGTATATTTTGCTCTAGGACGCCCACTGGCCTCATAAGACTCGTCTGAAGGTCCCCCGGTACCAGTTGAAAAAATTAATGGAAGTTTATACAGTATTTAGCGATCCTAATCCTAATCCTAATATTCATTTTGTCTCTCAGATATAGGACAGACACTTCATAACTTCCTTTAGATTTTGGAGAGGGGGGGGGGCATTAGTTGTTCAATGTAGTGAATCTGTTATTCAATGTCTTATGGGCTAATAGCAGTAAGGCAACAAAAAAAAATCATCACATTTTTGTGTATATGTTTTTTATACTTTAAGGGGTCTTAAAATTATAAATCAAATAGCTAAATGATCCTTGGTATGACTTAAATAGGGTCCATATCCAACCAGGTCACCCATGATAGTCACTATCAGACGTCCATCCATTTGACGTCACTGTCTAACCTTAATATTTTGGAGTTCATGCCGAATCTTAACCCTAACATAAAACAATTCTGAGTTATTGCCTTAACTTAACCTTCAACACTTTGAAATTTGATGTTTGCATCAACTTCGAAATGTGATGTTTGAGAAACATGGATGAACATCTAATTCTGACATTAAACTTTGGAAGCTAAACTAAAAAAATTGCCCTTTTTCAGCACCCTGTCTTTCAAAGATAATTTGTAAAAATCTAAATATCTTCACAGATCTTCATTGTAAAGGGTTTAAACACTGTTTCCCATGCTTGTTCAATGAACCATAAATAATTAATGAACATGCACCTGTGGAACAGTCGTTAAGACACTAACAGCTTAAGGACGGTAGGCAATTAAGGTCACAGTTATGAAAACTTAGGACACTAAAGAGGCCTTTCTACTGACTCTGAAGAACACCAAAAGAAAGATTCCAGGGTCCCTGCTCATCTGCGTGAATGTGCCTTAGGCATGCTGCAAGGAGGCATGTGGACTACAGATGTGCCCAGGGCAATAAATTGCAATGTCCGTACTGTGAGACGCCTAAGACAGCGCTACAGGGAGACAGAACGGACAGCTGATCGTCCTCGCAGTGGTAGACCACGTGTAACAACACCAGCACAGGCTTGGTACATCGGAACATCACACCTGCGGGACAGGTACAGGATGGCAACAACAACTGCCCGAGTTACACCAGGAATGCACAATCCCTCCATCAGTGCTCAGACTGTCTGCACTAGGCTGAGAGAGGCTGGACTGAGGGCTTGGTGGCCTGTTGTAAGGCAGTTCCTCACAAGACATCACCGGCAACAACGTCGCCTATGGGCACAAATCCACCGTCACTTGACCAGACAGGACTTGCAAAAAGTGTTCTCCACTGACGAGTTGCGGTTTTGTCTCACCAGGGGTGATGGTTGGATTTGAATTTATCTTAGAAGGAATAAGCGTTACACCAAGGCCTGTACTCTTTTGCAGGATCGATTTGGAGGTGGAGGGTCCATCATTGTCTGGGGCGGTGTGTCACAGCATCATCGGACTGAGCTTGTTGTCATTGCAGGCAATCTAAATCTGTGTGTTCCAGGTAAGACATCCTCCTCCCTCATGTGGTACCCTTCCTGCAGGATCATCCTGACATGACCCTCCAGCATGACAATGCCACCAGCCATACAGGTAATTCTGTGTGTGATTTCCTGCAAGACAGGAATGTCAGTGTTCTGCCATGGCCAGCGAAGAGACCGGATCTCAATCCCAATGAACACGTCTGGGAACTGTTGGATCGGATGGTGAGGCCTAGTGTCTGGGATCTTGCAGGTGCCTTGGTGGAAGAGTGGGGTAACATCTTACAGCAAGAACTGGCAAATCTGGTGCAGTCCATGAGGAGGAGATGCACTGCAGTACTTAATGCAGCTGGTGGCCACACCAGATACTGACTGTTACTTTGATTTTGACCCCCCCTTTTTCAGGGACACATAATTCAATTTCTGTTAGTCACATGTCTGTGGAACTTGCTCAGTTTATGTCTCAGTTGTTGAATATTGTTATGTTTGCTGAAAATAAACGCAGTTGACAGTGCGTTTATTTACATGCTTTGTAAGTAGGGAAAACCTGCAAAATCGGCAGTGTATCAAATACTTGTTCTCCCCACTGTATATATATAGTGTATCTATCACCTGATTGTCATTTCCTGACCTTAGAGAACCTTTTTATGTCTCTATTTGATTTGGTCAAGGTGTGATTTGGGGTGGGCATTCTATGTTTTGTTTTCTATAATTCTGTGTTTCTATGTTTTGGCCGGGTATGGTTCTCAATCAGGGACAGCTGTCTATCATTGTCTCTGATTGGGAACCATACTTAGGTAGCCCTTTTTCTGTTAATGATGATGTTAATGATGTTAATTATCTTCAGGTCGGAGCTCTAGAACGAGGCCTGAGTTTCCGAATTACCAGCTGGATGACTTCATTGACAGCATGGCCAATGTTGAATGTATATCCTTTTAAATTTGGAAAAGAGACCCTTAAACCCAGACTTGGACTCCACTAGTGACTGTTTTACAGTGCTTGCAGTTAGCCAATGATTCCTTCCAAACTACTCATTGTTGGATTTGTAATTTCCAACTTGTTGTGTAATGTTTATCTCCAATGGCCGATGAACACCGATACATTTGATCCATAATTTCTCTTCATATGACAAGAATTGAAAAGTATTTGCGAGTAGATTGTCGACTTCATTCATGATGACTGCTGACTTGCTAGCTAAGATGTTGAAAGTCTGATGTTGGCATGATGAGTCCAATCGAAGCTACTGTAGATATAACGTGATTTGATGTTATTTTACCTGTGGCCAATGAACTTGAGCCTTCTTGGATGGGCACGTCTAATGTAACTCTATGGCAGCACCCAAGGGGCTTGAATTTTCGAGCTCTCCACATAGATTTTGCGGTGATGTAGTGTCCCCATAAGTGACAGAATACTGAGCCAATCACGGGTCAACTAGAGAACATCACCAACCTCTAAGTTCCGTATTTTCCGCTGGCTGCCCCACCACCACAGGAAGCACTGAGCTAGATTGAAACACCTGCATTTTGGAGCTAACTTACTCAAGAAAGCAAAAAAAAAAAAATATGCGGCATTATTAACTACATTTTTTTACATTGTTTGCAAACTGATATGTGACACATATTAATGCCAAAATAACAAGCAAAACAGGCAAAACATTATAATATACTGTATATACAGTACCAGTCAAAAGTTTGGACACCTACTCATTGCAAGGTTTTTCTTTATTTGTTCTATGTTCTACATTGTAGAATAATAGTGAAGACATCAACATTATGAAATAACACAGATGGAATCATGTAGTTACCAAAACAGTGTTAAACAAATCAAAATATATATATTTTATATTTGAGATTCTTCAAAGTCACCACCCTTTGCCTCGATGACAGCTTTGCACACTCTTAGCATTCTCTCCACCAGCTGCATGAGGTAGTTACCTGGAAAGCATTTCAATTAACAGGTGTGCCTTGTTAAACATACATTTGTGGATTTTCTTTCCTTATTAATGCATTTGAGACAATAACTTGTGTTGTGACAAGGTAGGGTTGGTATATAGAAGATAGCCCTATTTGGTAAAAGACCAAGTCCATATTATGGAAAGAACAGCTCAAATAAGCAAAGAGAAACAACAGTCCATCATTACTTTACTCTCAGCTTGACACCCCCAGGGATGGAGATCAAAGGTGTCTATCATACAGATCAGCCGGACAAAATCCTGTTTTATTAATCATAGCTGAGACAATTTATACAGTAACACCCCTCCTCCGGACCACTCGAGCCCGACCAGCCCCGCCAGTGCCTGTTGCATTCAGGGAAGCTAATTTGTCTTTAGAGGACCTCATTTGCATCGACATTACCTGAGGAGAACTTGTAAATGGATCCCACCACCTCTGACAATTTAGACGGAGCTGGCATCTCTGTTTTGTCAGAGGGAACAAGTCAATTGATAGGCAGTGGGGAATGGTTCTGAAATTTTCCTCTAGTGCATTGTAATTACCTGGCACACTGAGTAGTGACTGGTATGGTAGCTGTTCTGCTTCCATGATTTTCGGGAAGCCGTGGCTGTGGTGTGCATCCAGTGTTGACCCCTCATTCGTTTAATATCTTTACACACCTCTCCAGGAGCTGCATTAGGGAAAAGACATCGTGTGTAATTATGTTGAATGTTGTCATTTGAGGGTGTGCTTGCACTGATCAGCTTGAGTTGTCAGTGTGGTCTTAAGGATAATCTCATGAAACTAAGATACCTACAGTTGTTGACTGAAGATACCAATCAGCTGATCTAATTGTCTTTAATTAATTAGTGATTGTGTTTCACAGTAAGGGATGGTATTCTGTCATTATGAGCTAATTGGAAGTGTCTCTCAAAGCTGGAGGACATTTGCCCCACATGTACATTTCCCCATCACTCAGAAACCTATAGTTTCTTGCTGTCGAATTATGAAAATTGCCTTTGAAAATATTGAGGCATACTGTACGTTTATTTCAAGTGCCATTTACCGTAACTAATTATTTATGAAGTTCTTACAAAGAGAGAATCATTGTGCCACTGACAAATAAAGGCACTATGGTCCAAGATACTGGATACAGTATCATCATTAGTGTCAGTTAAAGGTGCACTTCCTCTGTTAACCACTGCATGAATCAGGTCAGACTGGGTTTCATAACCAGAATCACACTGTGGGTGACTATCCCCCATGGGATACCTCAGACACCACTGGCCCGATTTATGCAAATCTTGGGTGAATGATCTGTCTTGCCATAGAGAGCCGGCATTTACAGAATTACACCGATTGACCCAAGGGGGGCTCTATAGTAATCAACGGAAATTTTAAAAACTTTGAACAAGCATATCTCCTGTCAAGTTTGAGGTATATTCTGTACCTACAGTGCCTAGTGCACAGTCTTCACATTTTGCTGTATTAAAATGACATCAGAAATGTTTTCACATTTGATTTTCTTACCAATCTATACAACCTACTCCACATTATCTAAGTGAAATAAACATTCTGGAACATTTTACCCCCCCAAAAATAAAATAAAAACGAAGATGTCTTGATTGCATATGTCTTCACACCCCATAGTTAATACTTAATGTAAGCACCATTTGCAGTTATTACAGCTCAGAATAATTTTGAATAGAATTCTACCAACTTTGCACAACTTTTAGGGCAACATACAGTGGGGCAAAAAAGTATTTAGTCAGCCACCAATTGTGCAAGTTCTCCCACTTAAAAAGATGAGAGAGGCCTGTAATTTTCATTATAGGTACACTTCAACTATGACAGACAAATGAGAAAAAAAAACCTGAAAATCACATTGTAGGATTTTTTTAGGAATTTATTTGCAAATTATGGTTGAAAATAAGTATTTGGTCAATAGCAAAAGTTTATCTCAATACTTTGTTATATACCCTTTGTTGGCAATGACAGAGGTCAAACGTTTTCTGTAAGTCTTCACACGTTTTTCACACACTGTTGCTGGTATTTTGGCCCATTCCTCCATGCAGATCTCCTCTAGAGCAGTGATGTTTTGGGGCTGTTGCTGGGCAACACAGACTTTCAACTCCCTCCAAAGATTTTCTATGGGGTTGAGATCTGGAGACTGGCTAGGCCACTCCAGGACCTTGAAATGCTTCTTACGAAGCCACTCCTTCGTTGCCCGGGCGGTGTGTTTGGGATCATTGTCATGCTGAAAGACCAAGCCACGTTTCATCTTCAATGCCCTTGCTGATGGCAGGAGGTCTTCACTCAAAATCTCACGATACATGGCCCCATTCATTCTTTCATTTAGACGGATCAGTCGTCCTGGTCCCTTTGCAGAAAAACAGCCCCAAAGAATGATGTTTCCACCCCCATGCTTCACAGTAGGTATGGTGTTCTTTGGATGCAATTCAGCATTCTTTGTCCTCCAAACACGATGAGTTGAGTTTTTACCAAAAAGTTATATTTTTGTTTCATCTGACCATATGACATTCACCCAATCTTCTTCTGGATCATCCAAATACTCTCTAGCAAACTTCAGACGAGCCTGGACATGTACTGGCTTAAGCAAGGGGACACGTCTGGCACTGCAGGATTTGAGTCCCTGGCGGCGTAGTGTGTTACTGATGGTATGCTTTGTTACTTTGGTCCCAGCTCTCTGCAGGTCATTCACTAGGTCCCCCCGTGTGGTTCTGGGATTTTTGCTCACCGCTCTTGTGATCATTTTGACCCCACGGGGTGAGTTCTTGCGTGGGGCCCCAGATCGAGGGAGATTATCAGTGGTCTTGTATGTCTTCCATTTCCTAATAATTGCTCCCACAGTTGATTTCTTCTAACCAAGCTGCTTACCTATTGCAGATTCAGTCTTCTCAGCCTGGTGCAGGTCTACAATTTTGTTTCTGGTGTCCTTTGACAGCTCTTTGGTCTTGGCCATAGTGGAGTTTGGAGTGTGACTGTTTGAGGTTGTGGAGAGGTGTCTTTTATACTGATAACAAGTTCAAACAGGTGCCATTAATACAGGTAACGAGTGGAGGACAGAGGAGCCTCTTAAAGAAGAAGTTACAGGTCTGTGAGAGCCAGAAATCTTGCTTGTTTGTAGGTGACCAAATACTTATTTTCCACCATAATTTTCAAATAAATTCATAAAAAATCATACAATGTGATTTTCTGGATTTTTTTCTCATTTTGTCTGTCATAGTTGAAGTGTACCTATGATGAAAATTACAGGCCTTTCTCATCTTTTTAAGTGGGAGAACTTGCACAATTGGTGGCTGACTAAATACTTTTTTGCTCCACTGTAAAGTATTTCTGTTGTTTTTGTCAGAATTGCTCAAGCTCATTAATTTGTATTCCGTTTTTAGATGTAATGTGAAGACTTTGCAACAGGTGTGCAACAAGTTCCCAAAAGGACCTATAAGCTCGGCCAGTTACATTTTCCGCAATTGTTTACTGTTGCCTTGTTATGTTAGTTTGAGGGCAAACAATGTGCAACTGAAATGAATTGTAATGAATCTGACACTGTGCTCCTGAATGGCCCTGTGCTCAAGTGTAGGTTGTAGTTGATTGAGCTGTGGTGTTAATGAAATGATTGCGACCAAACATCAGGCCTACAGTGTTTCCATAATTGGTCTTGATATGATTTGTACTTATACATATCTTAAACGCTGTAATATTTAGTTAAACATGCAACTTAATTCTGACATATTGACATGTAAACATATCAACATGACTTACAGGAACGTAGCTACATCATTAGCACTGCGTTATTTGAACTTTATGTCAGTTCAAACATAAACTCTGGCTTCAAAGTGCATGTAGTGGTCTTCCATGGGGAATTCAACTTTTGTCTATAACTTGCAGTATATTTAGCTTTCTTCTTCTGGCTAGTTGCAGCATTGAACCATAGCCCACTCTGGGCCGGCCTATACTCCAGCTCATTAGCACTAAGCTGTTGTGGTATCATACAATTAGCGAAAGGTCACGGCTGTCATTGTAGAGACAGTCTCTCCCACAGAATGTATGTTGCTTTGCCAAAGGTTCTGAATTATCAACTCGGAAATGATCCACGGCCCCAAGAAACATTTACAGAGTATTTTGAGCTCTATCATAGAAGTTAACAGGATGGACAACCATCAAGAAGCACCACTGATAGCATTGAGAATAATGGATTTCATTTCATTAATCATTTCCTAAAATTGCCTTTACAAATGCAAATACAGCCATTAAACACAGGAACAATTTCAGATGGTAGAGTAGCGTATTGACGAATGGGTGAAAAACACTCTCCATCTTTGTTTTAAATTAAATCAATTTCAAGTGGTCCTGTACGGCTCAGTTGGTAGAACATGGTGTTTGAAAAGCCAGGATTGTGGGTTTGATTCCTGTCACCTCCCATCCATAAAATCTACGTATGCATGACTGTAGGTCAATTAGACCTTTTTCACACCTTATTCAGAAAATAATTGACTTTGCCAAGGAACTAGTGTAAGTACATAGAGCATTCACTTTTATTAAACACGAGATGAGATAGGGAAGATGGCTGGACACAAGGGGTGTTTCCCAATATGCATACTACCGTGATCAACACTCCTCCCATGCTCCGAGTGAGTTCTTCGAGGGCGTTCTCTTTGAGTATGTTCTAATTAGGACGAGAGTGTGGAAAACGCATACAGTTTTTCATTTGAGAAGCACTGCACACTCCTGTGCTATTCCATTACCTTTGTTTTTTTGTTGTCAATTGTGTCATCCACATGGGAAAAGTCTAAACGGGATCTTTTTGACGTCCCAACTCTAAAGTCACCCCATTGAAGCTGAAAATTTAAACAAGTCAAGTTTAAGGTTAGGATTAGGTAAGGGTTATTTATGGTTTAGGTTAGGGTAAGGGTAAGGGTAGGGGTTAAGATTAGGGTTGGGTAATATGGTAGGGGCGTCCCAAGGATTCCGGATAACACCCATCAACATAGCCCATAGGCATGTCGGCTGCTCATCTATCCATGCTGGACTTTTCTGGATCACGACTGCCATCTGTAACTGTTATGTCAAACATTTGTAGATCTAAACATCTGATTTAGTTTAATATTGCATTATTGTCAGTAAAGCAACTGAGATTGTTAATACATTTGTGTTTTGTATTATTTAGCTTCCCTGCATACCACTGCTGGCTTGCTTCTGAAGCTAAGCAGGGTTGGTCCTGGATGGGAGACCAGATGCTGCTGGAAGTGGTGTTGGAGGGCCAGTAGGAGGCACTCTTTCCTCTGGTCTAAAAAAAAAAATCCCAATACCCCAGGGCAGGGATTGGGGACACTGCCCTGTGTAGGGTGCCGTCTTTCGGATGGGATGTTAAACGGGTGTCCTGACTCTCTGAGGTCATTAAAGATCCCATGGCACTTATCGTAAGAGTAGGGGTGTTAACCCCGGTGTCCTGGCTAAATTCCCAATCTGGCCCTCAAACCATCACGGTCACCTAATAATCCCCAGTTTACAATTGGCTCATTCATCCCCCTCCTCTCCCCTGTAACTATTCCCCAGGTCGTTGCTGCAAATGAGAACGTGTTCTCAGTCAACTTACCTGGTAAAATAACGGATAAATAAAAAAATAAATAAAAAAAGAATGAAAGGATTCATAATGCCTGCATAAGCACAACATAAATGTGTTACAAGGCATCTATAACAATATGTCATGCTGTTAAAAGGGTTCATAAATGTGGCATAACTACGTGAAATAATCACGAATGTCAAATGGGACATAACCCACTTACACTACATGACTAAAAGTATGTGGACTTCTGCTCGTCGAACATTTCATTCCAAAATCATGGGCATGGTGCTTCCAGAGGCAGTTTGGAACTTGGTAGTGAGTGTTGCAAGCGAGGACAGACGATTTTTACACGCTTCAGGAATCGCCAGTCCTGTTCTGTGAGCTTGTGTGGCCGACCACTTCACGGCTGAGCCGTTGTTTCTCCTAGACATTTCCACTTCACAATAACAGCACTTATAGTTGACCGGGGCAGCTCTAGCAATTTGACAAACTGCCTTGTTGGAAAGATGACGGTGCCACGTTGAAAGTCACTGAGCTCTTCAGTCAGGCCATTCTACTGTCAATGTTTTGTATGGAGATTGCATGGCTGTGTGCTCGATTTTATACACACTGTCAGGAACGGGTGTGACTGAAATAGCTAAATCCACTAATTTGAAGGGGTGTATATATAGTGTGTGTTGAATATTCCAAAATCATGGGCATTAATATGGAGTTGGTCCCCCTTTGCTGAAATAACAGCCTGCACTCTTCTGGGAAGGCTTTCCCCAAGATGTTGGAACATTGCTGCAGGGACTTGCTTCCATTCAGCCACAAGAGCATTAGTGAGGTCAGGCACTGATGTTGGGTGATCAGTTCTGTATGTACCTCGCTTTGTGCACAGGGGCATTGTCATACTGAAAAAGGAACTTCCCCAAACTGTTGCCACAATGTTAGAAACACAGAAGAGTTTAGAATGGCATTGTATGCTGTAGCATTAAGTTTCCCTTCACTGGAAGTTTTTCAGTGGCAGGGACTGAGAGACCTGCTCCAGAGCACTCAGGACCTCAGACTGTGGCAAAAGTTCACCTTCCAACAGGACCATGGCCCTAAGCACACAGTCATGACAACACAAGAGTGGCTTTGGGACAAGTGGCCCAGCCAGAGCCAGGACTTGAACCTGATCTAACATCTCTGGAGAGACCTGAAAATAGCTTTGCAGTAACGCTCCCCATCCAACCTGGCAGAGCTTGAGAGGATCTGCAGAGAAGAATGGGAGAAACTCCCCAAATACAGGTGTGCCAAGCTTGTAATGTCATACCCAATAAGATTCAAGGCTGTAATCGCTGCCAAAGGTGCTTCAACAAAATACTGAGTAAAAGGTCTGAATCCTTATTTAAATGTGATATTTCAGATTTTAATTTCGATACATTTGCCCCCCAAAAATCTAAAAACCTGTTTTTGCTGTGTCATTATGGGGTATTGTGTGTAGATGGATGACGGAAAAATAAGGCTGTAATGTAACAAAATGTGAAAAAATTCAAGGCGTCTGAATACTTCCCGAATGTTTATGTAGTTATCTTGTGTCATCTGTATTGCCATTCGCCTGGCTGGCTGGCTGGCAGGCTGGCAGCAGATTGAGAGATATGCAGTAAAAACAACCTACAACTAATGTTATGCAAGGGAGATGACTACCTGTCAATTCTTCATGGCTAGATAGCTACCAATCATTTGTGTCTAGGTAGCTAGCTGGTTATCCCTATTTACTTAACATGGGGTTGAGATCTACGCATACTAGAGTGGATGTTTTAGGTAGGTAAACACAACAAAACTAACACAGTATGAATTTGTTAATGTATCAAGATAAAATATTGTACTCAGGCAACATTTGAGATGTGAATGGGCAACATTTCATTCGAAGTCAGAGTTTATTTCTCTTGCTTCAGCCCAAATAATGTCTGCCATTGATTCAAATCATTTTTGCATTGTTTTTTACATGGTTCCATTTTTGCACATACTTTCCATTGACGCTTGCATCGATTCATGCTTCAAAATGTGTACAAGCGGAGTATGCATCTGAGAAGTGCCCTCTGTGCTCAGTTTAGCATACTTTGATTTGGACTCGGAGCACAGTAGTATTCATACTGAGAAACACCCAAGGTTATCGTCCAAGAAGCCACGAGAGCAAGAGGTGCAATATTGATACAGTGGGAATTAGCATTTTTATTAGAAAATGCCAATAGATTCTGATTCTTATCTATAACTTGCTAAAGGTGACTAAGGGTGTGCTGGGAACATGACCATTAATCAAACAACATTGATCTCTTGTGTTCCTCTCTCCTTTCAGATAATACTCACTAAAATGCATTTGTTAGAGCAACCTGTCCTACTTTTCTGCACATTAAACAAATAAGAAAAGCATTGTACTCAGAAATGTTGTGTAATCTCTCAGGACACATTTGACAGATTACTTTTTTTTGCAGAGTTTATTTGAATATACTCAACTACATCTAAATTTAGAAGAAAAGAATAACACAAAGTTTCAGGTCCTGTATTGTGTGTCAGATCTCAGGATTGTTTAGTTCACCAGGTTCATTGTGGAGGACTTGCATATGGACATGGAAAATAAATGAGTTTTTCAAAGTATGTGTAGGTGGAATAATTCAGTGAAGATGTGCTACAATAAACACAATTATGCCTATGAACCCTCAACAGCAGCTTGCAGTGGAGAGAGAGTCTGTGCATATCAACTCCCGCATTGACAAGTTATCAGTGATTCCAATATACTGCAGCTATTGCTACCTTGTGTGTGTGTGTGTGTGTGTGTGTGTGTGTGTGTGTGTGTGTGTGTGTGTGTGTGTGTGTGTGTGTGTGTGTGTGTGTGTGTGTGTGTGTGTGTGTGTGTGTGTGTGTGTTTATTTTTTAATTTTTTAGGGGTTTGTGATTTATTTATTTTTTAATTATATATAATTTTTCAGCCAATTTGTGTGAGCGAGTGTGCGTGTGATTTACTTTGCATATCCAGGACATCCAGAAAGACCAAAGGCAAACAATGTGGCGAGTCAATAATAGAATCTAAAAGATAGTGACTGTACAACAGGAAAAGTATTTCAAAGAAAGTTACTCTGATTGTGTTGGCATTGATTGTCCTCATTAAGACCGGATACTTTGACGAGGCAGCTTTAATTGCATGGGAATCTATCCAGATAGAAATAGAGGGCAGAAGTGCGGTACAGTGAAAATCTACAGAGAAATGTTGGGAACATTTTGGAACATGATTTCATCTCATGAAAAATGTGATGTATTCAAAACATTTTATAAATGTTCAATGTAAATGTTATTAAATGCGCCCCTTGGAAGCATATACAGTATACCACTAAAACAAGAAACCAATGGTGATTTGCACCAATAGTAGAACAGGTTAAACATTCTTGCACTGCTTTAACCAATTTCTTTACCCATCCTCCAATCAGAGAAAGAGGGCTGGCTAGGCTACAAATGTAATATCTATCTGAAGACCAACAGTATTGCAGCCCAAAGAAGCCTGCTCACAGTAAAGCTATTTCCAATGAGTTCCCCTTTTGAGTGGAGAGGTTTCGATAGCCGCCTGCGAATGACTAAAGGATTAAAAAGGCCCTTCCTTACGCAGCAGTGCAGGCACCCAGTGTGCTTTACCTTAGCAAGCCTCACCTCCTCCTCTTCCAGCTAATGGCTTTCATAGCTCACTGTCTGTCAGAGCCTGAAGGAGCGGGGATGGCCATTATGGGTGACTGCCTCAGCCCCGCAGGGATTGGCCACCTGTAAGGAAGTGACTAAACAGGAACAGGAACAGAGCGGCTTATGGACAGGTGGTGTGCGCCATGGGGGGCCAGAAGGGGCGAGAGTTAGGGTGAGGGAATGATCATTCCGACCCCTATGATGTGTCCTTTTAAAAGCTTTTTATCCTGACTTTTTTGGCCATGATTGTTTGTAGCTTGCACAAGCACACAGACAGACAATCACTCACACACCCACACAATGCTTTGCATACAATACATACAAGTTACAGTAATATACTAATTGTGTGTCTGATCTTTCTATCTTTGTTCAATCATTTTAATTGCAGCAGAGGTTGTACATGTCTAGTGTGACTCACAATGGAATAATGTTAACCACTTCTCAAATCCAACCACCCACCCTTGGCATGTTTACCTGCACAGTGCTCATAATTTGAATAAGCAGGCATTCAAATTGCTGTGAATATGGCTAGGGAATAACTTGTCTTTTTGCAGCATCAACCACAAACAAGATATAAATTACTGCTGTTATTAAACACTTTGGAACAGCAACTTTCTGTTAAAAAAAATCCACAAAATATGTTGTCTCCCAGGATATTCTCATCTGAATTGATTCGGTCACATGGTCATTAAAATGTGCCGTTTCTCAGACTGGGAGATTTATGGTCAGATGGAGGGTTTGGAAGAGGTAAATTCATTGCGGTGTGTTGCACTTGCTAAGGCACCACCTGTTCAACAGCAAATCCAAGGGGAATCACTGCAATTTATTACATACCCACTCTGGAGAACAGCTTGTTTGGCGCTCCATGCCCACTGGACAGTTTGGAACTCAGCCCACCAGTTCCCGTGGAACTCGTGAAACTCGTGAAAAGTACACATACCTAGACTAGACACTTTTTTTCAGTTAAGTTTTAACTTAAAATGAAATTACTAATTTAAAAGTTTTTCTTCAAACAAGAGGTTGTGGTGGGTTATTAAACAAACAAACAAGTTACAGGAATACAATGTCTCATTGCAAATGTAGCCTATTTGCATCTGCAGCTTGATAAAATGATCAATGTTTTTTCTTTGGCCTTAAGACCTAAACCCTGTTGCAATGTTATACTTCCTCCTGACACCTTCATGTAAAAAGGGCATGTTTATTCCAGCTAATGATTTTTAAGGTGCCTCGTGATAAAACTGCAGTCTCAGATAAACAACAGTAGGGGTTAGAGAGCTCCGAGCTGTATCTGCATGGTGGATATAATTGGCTGAGAATAAAGAGCACAACTTCCATGCTTCTCTTAATGGATTGAATCACCTCTCAAGATTTCCAAAACAAATGAAATAAACTGAGTCGACATGATATGTCAATATATATTTTTAATGATGGACAACTGTGCTCTTATTGGATTGATACTGAAAGTTCAAAATGCCAGTAACAGCGGTTCTATTAAAGGAATTCAATATGCATATAATCTGGCTCTAATATTTCTGAATCCAGAACAAGGATTATGTGCCATTTAAGATAAGTATGATGTCTAGAGTAGCATACCATAACCCCATGTGTATCTGCAGCATCCAGAAGATGGCACTGTTCACAACAGAGTAATAATGTAGAGACAGCGTGAGTGACATATTGGTAGACAGCCAAAAACAGAGGCAGAATAAGGTTATAGATTCAGGACTACTTTCTTGTTGCTACCATTGCAGAGACCTGGGGAGTGAGTTTATGACTGTGTCTGATTGCGTGTTGCTGAAAATGAATTCAATTAGCACACTATCCCATGGATGAGAGATGCCTTGAAGGATAAATGAGTGTGAGATTGAATTATGCTCGCACTATATCAGATTAATGATCCAATTATTTATTCCATCGTCTGTTGTTGTTTTCACTCAAAGATGTTTATGCACACTGATAATCTTACTATTTGTATTAAATAATATCTGGATACCGAAAGTCTTTCAGACAATAAAAATGCCTATTTTTCAGTAAGACTTTACTCTGTAGTAGAGGACTTGCACACCTGTCTGCTTTCCAAGTGAAGAACAAAACATACTGTTTGTAGTGCAGTAACCATGTCATATTCACAACTGTCTAAGACGCCATCCAATCACATGCTATGGTGTCTTTGAATTAGACATCTTACTTTAAAAGTTATGGTTACATTATATAATTCCCCTTTTGGCTTAATCCGGTAATGAGCATAGTTTATTATTAATTGCCTATTTGAATTCCATTACAAGAATGGAAAGACACAGGCAGTTCATCCATTTCATCTTCCAATTATTTAATATAAGTCTGATGTAGATGATAAAACAAAATGGCCATAATCTGTTAATAACATCTTGTTCCAAAGAAATCAAGAACTGTCTGGCTTAAAGTAGAACACTTCTTCAAATGGATAGTGTCAGGATAATTGAAAAGTTGTGAACAAGATTTATCATTTGGTCTCATAATCCAGATATTGTATTGTGTTACCCTTCGCAGTCACCAATACTTAATTCAGGTGTCTTTAGGACAGTGCATACAAACTTTGATGAATAACCTCTGATACATTTTTTGGACTAGATATGATCTTTCGTGAGTAGAATTATTTCCATATTTAGACTCTGATGTTAACAACTCCCAGAAACAAACTGTCCTTTGAATAGTCTGATTCATGGCATGGCTGAATTTGACTAGAATAACATTCCACCACAGTCACAGCAATGTTTTATCTAGAAGTTTACAGTATTTTGTAATTGGGTGAGCAACCATCCTGGGTTTTTGTGTGAAATTGATTGGAAACTTTTCTGTTGGACTCAGTTGACTTTCTCTGCAAAAATCGTTGAGCTTAAAATGTCATGTCCCTCTCAGGTTGTGTGAATGTTTATTTACTTACCATTTTCCCAGGGTGAAATATTTCTTGAGGTAATAAAAATGAGTTTTCTCACCGCTCGCTTTAATTGGATTTACTTAATTTCACAGGACCAATTTACAATTCATTATCTTCCAATTTGCCAACCATGAGGAAGGTGCATTCTGGGTTAATTGTTGTTTAATGTAGAATCACGGCAAAATAAAAAAACATGTATTCAAATGTAATTTGTATTATTCAATGGCGTGGAAATCAAATGTACAACGTTGAAAGCTGATAACACACCTGCTAGCACTCTCACTGAGAGGAACAATGATGACTCACGTAGATGATGGATGAAAATATATGATATTAAAGTTCAGTAGAATGTTTTATCTAATAACTAGCCTTTCATTGTCCTACGATTTGTTAATTAATTTCATTGATAAGTTTGCTGAAACTCTGGTCCATCTTTAGCTTATTTTGGGATAGAAGCAGATGAAAGGATTCTGGAAATATATAGGAATCGTCTGTACTTTTGTTTGATGCATGATGCAGCTTTGTAGTAAAAGGGCATCATACATATCTTGGTATGGATGCCCTCAGAATATCTTGGATCAGTGTAAAACAAAACTCAAAAATGCCAAATCATAAGGAATTTTTCATGGACATGTACACTGACTCCATACTGCTCAAGAGTGCTTATTACAGTAGATATCACATGGAATATGGACAAACATCCATACATAACTTAGTACTATCATACTTAACTTTTCTTTTAACTTCGCAGAATTTTGGGGGGTTCGAAGATGCCCTAAAAATGAAACACACCAGGCAACATTGGATTCTTATTGGATTCTTATTTTTTTTTAGGGGGGTTGGCTTTTGGATATAATTCACAAAAGTATAAGGGAATAAAGTATAGCTGCAGTTGGCACCAGCTAGTGTCAGACAGATGCAGTTGCTCAGCCCGGAGAACAGGAGGTGAGGGCATGATTTGAATTGGAAACTTCTGTAAGTCACAATGACAACCAAACAGATCCCTGCTGTGAGACACAGGATTGATGCATTGTCTTACTGACGGCACACCTTGAATAACTTAAACCATAGTTACACATCCTGGTACATATTGAACATTTAAGGGACATAAAGAAAAGCATGGACGTGTGACTGTCCTAATATGGACAGTGTGTAGGTAAAGTATATACAGATATCAAGGAGATTTAGAGTTTTGGATTTACCTTGTTCATCTATTTACTTTTCATCTATCTTCTTCCCCAACCAGCGAGTGAAGCTGTATTGTAGATCATGTGCTATTTACAGAACAGATGGTGGATTTACTTGGAATGCATGGAATACGCCCGACGACAGCCTCCAATTTGTCAAAGACCTGTGAATTGGAGTTTGAAACCCCTTGATTCATGAGATTACTGTCAGGGGAATAACTGTGTTTCAAGCCTGTCAGTCGTCCTATTCTCCCGCTGGGCCCGGATTCACAGATCCAAAGAATGAATAGATAAATACCCTCTCACTTGTAAGATATGCCTCTTCTTTGTCTGTAAGTTCAAAGCCTGGTCAGCCTGCGATGTCTCACCTGTCATCTCTCTCTCTTGGCCCCTCCTACAGTGCATGACGGTTAATCCACAGGGATGCCCCACAGAGGCAGAAGTATAAACTAGCTTTAGCATTGGCATTCACTTGGGCCAAGAGGAAAATCTTGTTCTTTGTATCACAGTCAGTTCTCGGGCAATTTACTTTCTGAAACATCCTCAAGCTAGCAGTTTCTTTCAAGAAAGGAAAAAAGCATTGAGAGGTCTGAGAGGTGGCTCATAAATTGTATTTAACCATCATTGACTGGGTATTCCTTTCAATAGGAGTGCTTCTACAATCCTAAGGCGTTAACCTGCCCTTGACTGGAAATTCATATTTATTGCGGCTGCTCAGGCAGTGATTTATGTTGTTTTTCTTGCAACAGCCAAAAATAATGCGGCAGCTCCGCCATAGGCAGGTCCCTCCTCCCCTTGTCTGCTCTCTAACAGCCATGAAAAGCTTCAGAGCTGGGTGCCACAGAGTGGTGATTTGAATACAAGAAAACACACAAACACTCAGTCTCTCTCTCTCACACACACACACACACACACACACACACACACACACACACACACACACACACACACACACACACACACACACACACACACACTCTCTTGCACAGTCACTTACATGCATAGAGGAAAACAACATGTCTACACAGAAAAGCAAATCATGTAGACAGAAACAGCACATGGACAGCAACAGCAGAAAGAGATTACTGTAATCTGGTGAAGGAGGGAGGGTTAATGAGTTGCTTGTTATCTGATATATTTTCAGAGGCTCGGAGGACGAGCCATAACAAAGTGTGAGTCAAGCAAAATAAAGTTAATAGGCACTTTGTCACCGAGCAGTCCGCAGAGTCAGGCCCAGCCTCTGTGGCCTATTTAACAAATAAGAGCAAGGAGAAAAGCATTCGCTTCAGCATAATCAGTGGTTATGCAGCATCGAGTCAGGCTGATTTGGCAAGGGGAAGGTAGCAAGAGAGCACAGATAAATGGGAGCACAGTTAGGGGACAAGGAGTGATGGATTTTCACCTACTGTACCAGAATAAATGTCAATGAAATTAATAAATGTGACTACCTACCACATTAGGGACAAGGCATTAGGAGACAAACACATTTTGGCAACATATCTGGACATATAATTTCTTTAACAGAAAACGTCAAAAAGAAATCCATACACCAGGATAAATGAGCAAACAAATACTTGAACCCTAAGCCAATCAGTAAGATACACTTTTGTCTCCCACCAGTACTTATTGTATGTGGCTACATAATGGCTCAGCCCCCAAGCATGTTGCATTGGTGTCCCACTCTACAGTTGAAAAACTGTCACAGTAAGTGAGCTCCGATCTGAATTAGGACACAAAGTTATCAGGGTGCCATCATCCAGTGCGATCATTTCCAAAGTACGGATAAGCCTGTCTTTCCTCTTCTCTCTTTTCTACCCTCCTTCTCTTCTCCTCCACAAGACAAGAGACACGTTGAAGTGAGACAACATGGATTATAGATAACATATGGGAGGATTGCTGCTGCCCCAGGCTTTCTCTGAGTGGCTGGCTGGCTGCTCTTTGCAATACTAGCTATAATTTACTGCTGGTGGCAACTGTGTGGAGTAATGAAATTGTCTGTCTGCTTCAGAAAATAATGCAGTGCTGTGAAGGAAATTCAAATTACCAAGCGAAGGGCAGACACCATTTAATTTGCAAATGAGAAGATAAGTGTATTGTAGTGCTGTCCACCCAGTAATGTATGCTCAAGTGTTGCCATTTGCATACAGTAGCTATACACACTTCTTATTGGCTAGAGTGCAGGGCTGTTCACTATATTGTTGTGTTCCCACAGTTGCCCATTGTTAGTTGATTGATATCTCACTGCATGGATGCTGGATCTCCTCTTTTTGTGGTCAAGATAGCTAGCCCTACTAGCCTACGCCCTGTATAAGACCGTTCTAGTGCTCTGTATCATTTACCTTGGAAGCTGATCATTGGTTAACCACCTAAACAAATATAATGGTCGTGGACTCAGTTTGTGCCCATGCACAACATCAGAACAGTATTTATCAAGCACATTTTCTCAAACTGACGGTTGTCCAAAGATGATTTCCTATAAAAAAAAAGGGTATAATATGAGTTAGAAATCGTGTTAGAAGTTAGCGGCCCTAACATATCTCTCTGGTGGAGAAAATTCCTCCCCTTCTGATTTACTGTAGAAGGGGAAGCAACTCGGTTGCAAGCCCATTTCAAGGCAATCACACATAACACAATAAAAATTCAGCGTGGATCCCCCCACTGTTCTTCAGTGTACTTTTTTTCATTTGCTCTGAGACAAAGACAGCTCACAGGAAGAGATACAGACTGAATACTGCTACTATAACTTTCATACAGAAAGAAATGAAACACAGAGAATGAATGAAACAATAATTGTGAGACAATGGCACTGAGGGTTGGCATTGATGTTGGGTAAGGATTTAGGGCTGAAACCTTGATCTTTGACTGGTGTAATGTCAAATGATTTCCTTGCCCTCATGGATTTACAGTCATTCCATTTTCTGAGTTTATTTTCTGTTGAACACCTTTTAAAGGTTTCAGGCTGTGATTCAGGCAATGAAGATATATTTATTTTGTTATGTTGTTTTGTTAGCACTCTTTTCCATCATAATCACCTAACTGAAACAGTTGTTTTAAAACGTCACAGTAGACAGGCCTTGAGTATATTCAGACACAAAGTAGATGTTTTTATTGCACAGAGTGAGGCATAAAGTCTGCCTCATACAAACCCAATTACTATTTTTAATTAGCTCTATGAATCTTTGTCTGTGTGTTGGTTTGTGTGTGTGTGCGTTGGTGCGTGTGTGTGTGTCTATTTTGTTGCCTCTCCGACACGCTTGGATCGTTCTGCTGCTTATTTCCCTATGCACAGCTGAAGTTATCCTACGTCGGAAATGTTCCCTATGCTAATAAGTCCCCAATTAGTCCTTGCTGTTTTGACTGGAGACTAGTTTTCATATTTCATATTAGGTCATGCATTTCAACACTTCCCCCCGATCAGCAGGAGTTCTCCATCCCTGGCCATTTGATGTGCAGCTCTGAGAGAGTTAGGTTCCCAGTGGTCATGCTGGCTGGAGTTGAGGGGAAGACTTAAGTAGAGCACTGACCACAGCTACACGAAATGGGAATCTGAGAAATGTCAATTTTCTCTAGTGGTTAGGAGTGTGAGAGTGTTGGTTACTGATATTCAATAGGATCATACATACAGTAATTCCCATGTTGTGAGCGATTCAAACCCAGAATGCATATATAATGACATATTGTACTGTCCCTTCAATAACATAATCCTCTGAGCTTTAAGAATGCTCAGAGTGGGACATGCTCTGCTATGAGCTGGCAGTGAATTTCCCACATGGGTTTGTGCCTCGTCTTTTTCAGTACCTCATGCTCACTTTTCAGCTTGCCACAGTACTATGCAAAGGGCCAAGGAGCATTCCAAAAACGATTTTTCCAGCTGAATTTAATTTATTAAATGATATTATGACATTATGGCAATTCATGTAATGAATTGGTGGATACCATTTTTATGTTCCTGGGTGCAGTATGAAGGAAGTTAGATGTAGTTTTGCAATCCAATGATAACTAACGTCTGAAAGTCTACAAGTACGCTAGCATATGTTAACGTACCTGTAGACTTATGAATATACATATATACTGTACATACACTGAGTGTACAAAACATAAAGAACGCCTTCCTAACATTGAGTTGCAACCCCCATTTTGCCCTAAGAACAACCTCAATGTGTCAGGGCATGGACTGTACAAGTTGTCGAAAGCATTCCACAGGGCTGCTGACCCATGTTGACCCCAATGCTTCCCACAGTTAAGTCATGTTGGCTGGATGTCCTTTGTGTGGTGGACCATTCTTGATACACACGGGAAGCATGAAAAACCCAGCAGCGTTGCAGTTATTGACACAAACCTGGTCAGTCTATGTCATGGAAAGAACATACATAAAAGGTAATTGCCGCTCCAGAATCTCCCATAAGTGTTCTATTGAATTGAAATCTGGAGACTGAGACGGTTATGGCATATGGTTTACATCGTTTTCATGCTTATCAAACCATCCAGTGACCACTCATGCCCAATGGATGGTGGCATTGTCATCCTATGGGGGCATAAACATGCTAACCAAAATAATGGCCTGCCCAGCAATTTTACACATGAACCTAAGCATGATGGGATGTTAATTACTTTAATAATTTCAGGAACCACACCTGTGTGGATGCACCTGCTTTCAATATACTTTGTATCCCTCGTTTACTTAAGTGTTTCCATTATTTTGGCAGTTACCTGGAAACAACAACATAAATGGTGTCAACAGGGTATTGGGTCAACACAAGCCCAAAACAGCTTCATTGCTAGAAACCATTTTCAGGTCTTGTCATAGAAGTAGATTTAAGTCAAAATTGTATCTCAGACACTCAGGAATATTCACTGTCTTCTTGGTAAGCAACTCCAGTGTACACTTGGCCTTGTGTTTTAGGTTATTGTCCTGCTGAAAGGTGAATTAATCTCCCCGTGTCTGGTTAAAAGCTGAGTGAACCAGATTTTCCTCTAGGATTTAGCCTGCGCTTAGCTCCATTTTGTTTTTATTTCTATCCTGAAATGCTCCCCAGTCCTTAACGATTACAAGCATACCCATAACATGATGCAGCCACCACTTTGCTTGAAAATATGGAGAGTGGTACGTAGTAATGTGTTGTATTGGATTTGCACCAAACATAACACTTTGTATTCAGGACAAAAAGTGAATTGCTTCGGCACATTTTTGCAGTATTATTTTAGTGCCTTGTTGCAAACAGGATCCATGTATTGGAATCGTTTTATTCTGTAGAGGCTTCCTTCTTTTCAATCTGTCAATTAGGTTAGTATTGTGGAGTAACTACAATGTTGTTGATCCATCCTCAATATTCTTCTATCACAGACATTGAACTCTGTAACTGGCCTCATGGTGAAATCCCTGAGTGATTTCCTTCTTCATCGGCAACTGATTTAGGAAGGACGCCTGTATCTTTGTAGTGACTGGGTGTATTGATACACCATCCAAAGTGTAATTAATACCCATCTACCAATAGGTGCCCTTCTTTGCGAGGCATTATAAAACCTCCCTGGTCTTTATGGTTTATTCTGTTTGAAATTCGCTGCTCGACTGACGGACCTTACAGATAATTGTATGTGTGGGGTACAAAGATGAGGTAGCCATTCAAAAATCATATTAAACACTATAATTGCACACAGTCCATGCACCTAATTATGTGACTTGTTAAGCAAATCTTTACTCCTGAGATGATTTAGGCTTGTCATAATAAGGGGTTGAATACTTATTGACAAGACATTTCAACTTTACACTTTTTATTAATTTGTAAAAATGTAACATTATGGGGCCAGTGACAAAACATCTCAATTTAATCCATTCAGGCTGTAACTCAACAAAATGTGGAAAAAGCCAAGGGGTGTGAAAACCTTCTGAAAGCATACATGATTAAATCAATCAATCAAAGAAGACATAAACTGTGGTGAAAAGTACTCAGATTCTTAAAATGTGATTTGAGTGTTACCGAATAGACAGTTCTGGCAACAGGTTGGATTAAATTTGTATTTTAATTCCACTCAAGGCGACACATTGCCCATGGCAAATGCCTCCCTTTTTCTATTATCTCTGGTATAAGTAAGGGACATCGAAAATACATAGAAACAAACACTGAAGAGAAACATCTAGAACTCATGTTACTGAAACTTATATTCCTTTTGCTGATCAGCTTTAGAGTTCACAATACCCTTTGCAAGTGATGTCATCCCAAGTCATACTTCTGGGTCATGTCCCGGATGTATGGCTTCAAGATTACATAATAAATTCATGAAAACGTGTATATATATATATATATATATATATATATATATATATACATTTTCATTTTCATGTATTGAGTTAGTCATACACGATGCCTTCTATTAAAATATTTGATGTTCAAGAAATAAGACACATTGCCGAAATTTAGAAAGGTCTCATAAGGATAACATCTCCTGCTGCTTTGATAGCATGCCAGAGTGGGCCTGCTTGTGCTGAGGATTTACAGGACGGTGAGAACCGTTAGTTACAGGCCATTTGTTGTGTTTGATATTAGATTATTTTTTGTTTTTTTGCCAGCCAGTACTTTTTTTTTAATGAAAAGAATGAACAGCTTGTTTGTAGACCGGCGAGCTGTTGATAGATGTGTAGTTCATTTGTGTAGTTTTAATGAAACGGATTAACTTTACGGCTTCGTGCTTCTTCTTGGCTGACAAATACGTTAACAACCATTATATGTTAAGTTAATTCACTCAGAAACACATTTACAATATATACTATCTTAAATGGTCGTGTTTTCATTCTTATCCTAAAAAAAACAAGGAATAAGGAAGTAAAAATGACACCTCACTCTCACATTGTATATGTGTTCATTGGCTGTATGACCACTATTAAATATGAGGTCAAACAACCACTGAAGCGCACATAGTCAATACCGCCAAGCTCAGATTGATCTGATGAAGGTAACGGACACTATGCAGAACATTGTACTGAAAATGCTTCTGGTGTCAATAACACAATGTGTGATATTACTGTATGTGTACTAATTTAATCCATGAACTTAGAGTCTGTAATACAAACATGTAATATAATAGGTACTCTAACATATTGAGGTATATACATAAAGCCTTACCATACTTTACTTTCACAGACCTATACTGTACATGTACTCAAATTACTGTATGTATGCACTGACATAGTAGACTCAATATAAAGTGTGCCTACCAATCAGTCCAGTAGTATTGAAGAGGCCAAGACTCACATTTCTGACTGTACACCTACTCAGAAAACAGCCCCTGAAAATATTCAAAACATTTATATTTGATAAAATAATATGAAAAACATTTTACGCTGTTTAGATGAATGATCAACAATATTTGAGGAATCCAGGGGTGTTATACTCACAGAGACACAAAGCAATTATTCTCCAAGTGTTCCTCAGGGAAAGGCGAGAATGGTTTCAGATGAAAGGGAAAAGTGGACAGTCTCATTAAAACAGCAGAGAGCAGCGCTGGCAACCATTACTACCCCACATACATCTAAAATGATTGCTTACATGGGTTATTGCTGGGATGAGGTCGAAATGTCATTTGTTAAATGTTGACTCATTTGTTAAATGCATCTCAAAAGGCAGCTTGAGAGATGTATAGCCTGCAACAAGGCATAGTGCAAGGCATCGTGCAGCCTTAATAATGACCCTGAGATTCTCTCTTTTCATATCATTATGTTGGGTGGAATTGCTTATGCCTTTATTTTAGAGAAGTCCCCACAGGGCTCTGAACAAAAGCACAAGAGCAAAGGCAGGAGCATATTTTCATTATGATAGGAATTAGAATCTGAAATGGATGAAGCCTCCCTCTTGCTCCTGGCTCACTTGAATGAGATTGCAAATGGATGACGTGAGTAGAAGACACAACATGGCTGCTATCTGCTACTGTGCTTTCTAGGCTCTCTGAAAACAGCATAACAACAACAGAAATAATAAGTACACACATACATTTCACTGGTCCAACTTTAACAAAAATAAGTTACATTGGTAGGGATGGTCTATGTGTAGTGTAAGTTGCCTAAACATAGTTACACACTATCCAAAACGAATATATCTATCGGTATCACTATGGTTAATATCCTTATCAATAAAATATGTTTGTTTTCATCATCACCATCTCCTTCCTTCCATTCATTGAAGTTATTTGGACTGTTCTGTTGCCAGCTCCTATTTGTCACTCATGTCTATTGGATAAAATATTACTCAAGTTTTAAAGGAACATTTTTCATTAATTCTGCTTCACTGATCAAATCAACTCGAATCAAAATGTACATGTCACTGGCGCCGAATACCACGTGTAGACCGTACTGTGAAATGCTTACTTACAAGCCCTTAACCAACAATGGAGTTCAAGAAATACAGTTATGAAAATATTTACTAAATAAACAAATGTAAAAAATTAACACAACAAAATAACAATAACAAGGCTACATACAGGGGGTACCGGTACCGAGTCAATGTGCGGGGATACAGGTTAGTCGAGGTAATTTGTACATGTAGGTAGGGGTAAAGTGACTGTACATAGATAATAAACAGCGAGTAGCAGCAGTGTAAAAACAGGGGGGGGTGGGTGTCATTGTAAATAGTCCGAGTGGCAATTTTATGAATCGTTCAGGAGTCTTATGGCTTGGGGGTAGAAGCTATTAAGGAACCTTTTGGACCTAGACTTGGTGCTCTGGTACCGCTTGCTGTGCAGTAGCAGAGAGAACAGTCTATGACTTGGGTGAAAGGATTCTTTGACCATTTTTTGGGCCTTCCCCTGACACCACCCAGTACATAGGTCCTGTATGGCAGGATGATTGGCCCCAGGGATGTATTGGGCCATACGCACTGCCCTCTGTAGTGCCTTACGGTCGGATGCCGAGTAGTTGCCTTACCAGGCGGTGATGCAACCAGTCAGGATGCTCTTGATGGTGCAGTTGTAGAACTTTTTGAGGATATGAGGACAATTGCCAAATCTCCTGAGGGGGAAAAGGCATTGTCGTGCCCTCTACACGGCTTTCTTGGTGTGTTTGGACCATGATCGTTTGTTGGTGATGTGGACACCAGAGAACTTGAAACTCTCGACCCGCTCCACTACAGCCCCCACCGATGTGAATTGGGGGGTGTTCTGCCCTCCTTTTCCTGTAGCCCACGATCATCTCCTTTGTTTTGCTCACATTGAGGGAGAGGTTGTTGTCCTGGCACCACACTGCCAGGTCTCTGACCTCCTACCTACAGGTTCATCGTTGTCGGTGATCAGGCCTACCACGGTTGTGTTGTCAGCAAACTTAATTATGGATATTTTAATATGGTGTTGGAGTTGTGCTTTGCCACGCAGTCGTGGGTGAACAGGGAGTAGAGGAGGGGACTAAGAACACACTCCTAAGGGGCCCCCATGTTGAGGGTCAGCGTGGCAGATGTGTTGATGCCTACCCTTACCACCTGGGGGCGGGCCGTCAGGACGTCCAAGATCCAGTTGCAGAGGAAGGTGTTTAGTCCCAGGGTCCTTAGCTTAGTGATGAGCTTTGTGGAAAAGAAAAGGGAAAGGGGGATAGCTAGTCAGTTGTACAGCTAAATGCATTCAACTGAAATGTGTCTTACGCATTTAACTCAACCCCTCTGAATCAGCGAGGTGCGGGGTACTGTCTTACTCAACGTCCACGGCGCTATGGGAACAGTGGGTTAACTGCTTTGCTCAGATTTATTGATGAAGCCGGTGACTGAGGTGGAATACAGCTCAATGCCATTGGATGAATCCCAGAACATATTCCAGTCTGTGCTAGCAAAACATGTAGCGTAGCATCCGCGTCATCTGACCTCTTCCGTATTGAGCAAGTCACTGGTACTTCCTGCTTTAATTTTTGCTTGTAAACAGGAATCAGGAGGATATAATTATGGTCAGATTTGCCAAATGGAGATTGAGGGAGAGCTTTGTATGCGTCTCTGTGTGTGTAGTAAAGGTGGTTTAGAGTTGTTTTACTCTGGTTGCACATGTGACATGCTGGTAGAAAGGAGTTCAAACGGATTTAAGTTTTCCTGCATTAAAGTCCCCTGCCACTAGGAACGCAACCTCTGGGTGAGCATTTTCTTGTTTGCTAATGGCCTTATTCAGCTCGTTGAGTGCGGTCTTAGTGCCAGCATCGGTTTGTGGTGGTAAATAGATGGCTATGAAGAAAATAGATGAAAACTCTCTTGTAGATAGTTTGATCTACAGGTACTCTACCTGGTACTCTACCTCAGGCGAGCAAAAACCCAAGACTTCCTTAAAATTAGACATCACGCGACAGCTGTTATTGATAAATAGCCACACACCACCGCCCCTCGTCTTTCCGGAAGTAGCAGTTCTGATGCACAAAAAACCCAGCCAAATGTATATTATCCGTGTCGTCGTTCAGCCATGACTCAGTGAAACATAAAATATTACAGTATGTTAGTAGGATAGTCTTGAACGGAGCTCCTCCAGTTTATTGTCCAGTGATTGCACACTGGCCAATAGAACTAATGGTAGAGGCGGGTTACCCACTTGCACTAAAGAAACTCCAGCGAGAAGTGAGCATTCTTATGTGTTACACTATAAGTTTCCATTTATTTATTCACTTTTTTGGGGACAATTGCATAATATGGCCTTACTTCACATATTAAGTTAATTTTATAGACAGACATATTCAGAGAAGTTGACATAATTCTAACAAATTACACACGGTCAGGAAGACATTTATTTATCTCACTGTTAATATCCTTCTCAAATGAATGATGCAAAACTTTTCTCACTGGAGTTGATAGGAAGGGACACCGGGCTGTCTGTCTGGGGGGATGCCTTAGAATAGATACATTAAAGTTACAGGCTCATAGACTATGACTCATAGCCTCATAGTCCTCAGGAGGGAAGACACTGTGTCAAACTAAATAGATAAATAAACATCAAACCAGCCATTATGATTCGGGGCACGTGTCAGGCCTCGGTTCTGGCTTTTTTAATTCGAGGTAATTGATGAAAGGCAGATAAGCAGGCTTCTGGCCGGCGAGCCTCACACCTCTTTATCCTTTCTGCACTCTGTGGCGGCGTACAGAAGGGGAGGAGAGAAAGGAGGCTGGAGGACACAGTCATCAGGGATAGCTACTGGAAGGATGATTGGAGTGTACCATATTGTACTGTCGAAACCTCAAAGAGAGGGGCCCAATCAAGGCTTCAAGTGAGCATCCGTGTAGGAGGATAATGATAGTGTCTGTCTATGCCTGCAGCACTGACTATTCTAGGTTTTATTCAGGTTGGGGATGATTTCAGATCTACTCCTTGGAATAAGATTTCAATGTTGGTCCAACTTCAGAGCATTCAGTTCCAGAGTTAATGTCTGTGAAATTATCATAGTTGACATATATGTGGAATGAAATCTGTTTTTCATTGAACCATGGGGGCATGAACTCCCACGCTGTCCCATCACTAACATGACTTTGTTATTACAATTACTCAAACCATGCTGAGCAAGGGATATAATCCATACTTCCAACTGTACTGGCAGTCTGAAAGGGATGAAGTAGAACTTAGAACAAATGCACCGAATAAAGACTATCTTCCATTGTGGTTGCAGTGAACAAGTCATGGAATACATTTCTCTCCAAACTAAAAAAAAGTTAAAGTAAGACCCCCTGTTATAAACACCAGGACCAAGGGCAAATACACAGAACACAGCCCCCTCTTACTCTGGCCCATGTAACAACAAAGAGCCAAACCACATCCCCTGCCGCTGGAGGAATACAGAATTTCCAGCCCTGCAAGAAGACTGGAAACCAGTACTTAATAGGCTTTCATAATGTTCTGTCACTGCTCTTGTGTGTAGATATTTTCATCCCGTCTGAAAATAATAATTAAAAAAAACATAGTTTGTCATATTTTCTCCCATTGAGGTCTGAAATTATTGACACCCTTGATAAAGAAGAGCAACTATAACTGTATAAAACAAATAATTCCAATACTGAGCTAGATTGCTTGCAAGAAAATGGGGAAATTATATTATACTTATACAATTGCTCTGAGAAAGAGATTTTGTTTAAAACTTCTCTAGGGTAGGGGGCAGCATTCGGAATTTTGGATGAAAAGCGTGCCCAAATGAAACTGCCTTCTACTCAGGCCCAGAAGATAGGATATGCATATAATTGGTAGATCTGGATAGAAAACACTCTAAAGGTTCCAAAACTGTTAAAATAGTGTCTGTGAGTATAGCAGAACTGATTTGGCAGGCGAAAACCTGAGAAAAATCCATTCAGGAAGTAGGATTTTGTTTTTCTTTTCATTTTCTGTTCAATGCCATTACAGTATCCATTGACTTAGGACTCAAATGGCAGTTCCTATGCCTTCCACTAGATGTCAACAGTCTTTAGAAATTGTTTCAGGCTCGTATTCTGAAATACGAGGGAGTAAGAGCAGTCTGAATGAGTGGACCCTGCAGTGTCACAAAGCTTTTTCATGCGCGCTACCGAGAGAGTACCTTTCTTGTTTACCTTTTATATTGGCTACCTTTTTGTCCGATTGAAATATTATTGATTATTTAGGCTAAAAACAACCTGAGGATTGAATATAATCATTGTTTGACATGTTTCTATGAACTTTACAGATACAATTTGGATTTTTTTGTCTGCCTGTTGTGACTGCGTTTGAGCCTGTGGATTACTGAAGAAAACGTGCAAACAAAACGGAGGTTTTCGGATATAAAGAGAGACTTTATCGAACAAAACAAACATTTATTGAGTAAATGAATGTCTTCTGAGTGCAACCATATGAAGATCGTCAAAGGTAAGTGATTCATTTTATCTCTATTTCGGACTTGTGTAACTCTTCTACTTGGCTGGTTACTGTTTGTAATGACTTGTCTGCTGGGCGATGTTCTCAAATAATCGTACGGTATGCTTTCGCCGTAAAGCATTTAAAAAAATCTGACACTGTGGTTGGATTCACAAGAAGTTCATCTTTAAACCTGTGTAAAATACTTGTATGTTTTCTGAATTTTTATAATGAGTATTTCAATTTGTTAGCTGCGCTGTCTTTACGAACCACATAGCATATCATTACAGCAATATGTACGGGTATGTTAGCTAGCTACCTAACGTTAGTAGTTTTACATCAAACTTGCCAGTATATTAACTATAGGCTATCTCACTACCCAACGTTTATTGAATTGATTATTCCCGTCATTCTTAGCTTAGCTAAATGGTACAGTCGTTGTGCGTTCTCAATGGACATTCGGGTGCTTTCGTAAATTCGCTCTGGCTATCTACACCGCTTTCAGAGCACTCTAGTCTGAGTTTACCAGAGCCAGAATAATGAATTTAAGAGCGCTCAACACCAGTTGAATGTGGCCGGTGTCAGTAAACGTCGGCAAAAAAGCGTAATTAAGTTGTTTCCAGCAGCACAGTCACCAACGCTCTGGTTAACATGAAAACTGCCTTACCATCTCTGCCTGAGCGAGTAAAATGGTCAGAGTGGTCTCATTTGTGTCTGGAAGTAGCTATCAAGCTAGCCAACGTTATCTTGGGTGCTTGACTGCCGTTGTAAGGAAATGTCCAGTGTGCGCTCCGAGCGTGAAACGGTCTGAATTTACAAACTGACAACGCTCTGAATATATGAGCGTCACATTGTACAGCACCATATCTTCTGTTCCATCCTAATGGAAACCCAGAGGGTTTTTCATTTATCATGGAATAGAAACACCATAATATTATTAATCAAATGAATTAAGCAGAACCAGTCAAAAGTTTGGACTCACCTACTCATTCCAGGAACACAACTATGAAATTACACCAGTCTCCTGCGTGCCCCGCATTCTGTAGTACAGAAGGCATTATGCACTTTCCCATGTTTACTACAGTATGTATTGTAAACTGCACAGTAAGGATATGGCAGACATATGCCCCCTTTGGAAAGATTGGGTACCCCTAGTAAACTGAAAAAAAAATCTGTCAAAAATTGCTAATATATGCATATACAAATTATTATTGGATAGAAAACACTCTAAACCTTCTACAACCGTTGGAATTATGTCTGTAAGTATAGCAGAACTCACAGGGCAGGCATTCTTCCAAACTAGTTTTTGTGGTCATGAAAGTTGGAGCAACTTTGACGTCATCGCCCCCACCCTTCCCAACCAGTTATGATTCTAGAGAGACTTTCTATCTCTTCCGCTAGATGTCCTCTTTCAGTAGAGCTTTGAATCGTTCAAATCCTGCGAGGACTGACCCTATGGGAGTGAAATTAGTGCATGCCACGAGAGAATAGGCTGTGCGTATGGGCGCGAATTGGTCCCAGCCATTCCTTTGTTTCCAGCACTAAAGAGAAGGGCAGACGATGGCCGATTGAATTGAAGTTTGTTTTGCATGTCTAAAACATCATAAAGCTTGCTTCTGCACTTAGTTTGACCTGTTTAGTCGACATATAATATGTAATTTTGAAGTTTTGATGCGCAACTTTTCCGGACCAGAGGACGTTTTGGGTGCATTTCAGCTGATGTTATTAGCAGTAGCTAATACAAAGACGCAAGACTTGAAACCAAACGATGTATTGGGTAAGTATGAAGCCTTCCAGAACATTCTGAACGAAGACCATCGAAGGTAAGGGAATATTTATGCTGAAATCTGTGTTTCTGTTGACTCCAACATTACGTAGAAATGTAGCTTGTATCTGAGCGCCGTCTCAGCATATTGAATAGTGTGCGATTTCTGTAACGTTAAAAATAAATCTAACAAAGTGGTTGCATAAAGAAGCAGTGTATCTTTCTAAATATATGTAGAACATGTATATTTAGTCAAAGTTTATGATGTCTATTTACGTTATCTTGCCGCGCTACCTAGATTTCCTGCGGGCATTTTTGAGTAATTTCTGAACGTGAACTCACTGTAAATGGACATTTATGGATATAAATGGCATATTATTGAAAAAAAAATGTACTGTGTAACATGTCCTATTACTGTCATCTGATGAAGATTTTCAAAAGGTTAGTGAATTATTTATTTTTTAATCCTGCGTTTGTTGATTGCATGTTTTGGCTATTCAAATGAGCTGTGTCTGGTGGTGGTTTGACATATATATGTGCTATGTTTTCGCCGTAAAACATTTTAGAAATCTGACTTGCTGGCTAGATGAACAAGGTGTTTATCTTTCATTTGAGCTATTGGACTTAATGTGTGGAGGTTAAATTTTTGTAAGAATATTTTTGCGTTCCATGCGCCACCGTTTCAGCTGAACGTGGGAGGGTTGATTCCCAATTGGGAACCAATATCTTAGACAGGCTAATAAACAAACAAACACATTTCATTAATAAAATAATGATAAAAAAATACTCTTTCAAATTACAGATTGATTGATTTAGTTATGGATCCATAACGAATTACTATGGGAATAAATATTGGTGATTTACAGAAATATTGGAACAAAGTAGTCTAATGAAGGCAAACAATTTAGAATCCTCCAATCCTGTATCCTTCTCTCTACCGTCACATTGTACAGCACCATATTTTCCAATCCATCCTAAAGGAAACCCTGAGGGTTTTGTTTTTCATTTTTTCTCTGAATAGAAACACCAAACTATTAATCAAATTAATTAAGCCTAGTTCCTGTTTCTTAAAATCAATCCCATATACTATGTTGTTACAAAAAAGGTTTTAAATTCTCTGGTAATGCCAATACAGAATACTATCAAATGCTTCTCAAAAATGCCCTCAGCTGGTCAAACTAGCAATAACGTGCAGTAGCAGAAAAAATGGCTGACAATGACACAGTATTCTGTGGCAGCACGCAAGGTGTGCCGCAGTATGACACAACTTTTAAAAGGAGGAACCACTGTAAGCAGAATTTTTCAAAAATCCACAGTCTTACTGTATGATTTCACATGAAAACCAAAATGTATTTCATATTCATGGAATAGGAACACTTATATATGAAGACAAAAATAACTGCATGTTTTCTATATACCACCACCAATACAGAAAACTGACAACAATACATTCAGCTTTAAGATAGTAGCACTTCTGTAAAATCGTCTCTCTCTCATGCACCCGCACTGCCTGCACTAAAAGACCATGCTCTGTAAGAAGCATCTCAAGGTCCTGGAGTGGCCTAGCCAGTCTCCAGACCTGAACCCGATAGAAAATCTTTGGAGGGAGCTGAATGTCCGTATTGCCCAGCGACAGCCCCGAAACCTGAAGGATCTGGAGAAGGTCTGTATGGAGGAGTGGGCCAAAATCCCTGCTGCAGTGTGTGCAAACCTGGTCAAGAACTAAAGGAAACGTATGATCTCTGTAATTGCAAACAAAGGTTTCTGTAACAAATATTAAATTCTGCTTTTCTGATGTATCAAATACTTATGTCATGCAATAAAATGAAAATGATTATTTAAAAATCATACAATGTGATTTTCTGGATTTTTGTTTTAGATTCCGTCTCTCACAGTTGAAGTGTACCTATGATAGACCTCTTCATGCTTTGTAAGAAGGAAAACCTGCAAAATCGGCAGTGTATCAAATACTTGTTCTCCCCACTGTACTTGAAATAGTAAAAAGAACAGACAAGTTAACATCTGCAAAGTTCTGGCGCTTTCTTTATTCTAAGGAATGTTGCGCGTGCTTGGCTTCCATAATGTTCTGTCGCTGCTCCTGTGTGCAGATATCTTTATCCTGTCTGAAAATAACACACAAAAAAATTATACCATAGTTTGTCATATTTTCTCCCATTATATATAGTGGGTTCTGAAATTATTGACACCCTTGATAAAGAAGAGCAAATGTAACTGTATAAAACAGATAATTTCAATACTGAGCAATATTAATTTAAAAAAAAATGGGAAATTATATTCTACTGACACAATTGCTCAGAGAAAGAGATTTTGTTAAACAAGTAATGCTATTTTCTCAAAAAGACAAGGGTCAAAATAATTGACACCCCTGTTTTCAATACCTTTCAATACCTCACCTTGCGAGGTTATGTCACGCCTTGATCTGTTTCACCTGTCCTTGTTATTGTTTCCATCCACCTTCAGGTGTAACTTGTTTCCCCATTAGTCCCCGGTGTATTTATCCCTGTGTTTCCTGTCTCTCTGTGCCAGTTCAACTTGTTTTACCAGATCAACTAGCATTTTTTCCTAGCCCTGCTAACCTTGTTGGACACAGCCACTGGATAGAGAATGTGTTTATTGACAAGTGCCAGGAGGGGACTTATCTTCGATCTGTCGTTGATTGGCTATATTCTCTATCCGGCCCAGAGGCCAAGGACATGGAGGAGTACATTGAGGATTCTCTGGCAACTGAAGGCATCCATCCATCTGCATCTCCTGCCGGCTCAGGCTTTTACTTTGTGGAGAAGAAGGACAAGACCCTGCGCCTGTGCATTGACTACCGGTTTCTAAATGATATAATGATCAAGAATTGTTACCCCCTACCACTCCTCTTCTCGACTTTCGAACCTCTCCAGGGGGCCACCATTTTTTCCAAACTGGACCTTCCGAATGCCTACCACCTGGTTCGGATACGCAAAGGAGATGAGTGGAAGACAGCCTTCAACACAGCCAGTGGACATTATGAGTACCAGGTCATGCCGTTTGGACCAATGCCCCCGCTGTCTTCCAGGCTCTGATAAACGATGTGCTCCAGGACATGCTAAACTGTTTTGTGTTCGTCTACCTGGATGACATCCTGTTTTTTTCCCGGTCTGCTCAAGAACACATTCCTCATGTCAGACAAGTCCTTCAGCGCCTCCTGGAGAATCAATTGTTTGTGAAAGCTGAGAAGTGTGAGTTCCACCGCTCTATAATCTCCTTTCTGGGATATGTCATTGCTGATGGAAATGTCCAAATGGATCCTGAAAAAGTGAAAGCAGTGGTAGAGTGGCCTCAACCTACGTCCAGGGTGCAGTGACAATGTTTCCTGGGGTGGGCTAATTTCTACCACCGTTTCATTGGGGGCTACAGCACCCTGGCGGCCCCCTCACTGCACTCACCTCTCCCAAAGTCCTGTTCACGAGGTCCCCAGCGGACGACAGAGCATTCGTGGACCTGAAGCATTGGTTCACCATAGCACCCATCCGGATCTGTCCCGTCAATTTGTGGTAGAGGTTGATGCTTCTGATGTTGGAGTGGGGGCCATCCTGTCTCAGCAATCTGCCCAGTACCAAAATCTCCATCCATGTGGCTTCCTGTCCCATCATGTGAATCCTGCAGAGATAAACTATGACGTAGGCAACCGTGAACTCCTGACAGTCAGGATGGTGCTGGAAGAGTGGAGGCACTAGCTGAAAGGAGCAGAACAGCCATTCTTGGTTTGGACCGACCATAAAAATGTAATATCTCCGTACAGCCAAGCACCTTAACTCCAGGCAGACCCAGTGGGCTTTATTGTTTACAAGATACAACTTCACCATGTCCTACCGCCCAGGGTTTCAAAAATGTGAAGACTGATGCCCTCTCACGCCTATACAGTTCCTCTGCCACACCCTTGGTCTCCGAAACCATTCTCACTAACTCATGCCTTGCAGCTTCAGTGGATTGGGGTATTGAAAACATTCCCAGCCTGAACCTGAAGGGGGCCAGGCTAGCCGGTTGATTGTCCCTAACTCAGTCCGGTCCCGGGTCCTGGAATGGGCCCATTCATCCAGGCTGACCTGTCATCCAAGTTCCCCTTCGTACCCTTGACTTCCTCCGACAACGTTTCTGGTGGCCCACAATGGTTCCTGAAGTCTCTGCCTTCGTCGCCGCGTGCACAGTGTGTGCTCAGGAACAAGACTTCGTACCCTAGCCTTCGTACCCTAGCCTTTCTCCGACAACGTTTCTGGTGGCCCACAATGGTTCCCTAGCCTTCCTCCGACAATGTTTCTGGTGGCCCACAATGGTTCCTGAAGTCTCTGCCTTCGTCGCCGCGTGCACAGTGTGTGCTCAGGAACAAGACTCCACAGCAAGCTCCTTCTGGCCTCCTTCAGCCACTACCCGTCCCTAATCGTCCCTGGTCCCATATCTCTCTGGACTTTGTCACGGGGCTCTCTCTGTCTGATGGCAACACTGTCATTCTGACGGTAATGAACCGGTTCTCCAAGGCTGCCCATTTCATCCCTCTCCCCTAACTACCCTCTGCCATGGAGACGGCCCAGCTTATGGTGCAGCACATCTTCCAGATCCATGGCTCCTATTTTTCCCAGTCTGTTTTTTCCTAACCCTCCTAACCTTGTTGGACACACCCACTGGATAGAGAATGTGTTTATGACAAGTGCCAGGAGGGCATTCCGTTTAAATTGGCAGATGTCACTTAGTTTGCACTTTTTGTGTCAATCAAATTAACATAATGAATAAATCCTCATCAAAATGTCTGTTTAAGCTAGAGATATTTTGTGCATGGGCTGCGTCTCAATCCACAGCATCCGCCTATGTCGGCCTTCCGCATTTGTGGTGAAAACTGGCAGAGCCATGCTCAGTTTACATTGTGACGTGTTTCATTACGCCATACGTCATCTTAATGCAATCTCGTTCAGCTACTGGACGTAGATCATAGAGAAGGTTTGAAACACAAGACAAGATTAGAGGAGAGCCTCATCTCTCGTCAGGCATCACATTTATTTTGGGAGAATGTAAAATATGACCTTTTCATTCAAGACAGGCAAAACATGTTGTTTCAGTTGATAATAAAAACAAGGTTTTGACCCTTGCCTGTCCTGATGCCAAATCCGCCTGCCTGACCACTCTGTCTGTTCTGACCTCGAGCCTGCCTATCCCCTTGTACTGTTTGGACTCGGACCTGATCTCTGAACCCCTGCCTGTCCTGACCTCGAGCCTGCCTATCGCCTGGTATCATTTGAACTCTGACCTGGTTTATGAACTCTCACCTGTCCCCTACCTGCCTTATGTCTACCCATTTTGTTATAATAAATATCGGAGCTCAACCATCTCCCTCCAGTGTCTGCATTTGGGTCTTGCCCTGTGCCCTTATAGGTTACCTGCATGGAGACTTTATCTAAAAAGTTTATCTAAAACCATTCCTCCATAGAGAATACTGCCAGATCTTTGATATCCATCATCTGCGCTTATGGCGTGTCTTCAATTTAAGTCATAGATTTACAATGGGCTTCAAGTCCAGAAAGTATTTGTATTTATTATGGATCCCTATTAACTGCTGCCAAAGCAAAATTAAGGCAGTTTATATAATTTTAAAACATTAAAATACATTCACAGATTTCACAACACACTGTGTGCCTCAGGCCCCGACTCCACCACATATCTACAGTACTAAATCCATGTGTATGTATGTTATCGTGTGTGTGTGTGCATGTGTCTGTGCCAATGTCTGTGTTGCTTCACAGTCCCCACTGTTCCATAAGATGTTTTTAATCTGTTTTTTTATTATCTAATTTTACTGCTTGTGTCAGTTACTTGTTGTGGAATAGAGTTCCATGTAGTCATGGCTCTATGTAGTACTGTGTGCCTCCCATAGTCTGTTCTGGACTTGGCGACTGTGAAGAGACCTCTTGTGGCATGTCTTGTGGGGTATGCATGGGTGTCTGAGCTGTGTGCCAGTAGTTTAGACAGACATCTTGGTGCATTCAACTTGTCAATACCTCTCATAAATAAAAGTAGTGATGAAGTCAGTCTCTCCTGCATTTTGAGCCAGGAGAGATTGACATGCATATTATTAATGTTAGCTCTGTGTACATCCAAGGGCCAGCCGTGCTGCCCTGTTCTGAGCCATTTACAAAAGTCATTTTTTGTGGCACCTGACCACACGACTGAACAGTAGTCAAGGTGTGACAAAACTGGTTTTTTTGTTGATAGTGTTGTTAAGAAGGCAGAGCATCACTTTATTATAGACAGACTTCTCCGCATCTTAGCTACTTCTGCATCAATACGTTTTGACCATGACAGTTTACATTCTAGTGTTACTCCAAGCAATTTAGTCATCTCAACTTTCTTAATTTCCACATTATTCATGACAAGGTTTAGGGTTTAGTGAGTGTTTTGTTCCAAACACAATTATTTTAGTTTTGTAAATATTTAGGGCTAACTTATTCCTTGCCACACACTCTGAAACTAACTGCAGCTCTTTGAGTGTCGCAGTCATTTCAGTCGCTGTAGTAGCTGACGTGTTGAGTCATCCGCATACATAGAATTTCTGGCTTTACTCAAAGTCAGTGACGTGTTTTTAGTAAAAATTGAAAAAAGCAAGGGGCCTAAACGGCTACCCTGGGAAATTCCTAATTTTAACTGGATTATATTTGATAGGCTACCATTAAAGAACACCCTCTGTGTTCTGTTAGACAAGTAACTCTTTATCCACATTGTAGCTGGGGGTGTAAAGCCGTAACACAAGTTTTTCCAGCAGCAGACTATAATAGATCATGTCAAAAGCTGCAATGAAGTCTAACAAGACAGCCCCCACAATCATTTTATCATCAATTTCTCTCAGCCAATCATCAGCCATTTGTGTATGTGCTGTGCTGTGCTTGTTGAGTGTCCTTCCCTATAAGCATGCTGAAATTCTGTTGTCAATTTGTTTACTGTAAAATAGCATTGTATTTTTTCAGATGTTGACTAAGGGTTGGTAACAGGCTGATTGGTTGGCTGTTTGAGCCAGTAAAGGGGGCTTTAATATTATTGGGTAGCGGAATGACTTTAACTTCCCTCCAGGCTTGAGGGCACACGCTCTCTAGCAGGCTTAAATTGAAGATGTGGCAACATCATCATCTATTATCCTCAGTTATTTTCCATCTAGATTGTCAGACCCTGGTGGCTTGTCATTGTTGACAGACAACAATATTTTTTTCAACTCTTCCACATTGACTTTACGGAATTTAAAAGTAACATTTTTGTCTTTCATAATTTGGTCCGATATATTTGGATGTGTAGTGCCAGCATTTGTTTCTGGCATGTCATCCATAAATGTGCTTATCATGCCAATGAAAAAGTAATTGAAGTAGTTCGCAATATCAGTGGGCTTTGTCATGAATGAGCCATTTGATTCAATAAATGAAGGAGCAGAGTTGGGTTTCCCCCCCAAATTTAATTTAAGGTGCCCCAAAGCTTTTTACTGTCATTCTTTATATAATTTATCTTTGTTTCATACTGTAGTGAGATGGCCATTGCAAACGAAAAATGCTGTGGCCAATTGACAATTTCTTTGTTTCAAGCCCATTGATGAGTTGCAGCAATGAGACAAGATCGTAATTGGATTGCAATTGGATGTTTCACAAATGGGGGGTCAAATACAAAAATAATAATATCAATGATTTTGACTCCTACCTTTTCACTTATTGTTGTATTACTTGTTAAACTAAATCTCTTTCTGAGCAATTGTATTAGAATAATATAATTTCCTCATTTTGGTGAGCATGCAATATAGCTCAGTATTTCAATTATTTATTATATATAGTCATCTTTATCAACGGTGTCAATAATTTTGGACCCCACTGTAACATCAGATATAAACGCAATTCACCTTCTTTGCTTGTTGATTAGCTGTCACTATTCTTTTATCTGGCTTAATCCATCTTGATGCAAGGAATTTGAACATAATAATCCACTAGGGAAAGTTGTGTGTTCACTATCGGGTCTTACTTTACATTGATACCTATGGAAGTTTCAACAAAGAGCATCTTGGAACCTCCGATGTTTGTTTCTATCTGTATTCTCCTCAGCATGTGAGTCACTGAATCACGTAACATTTCAGTCACTGAATCACATAGCATGTGTTTGCAGTATATCAAATAGATTGGATGCCTGATGTCAACAGTGTGATTGACACATCGCTAATAAGAAAACATGATTAGCATGAACCATGCTGACGAATACCTGCTGTACTGTGGGCTACCATTGCATAACATAGCAATATTCTATTACATTATTGAAGTAACCTTGTTGGACACAGCCACTGGATAGAGAATGTGTTTATTGACAAGTGCCAGGAGGGGACTTAACATTGATCTGTCGGGAATACGTTTCTATTGGCAGATGTTACTCAGTTCATGCTTTTGTGTCAATTGAATGAACATAATGAACAAATCCATCAAAATATGTCTGTTTAAGCTGGAGATCTCAATCCACAGCATCCGCCTATGTCGGCCTTCCGCATTTGTGGTGAAAACTGGCATAGCCATGCTCAGTTTACATTGTGACGTGTTTCATTACGCCGTACGTCATCTTAATGCAATCTCGTTCAGCTACTGGACGTAGAGCATAGAGAAGGTTTGAAACACAAGACAATATTAGAGGAGAGCCTCATCTCTCGTCAGGCATCACATTTATTTTGGGAGATTGTAAAATATGACCTTTTCATTCAAGACAGGAGAAACATATTGTTTCAGTTGATAATAAAAACATGTTTCATTCAGTGACTTTTCCTCAACTTGTTTCTACAACTTTCTAGCAAGACAAGCTAGCTTTCAGAACAGCTAGCTAAAAGATAGGCTATACTGTAGCTAGTGACCTACACCTAATAATTCTAATAAAAAACAAACTTCATTACCATCACAATAAACTAAAATGGGAGGCAACAGTCATAAAGCATAATTATTCTTCAGTGGTTTGGTAACTTCCTGTTCTTCGACTGACTCTGGCCAGACTGAAGAAGACGCAGAGTTTGGAAAAATTCTAAGTGCGCAGTGTCTGTCTCTCAACGGAGCCTTCAAACTGAAATGGGGCATTGCGATTCCACTCGGTTGTGGATGGTACCCATTCAAATGAATGACATCCGGCGCAATAGAAAGGTGTTCTTATGGTTAATGTGAACGGAGCACTACAGCGCTGTTTGTCAGAACAGGAGACATCGCGAAAATATGTCTTCTCACAAATGTCTGTAGCGTCCGAACAGTTTGGCCTACAAAATGATATGATCACTCTATGCAAAGATGATACTCTTGCACATCAATGCATTTCTATGGGCTATAGCAGTAAATGCCAAATTCAATATTTTATCAAATAATTATTATTATTTATTTTCTTTTTTGTTGATACCTGCAGGGGTCCTAAAATTCTAAATCAAACAGCTAAAATGATCCATGGAATGACTATCTTAAAACATTTGCCTAAGAATTTTACTTTCAGAGGTTAAGCCCTAATATGGCATTTGATTGACAAGCTAATCTGCCAATCAGCTCAGTTAAACATTAGCACCGGCCACAGCACTAGCTCTTGTGAATATCTAACGGTCTGTGGTGCTGGTGTGTGAAGGCAGCCAATGGCTCTGGCCCCTTTGATGTAGGAGGCAGAACCCTCCACCCCTGCAGTGCCTGGCCCAGCAGTAGGGTACTATCTGAAGCAGGCGCAGTGATCACAGCACCCTTTCCCTTTCTTGTGCTTTCCATCCTTTTGGGTTCTGGCAAGAGAGAGATGAGACGAGAATGTTCAAGAGAACATCCAAAGCTTTCAAAGCTTGAGGTCTGCTGTGTGTGTGTGTGTGTCTGCTTGTTACTGTGTCTTTCTGTTTCTGAATGTTTGTACTGTATGTGAGTTCTTATGAGTGTGCAAGTTTACTTGAGTGCGACATGCAACATCTCTATCATACAGCGTTCAATTGAGCGTACTTCCCCAATCTGACTTCATGCAGCCTCTGGCTAATTGTTTAGCACTCACTTGTAAAATGTGTGATGAGCTTCATAAATTAAAGGAAAAGTCCACCCAAAAATGATCTTTGGTATTTGTTTCATTAGCCCATTGTTGACATAGTCCCAAAATGTTTTGTTTGTCAGCAATCAAGTTTTCAAGGTATGTCACTTTCAAAATGCTATATAATATATTTCTATATTTTGAAAGTTACGTATATTCAAAACTTGATTGCTGACAAGCAAAACACTTTGGGACTATGTCAACAATGGACTAATGACACAAATACCAAAATATAGTTTTGGGGTGGAATTTTCCTTGGGATCATATTTCAACATGGCATTCCAAAATAAGTTAATATTGTTAATTACTAGCTAGCTAGATAATGCAGTTTTAATTTGTTTTCTTGCTATATTTAAATGTCCGGTAGCCAACTGTCTGTGGCAGTGGCGCAAGAAAACGTTTATGGTTATTAAAGTATCCAGTCGTACAGCTAACATTAAACTGGTTGACTTCTCTCATCATATCGAGCCTACAGCTCCTGAAACATTGTTGCCATGCTGACGCGATGTGTTTGAGCTTCCAGAGATAACACTGGACCTCATCAATATGCCCCTGTGAATGGATGTGGGAGTAATGGATCATCATGATCCATATGACAGAAGAACAAGCAGAGGTTGGTGTTTGTTTGATTTCCCATTTAATACGTTTATTATTATTCTATAATAGATGCTAAACACATATAATTGCAATAACAGAGTCATTGAGTCATTTTCTCAATAGATCATCACTGACACAGAGGAGATGCACCTGTCTCAGATCCTTATCCATTGTGCCACCCTGGGCATTGACACTTGCAAGTGTGGAGGAGATGGTCACCGCCATGGTGGAAGGTGAGAGATTAGCACTGGATAAGGAGAAGTTAGCCCTGGAGAAGGAGAAGTTTGCCATGGAGAAGTGAAGAAGTCTTGAAGATTAATATTCTAAAATAAACCTGTTTCGATATCATACAAACCTTCTTTTTTGTCATGTGAATCTCCTTCTTATGAGAATTTCTTGCTTGTAGGCCAGCATTGCATCTACCAGCGGCATTCTGGTCAACGGCAACATCCTGGTCAGGTACAGCTGGTGGAATGTCAGGTATTTTAGGATGTGGCATCCTGTTTTATATGCAGATGTTATGCAAGATACATGCTGAGGTTATGATCTTGCATGTTTTTTCTGGGCTGTATAAAATAACTCCCCCAGAGCGGTCAATTAATCTGAATCTGTATTTTAGGACAGATAGATCTCTCTACTAAACTTCTCGTTTTCATCTGAGCATGGTTGTAGTTCTTGTTAGTGTGTAGGATTGGTGTCATGAGCCATGTTTTTCTGTCCATAGCCACTATCACCTAAAATACAAAACATACAAAGTAGGAAATTGATATCATAAGAAGCAACACTATTTTAAGTGTGATGTGGACCCCAAAACAATTACACAGGTAACAGGTATCAGGCAAGAAAATAAAGGGTTAGTGATTTCTGATTTCTTTACCTAATAGTCATCCATCAGGAATGTGACCTTCCTCAAACTTGATTCCCAGGGCTGAATTTGATACAATGAAGGAGTCATGTCTGCTCCCGGGCTTTTTGTCAACAAAATTTGTGAAGGCTAGACTAGATGTCAGACTACTTGCATATCGATAGATTGGAAGTTCTTTCGATTAACTTAAATTTGCTCCTCATCACGTGGACCCTATCAGGAGAAATGATAAGACTACAACAGAAATGAAATAATACATTTGGTGGGGTGCAAACTCTACTTATCTAGACATGTTTTGACAGAAGCTTGTCATCGTCACTGACCTTTATTGCCACATGGGTCCCATCCCCAGCACCAAGGACATTGGGGAAGTTGGCCACCTCAAAAATAGTTTGGTGCTTATTTGTTCAGCTGCAGTTGATGGGAACTTGATGAATCTTTGCACATGACAACGCAGTGCATCACACACTGTACTAACCACCCGACTCACAGAGGACTGACTAACTCCCACTGTCCCTGCGAGCAAGGCTTGAAAGGATCACGATGCTTGGAATCTCAGACATAACATGATTTGTAGAATGGTTGGAAGAGGGCATGATCATATGGTCTTTCTTTTTTAGAAGGTCAGCCAACTATATGACAGTGTTGTGGTAGTCAATATTGCCTCAGTAGAACATGTTCAGGGACATGTAGATGATCCATCCTATCTCTCAGGGGCCTCTGTGGGTTCTCCCTCTCTCTCTCAAGCTCTCTAGCAACTACCCAAAGAACCTCCAACCTTTAATGTTCAGGATCATAGTAAGCTTTGAATCACTAAATATTCCTGTTTGATTATTCTGGTTTGACTATTATTATTTTAATAGCTTTTCTAATCAATACATTTAGTCATTTCAAATCATTTGATTTGATATGACCATTTCAAAAATGTGAATATTCATTATTTAGTCAAATGTGTCATTAAAAGCTTTTCAAATTAAGGTTTACATTGATGTTTTTAGTTATAATGTATTTTTTAAATGCTCACCTCCTGGGCCCAGTCTGCACAAGACAAGGGTTTAGCTGTCCTAAAGTTAAGTACATTTCCTAGAAGAAATCATTATTTCCAAAAATCCAATTTCTTCTTAACTTTTTTCTTAGCAAGAGAAACATTATTATAATTCTGACAATATGTATGTTTCTCAGGCTGTTGCAAATCGGACAATGTTTACATTTATTCAAGTTGGAACAGCAGAGCTAGATGGTAGGTGGGGTTTTCATTGCAAATTGAGTTTGAAATGATATGCAACCTGAGTGAGAGGTTTGTCGTGCAAGGGAGATTTGTCAGTGAGAACGTATTGATCAATGCTATTTACCCAAGCAGTCACCTCCACAGGTAGAGAGCATCATGGGAGAGTTTGACCACAATTGCATATTTATGTATTTGTTTCCTCTCCAATGGCTCTATAAAGAACACTGGGTCATTGTGGCTCTCAAGTAGACTGGATAATACAAACGAGACAACCTTCATGTTGAGCACATCCATTTTTAGAATGACCTCTCTCCTAGATGAGCACTTGGTTGTTTAGCATTGTACACATAGCAATACACTTAGACCAGTACATAAGTTGTATTCCAAAGTGAAGGTATTGACTGAATTGCATTATGGGATTGGTTATTAATCAGTAATACAGAAACACAGAGAAACAAAGCCAGCGTGTCTTCCAAGGTCAAGAGAGGCCTGCATTATTTGATGTGCAATGGCCAATTCAGAGCTCTCTATTAAGAATCGATTAACTAATTTAATTTATTAAGAAGTCTGAATGGACTGAATTAAAAGTGCAGGTCTGATTCATGCTGGATGAGGCTTGAGTGTAATAGGAACAACAAATGAATATATCTTGTCAGGAGAAATGATTGAAAAAGAGTGATCATAGCCCCACTGGCCACAAACCCCATCAAACTCTTAGACTTGATCTGTCCACAGAGTCTTACCAATCAAAAATGTAAGTCTTAGGCAGTAAACCATTTGTTCCACAAACATTTGAGACTAAACACCTCCCATACACCTGTAGTGTGGCACAAAGATGGGTGCCACTAATGGGTGCCATTAGCTTTCAGTAATGTAATCCAATGGGGCTAACAGATTGTGGTTGTCCCACCTACAGCATGTGTTAATGTATTGCAGATTTGTTTTGATGTGTTGGGGTTATTGCCAGAATAATAATGGAGATTGGATGGCGATGTTGTAATATTTGTTATTTGTACAATGGGTGGGTCTAATCCTGAATGCTGATTGGTTACAACCACGTTCCAGCCGGTGTCTAATCCGCAAGTTACCACTGGCTAAATCTATGACGTTAAAATGCCTATTTACTCTGTTCCATCTGACAGCGCAATCCAGTGTCTCATCAGCCCAGCCAGGCAATTTATAAACTTGATCTCCACTATAAAAAAACATCTAAACATTATCTCCAATTTTTTTTAGACTAACATTTAGCTTTCAACAGTGGAGATTTGTATAAACCTTGCTGTCTGTCTCTCTGACATTTGCAACATTGTTTCATTATTCAAATTCAATCTTCTGCTGTCCCATAGTAATGTTGATCATGTCGGGAGTCGGGATGAGAGTCAGGCAGGCAGATTTTGTCAGCCATTCGAAATCATGAATCAGCATCGTTTATATATATATATATATATGCACAGAACTATCAATAGAAAACAGGTAAAACAAAACTAAGTGCAGCTAATTTGCAGTCTTTCCAGCTTCACTTTGAAGTGATAGCTGTGTTGTTGGCTAGATCCTCTGAACAACAGTGTCCTGACGAGAGAGCACATTTTCTATGCCAGGCGATATCGCGCATCATTAGCTCATTGTTATCGATGTATCCAAATAAACACTAGAAAATATCTTAAACAAACACAAATGCAGCTACTTCGCTGTTATTCTGGCTGCACTGTTTGACGTGACAGTAAGTTAGCCATAGTTGGCTAGCTAGGAAGCAAGGTATAAGAACGTTGCTAGCCAGTATGGCAAAAGAACATTTAGAAGAATGACTGGGTCGCGTCCATAGATACTGAACAAAAGACTGAACGACTGGGTCTTGTCTATGGCAACCGAACCGATAGAACGAACGACCAGCCGGCTTGGGTAGCAACCCTAGATTTGTGTCGGGACTATATCTTGTGTAAGGATGAAATGATATGAATAAATCCATAAAAATAATGTTTTTCTTGAAAATATGTCAATTGCTATTTGAATATGTTGGTAACCGTTGTATAAAAGTGACAATGCCCTCAAAGCCGGTGTTTGGAGGATATATATGTTTTACAACAACACCCATGCCAACGTCCTCTTCATAACATATTTTATTGATCAATGTTTTTTATGCATGGCAATATATGTACATTTTCCCTTGACCTATTGCTTTGTCATAATAATGCTTTGTAGTTCTTAATTTTAGAGCTCTTATCAGATATGTGTGGATTTAGATTAGACATTTTTCTGAAGACTGGAAGAAAGTTAACTTCTTCTAGCTATAGTAATAACATGTGTTGATCTGATTCTAGTGCTCCTTCCCTCCATACATTTGACCTCATTGAAAAAAATGGTATGTGATTTTATCACACTCCCTAACATGCCTAAAACCTAATCTTACAATATCCTTAACCACTAACATTATTATGATTCCTAGAATGTTTACGTTTCTCAGGCTGTTCCGAATCGGACAATGTTTACATTTCTTCATAACAGCAGAACTAGATGGTAGGTGGTGTTTTCATTGCAAATTGAGTTTGTAATGATAGGCAACCTGGGGGACAGGTTTGTGGTGCAAGGGAGATTTGTCAGTGAGAATGTATTGATCAATGCTATTTACCCAAGCAGTCACCTCCACAGGCAGAGAGCATCATGGGAGAGTTTGACCACAATTGCATATTTATTTGTTTCCTCCACGATGGCTTTATAGAGAACACTGGGTCATTGTGGCTCTCAATTCCAAGCAGAGGAGAAACAAAATTTAAAGCAGAGCACTATCAACATATTCACGAGTTGCTAATATTGTCATTAGAATTCATAAAACCAAGCTTGTTAGAGCTAATGAAATTAGTCTGGTTGTGTCCTGTTGACTGATGACTGTTAAGTAATCACACAGATGCTGTTTGTGCTTAAAATGAATTACAATTAGGATACGTGTAACCCCACGATTCCTTCGGATGGGCTTTATAAATGCCATACATATTAATAGTGCCATCCTCTTGTGTAGCTTTTTGAGCTCTTGAACCCTAACAATTAGGTGGATTACTAAAATTCCTGGTACTCTACGGGGGCAATAACATGCTATACATATTCATATTCCAAGTACGCCAATGGAAGTTTACAACTTGAATTAATTTCAAACAGATAGAGGTCAATCAGCATGTCACAGGTGAATAGAGCCAGTTGCCGTCTGGATGTTGTTTGCATAGTAATCAGAAGTCTGTAGATGTTACAACTTTCAGCAGTCTCTGGGTGCCATTTAGCTTTCAGTAATGTAATCCAATGGGGCTAAACATTGTATGCTCCAAAATGTGCTTCCATGAACTCCAAAGCAGCAAGTATAGCTATTCCTGTGGTTGCAATTTGCAATTTAATTTGCTGCAAATTAAATTCACAGGACACAAACGCACTTACATTACATTAAAACCAAACAAACTTGAACAATATATGCTATTCAAATACAGTTTGCATCACAGAGCCGTAATATTTCCCTTTCACCATTGGCAAAAAGTAGAAAAGCTGATCCTTTACTACAAATCACACATGGGAGGGTACTTTCATTGACATAAATAACAAGATCTGTCTCCAATGCCCGGTTTCGTTAGCGTTCTCAGCACATTCAGTGTTTGGTGATCAATACCCACAGCCTTGTGCTGCAAATGAACCCGATTAGGAGCTGCAGAGAGGCCAATAATGAGGTGTTTCTACTCTCTGCTCTCTGCACCGGAACACTTCATGATCTACTGACAGACCTGTTGGGAGAAAGCAAGGACAGATGATTTGGCACTAATAACATTTTGTTTATGTTTACCAAGAGGGCCCTGATGCCTCAATGCATTATGGATGCTGAGGGTAGCGGATGGTGGTGCACACAGGCACAAAGGCTTCTGGGCTTTTTTAATTGTGCCTTAACTTTTGGAGTTTGAGGGGGAGAGAACCACAGAAAGTTCAAAGGCAGACATAACTTAAGCCCTAACTGGTTCTCTCTCTGTAATGTCCAGGATATATCACAACCGGCTGTGATTGGGAGTCCCATAGGGCAGCGCACAATTGGCCCAGCGTCTTCCGGTGTAGGCCGCCATTGTAAATAAGAATTTGTTCTTAACTGACTTGCCTAGTTAAATAAAGGTTAAATAAAAATGCATGTCCTGGATGCTCATTTGCGCAGTCATCTGTAAGTCCTCCCCCTGGAAATCTATCAGAGTGCTTAATGACGCCACTCCCCGTGTTGTAAGCAGTGGTCCACCACCAACCCATTTATTTTTATTCTAGGCTCTTTGTGGCTTAGAACTGAAGCAGTGGAGAACATGATTAAGAACATGACATTCGTTGTAAAGGGTTTTAAATTGATCCTTTAGAGGGTAGGATTAAATAGAATGGGATAAATGTTTGTACACTGAAGGTTTATCTCTGGCACATATTTCACTTTTTAGTCTTCCGTTGACTTCTACAGTATGCTATTTACAATCTGGTTTAGAAAAGACTGTATGACACATGGTCTCTTGAGGGTTATTCAATATTCCCCCACAACGTTCGGTCCTCACAACATTTATACTGCAATAATAGAGGGAAGTTCTGTCTAACTTAACACAAGGTCCTTTGTTTGACATTCATTATAATGGTGGCCTATAAATAAAGAGTGGCTGTAAAGGAGGACAATGTTTGCTGCTAGTATCAAGCCTGCCTACAGGGAAGGTGAGTCCCAAGCATAAACCTCCAGAGGTGTCTCCCTAGTTATCTCTGTCCATCCCCAGCTCTATAGGCCTATTATTCCTCAGTGATCTGTGGTCCTACACATGGACGTTGGCAGGCAGAACTGCAGGGGACTTACTCCCACAACCCATAATGAATTAGGTTAAATAAAGTGGTGGAGAAAAATAACGAAAAGAGTGAAAATAAAATGAACGTGTTCCTGATGCTGCATCAACAAAGGTTTCTACTAATTTAAAGCAACACAGTGTCTTCCAAAGTGACACCTGCCATTGCAAATACCCCAAAAATGTGAAGAAATCTCACAAGACAAAAGTTATCAGTTGCTGCACTCTTCAATGTCAATCACAGGGAATTAAGTAATTACGTTTATTTTGCTTTGCTCTATTCCACTTCTACAAAACACACTCTCCTAATCATTGCATGTCCTTGGGTCTAATCCTAAAGGAGTGTTATAGACTGTGCTTTTCTTATTTTCTTGCCCAAACCTGGAAGCTGTTTTGAGGATTACATGTAGACGCAGCCCTTGGCAAAAAACATCTGAGTAACTATAGGAGAATAGTGTTGTTTCTAAGTCTCTTTCTTCATTACTTTCAAATCCACTTGGTTTGATCCTGCTTTGAATTGTATGGCAATGTTAATTGATTTACTCAAACGCTGAAATATTTGTATTGGAGGACGGAGGAGAGTATGAATCTGAAAATGGACTTAAAATGTGCAAACAACCACCACCAATACCCAACCCAGACCATTTAGCGACATATTTTTAAGGCTAAGTAAAGCAGTGTAATCCATCCGGAGAAGCACACAGGTGCTTAAAGATAGAGCTAAGATGACTATAATCAGGAGATTAACTGCTGCATCATTACAGCGAAACTGTATGTGGATTTTACTACATTATCCATTAGGGATCCATTTATTTTGTGCACTGAGCTTTCTCACATCCTCCAAGCATCTGTCATAGCCACAAGGGATCCTAAGTACTGTAAATGTATACACAGCATGCTCCCAGATTTCTTAAGGCTTTTCTTCAGTTATTTTTTTTTTCTTCTCAACTGTGGCATCTGAGATGGAACCCACTGGTTGAGAAATAGCCTCCATACATAACTGGTGTTGGGGGAGCAGATCAGGTAACGGTGAGGGAAGTAAATTACTCTAGTACAGTGACAGGTAGGACAGATGACATAGAGGTAGCCACCAGGGAGATACATACCGCTTGTGGGGTGTATCTCCGACCCTTGGGAATATTGGTTGGCATACCTTCATAAGGTTGCATTCCATTTTCTTTAGTTTATCTCAAAAGAGAGACTACTGTGCTCACAATACAAGGTGTTAAACTGCAGCAGTACTGTGCCTGTGGTATGTTTGCAAAAACATTGATTTTGCTGTTGATTGTTAAGCCAATTTTTTATCTATATTGAAATTATAATTATCATCACGCTAACTAGCTAACACATACAGTACCAGTCAAACTTTTGGTCACACCTACTCATTTAAGGGTTTTTATTTTTCTATTTTCGACATTGTAGAATAATAGTGAAGACATCAAAACTATGAAATAACACATAAGGAATCATGTAGTACCCAAAAAGTGTCAAACAAATCAAATTATATTTTACATTTGAGATTATTCAAAGTAGCCACCCTTGACAACTTTGCACAGTCTTTGCATTCTCTTAACCTGCTTCACCTGGAATGCTTTTCCAACAATCTTGAAGGAGTTCCCACATATGCTGAGCATATGTTAGCTGCTTTTCCTTCACTCTGCGGTCCAACTCATCCCAAACCATCTCAACTGGGTTGGGGTCGGATGATTGTGGAGGCCAGATCATCTGATGCATCACTCCATCACTCTCCTTTTTCATCAAATAGCCCTTACACAGCCCGGAGGTGTGTTGGGTTATTGTCCTGTTGTAAAACAAATGCTAGTCCCACTAAGTGCAAACCAGATGGGTTGGCGTATCACTGCAGAATGCTGTGGTAGCCATGCTGTTTAAGTGCACCTTTGAATGTTTATTTTATTTGTACTTTTACCCCCTTTTCTCCCCAATTTCATGGTATCCAATTTTTTTTTTAGTAGCTACTATCTTGTCTCATCGCTACAACTCCCGTACGGGCTCGGGAGAGACGAAGGTCGAAAGCCATGCGTCCTCTGAAACACAACCCAACCAAGCCGCATTGCTTCTTAACACAGCGCGCATCCAACCCGGAAGCCAGCCGCACCAATGTGTCGGAGGAAACACCGTGCACCTGGCGACCTGGTTAGCATGCACTGCACCCGGCCCGCCACAGGAGTTGCTAGTGTGCGATGAGACAAGGATATCCCTACCGGCCAAACCCTCCCTAACCCGGACGACGCGAGGCCAATTGTGCATCGCCCATGGAACTCCCGGTCTAAATAAAACACTGACAGTGTCACCAGCAAAGCACACCATCGCACCTGGATCTCCATGCTTCACGGTGGCAACTACACATGCAGAGATCATCAGCTCATCTACTCTGTGTCTCACAAAGACACAGCGGTTAAAACCACAAATCTCATATTTGGACTCAACAGACCAAAGGACAGATTTCCACCGGTCTAATGTCCATTGCTTGTGTTTCTTGGCCCAAGCAAGTCTCTTCTTATTATTGGTGTCCTTTAGAAGTGGTTTCAATGCAGTAATTTCACCATGAAGGCCGTCTCCTCTGAACAGTTGATGTTGAGATTTGTCTGTTACTTGAACTCTGTGAAGCATTTAGTTGGGTTGCATTTTCTGAGGCAGGTAAATCTAATGAACTTATTCTCTGCAGCAGAGGTAACTCTGGGTCTTCTTTTCCTGTAGTGGTCCTCATGAGAGCCAGTTTCATCATGGTACTTGTGTTTTTGCAACTGCACTTGAAGAAACGTTCAAAGTACTTGACATTTTTCAGGTTGACTGACCTTCCTATTTTAAAGAAAAGATGGACTGTAGTTTCTCTTTGCTTATTTGAGCTGTTCTTGCCATAATATGAAGTTGGTATTTTACCAAATAGGGCTATCTTCTGTATACCAACCCTACCTTGTCACAACACAACTGATTAGCTCAAACGCATTCAGAAGGAAAGAAACTTCACAAATGAACTTTTAACAAGGCACACCTGTTAATTGAAATGCATTCCAGGTGACTGCCTTATGAAGGTGGTTGAGAGAATGCCAAGAGTGTGCAAAGCTTTCATCAAGTCAAAGGGTGGCTACTTTGAAGAATCTCAAATCTCAAATATATAACGGTTTTGGTGACTATATGATTCCATGTGTTACCCGAATCAGCTAGCTAACTTTGGACCTGGCTTGTTAGCTCCCAGGACTGCGGCATTATTGACACTTTGTTCATTGTTGTTAAACTAGCTAATGTTAGCTGGCTGGCTTGTTGGCTAACGTTACGTGACGTTTTTGATCTTAAACGTTGTTTACATAGCTAGGTTCATTATTTAACTAGCTAGCTATATGTCTTAAGCTAAAGTGTACTGCTAGCTAGCTAGCTAGCTAACGTTAGCTGGCTGGCTACCTAACGGACGTTATTATTCATTTCCCAGAGCTGTTTGCTTTTCTAGTTAGAGCCTAATATTAGGCATTGTTGGCACTTTGCGAATTGTTGCTTACAGTGGGGCAAAAAAGTATTGAGTCCTCCAACTTAAAAAGATGAGAGCCCTGTAATTTTCATCATAGGTACACTTAAACTATGACAGACGAAACGAGAAAAGAAAATGCAGAAAATCACATTTTAGGATTTTTTATGAATTTATTAGCAAATTATGGTGGAAATAAGTATTTGGTTAATAACAAAAGTTTATCTCAATACTTTGTTATATACCCTTTGTTGGCAATGACAGGGGTCAAACGTTTTCTGTAAGTCTTCACAAGGTTTTCACACACTGTTGCTGGTATTTTGGCCCATTCCTCCATGCAGATCTCCTCTAGAGCAGTGATGTTTTGGGGCTGTTGCTGGGCAAAACAGACTTTCAGCTCCCTCCAAAGATTTTCTATGGGGTTGAGATCTGGAGACTGGCTAGGCCACGCCAGGACCTTGAAATGCTTCTTACGAAGCCAGTCTTTCGTTGCCCGGGCGGTGTGTTTGGGATCATTGTCATGCTGAAAGACCCAGCCACGTTTCATATTCAATGCCCTTGCTGATGGAAGGAGGTTTTCACTCAAAATCTCACGATACATGGCCCCATTCATTCTTTCCTTTTCACGGATCAGTCGTCCTGGTCCCTTTGCAGAAAAACAGACCCAAAGCATGATGTTTCCACCCCCATGCTTCACAGTAGGTATGGTGTTCTTTGGATGCAACTCAGCATTCTTTGTCTTCCAAACACAATGAGTTGAGTTTTTACCAAAAAGTTATATTTTGGTTTCATCTGACCATATGACATTCTCCCAATCTTCTTCTGGATCATCCAAATGCTCTCTAGCAAACTTCAGACGAGCCTGGACATGTACTGGCTTAAGCAGGGGGACACGTCTGGCATAGCGTGTTACTGATGGTAGGCTTTGTTACTTTGGTCCCAGCTCTCTGCAGGTCATTCACTAGGTCCCCCCGTGTGGTTCTGGGATTTTTGCTCACCGTTCTTGTGATCATTTTGACCCCACGGGGTGAGATCTTGTGTGGAGCCCCAGATCAAGGGAGATTATCAGTGGTCTTGTATGTCTTCCATTTCCTAATAATTGCTCCCACAGTTGATTTCTTCAAACCAAGCTGCTTACCTATTGCAGATTCATTCTTCCCAGCCTGGTGCAGGTCTACAATTTTGTTTCTGGTGTCCTTTGACAGCTCTTTGGTCTTGGCCATAGTGGAGTTTGGAGTGTGACTGTTTGTGGTTGTGGACAGGTGTCTTTTATACTGATAACAAGTTCAAACAGGTGCCATTAATACAGGTAACGAGTGGAGGGCAGAGGAGCCTCTTAAAGAAGAAGTTACAGGTCTGTGAGAGCCAGAAATCTTGCTTGTTTGTAGGTGACCAAATACTTATTTTCCACCATAATTTGCAAATGAATTCATAAAAAATCCTACAATGTGATTTTCTGGATTTTTTTTCTCATTTTGTCTGTCATAATTGAAGTGATGATGATGATGATGATGAAAATTACAGACCTCTTTCATCTTTTTAAGTGGGAGAACTTGACTAAATACATTTTTGCCCCACTGTAACTAGCTAACGTTAGCTGGCTGGCTCGTTAGCCAAGGTTACCTAACGTGTGTACAACACCTGTTGAATATGGCCGGTGTCAGTAAACTTCTGCAAACAAAGTTAAATTAAATTGTTGCCAGCAGGGCTGGTTAGGCTGTTTTCAAGCTATCCAGAGGTAAATAATCCATCGGACAGAGAGTCAAGTGTGCACTCCGAGAGCGAAACGAGATGGTTGGGGCTAAAGTTTAAGAGGGTGTGAACGATGCTGAATGGGTGTAGACAAAGAAGAGCTCTTCACTAGATACCAAAACATTCAAAGGCGATTTTCTCAAAAGTGAGTTTACTTATATCCAATGTAAAAAACACAATTTCACATTTTGCTACAGTTGAAGTCGGAAGTTTAAATACACTTAGGTTGGACTAGAAATAAGAAGTTAAAACTAATTTTTCAACCACTCTACACATTTCTTGTTAACAAACTATAGTTTTGGCAAGTCGGTTAGGACATCTACTTTGTGCATGACTGTCACGCCCTGGCCATAGAGAGGATTTTATTCTCAATTTTGGTTAGGCCAGGGTGTGACTAGGGTGGGCATTCCAGTTTCTTTACTTCTATGTTTGCTGTTTCTATGTTTTGACCAGGTATGGTTCTCAATCAGGGACAGCTGTCTATCGTTGTCTCTGATTGGGAATCATACTTAGGCAGCCTGTTTTGCCACCTTAGTTGTGGGTAGTTGTCTTTGTTAGATGCCTGTATAGCCCTAGTAAGCTTCACGTTTGTTTGGTTGTTTCTTGTTTTGTTGTTGACATTTTAAATAAAGACAAAATGTACACTCACCAGGCTGCACCTTGGTCCGGTCATTTCCCGGTAATTTCTCACGACATCAGTCAGGAAGTTAAAGCTTGGTCTCAAATGGGTCTTCCAAATGGACAATGACCCCAAGCATACTTCCAAAGTTGTGGCAAAATGGCTTAAGGACAACGAAGTCAACTTATTGAAGTGGCCATCACAAAGCCTTGACCTCAATCCTATAAAAAAATTGTGGGCAGAACTGAAAAAGCGTGTGGAGCAAGGAGGCCTACAAACCTGATTCAGTTACACCCGCTCTGTCAGGAGGAATGGGCCAAAATTCACCCAACTTATTGTGGGAAACTATTGAAAGGCTACCCGAAACGTTTTACCGAAAGTTAAATAATTTAAAGGCAATGCTACCATATACTAATTGAGTGTATGTAAAAGTCTGACCCACTAGGAGTGAAGAAAGACATAAAAGCTGAAATAAATAATTCTCTCTACTATTATTCTGACATTTCACATTCTTAAAATAAAGTGGGGATCCTAACTGACCTAAGACAGGGAATTTTTACTAAATGTCAGGAATTCTGAAAAACTGAGTTAAAATGTAGTTGGCTAAGGTGTATGTAAACTTCCGACTTCAACTGTACAATAGTCCGAATCCAGGTGGTGAGTCACATGTTATTTCATAATTTATGTCTTCACTATTATTCTACAATGTAGAAAATAGTAAAAATAAAGAAAAACCCTTGAATGAGTAGAAGTGTCCAAACCTTTGACGGGTACTTTAAGTGTTTATTTTATAAATGATCTGTTATAAATTCATATTGCATCAGACACTCTGGCCTTACTCTATGCACATAATAAAAAGACTATAACAGCATTAAGTAAGCAAAGGTTGAAGAGGAAGTGTTTATTCCTTAACCCATAAGAGTCTTAGCCCTGTTTTAAGCTCAGGGGGGGGGGGGGGGGACGGGACAGACTATTAGCCCATACAAACACATTGAATGACAGATTCACTATATGGAACAACAGAGAGTCCCCCCCAAAAAACTGAACGGAAGCTTCGTCTGAAGAGGAGTAAGGATCGGACCAAGATGCAGCGTGGTAAGTGTTCATGATGGTTTATTCAAGACGAATGAACACTCGAACAAAAACAATAAATGATAACGTGAAATCTACAAAAAAACTAAACAGTACCATGTGGCGACAAACACACACACGGAAACAAACACCCACAAACCAACAGTGAAATCCAGGCTACCTAAGTATGATTCTCAATCAGAGACAACTAACGACACCTGCCTCTGATTGAGAACCATACTAGGCCGAAACAGAAACCAAACATAGAAAAACAAACATAGACTGCCCACCCCAACTCACGCCCTGACCATACTAAATAAAGACAAAACAAAGGAAACAAAGGTCAGAACGTGACATCTATATCCGAGAGATATACTGTAGATCCCCACAGTGGAGATGGAGGTGTCATAATACCCTTAATTAAGTCTCCTGACGACACAATGGTGGTATGCCTGATCACCGACAATGATGAGACAACCTACAGGTACGAGGTAAGAGCCCTAAAGGAGTGATCCCATTAAATAACCTCTATGTGAGAAAGATAAATGAGATTTATCGTGGACTACAGGAAAAGGAGGGCTGAACAGGCCCCCTTAACATCGACGGGGCTATAGTGGAGTGGGTCAAGAGTTTCAAGTTCTTTGTTGTCCACTTCACCAACAAACTATCATGTTCAAAACACACCAAGACAATCGTGAAGAGGACATGGCAACACCTTTTCCCCTTCAGGAGTGAAAAGATTTGTCATGGGTCCACAGATCCTCAAAAAGTTCTACAGAGGCACCATCGAGAGCATCCTGACCGGTTACATCACCACCTGGTATGGCAACTGCTCGGCATCCGACTATAAGGCGCTACAGAAGGTAGTGCGTTTAGCCAAGCGTCCTGCCATCCAGGACTTATATACTAGGCGGTGTCAAAGACTCCCGTCACCCAAGTCATGGACTGTTCTCTCTGCTACCACATGGCAAGCGGTACCGGAACGCCAGTCAAATGTCCACCCGGCCTATATATATACCCTTTTTTTACACTGCTGCTACTCGCTGTTTCTATCTATCCATAGTCACTTTACCCCTACCTACATGTACAAATTACCTCGACTAACCTGTACCCCAGCACACTGATTCGGTACCGGTAACCCTTGTTTAAAGCCTCATTATTATTATTATATCGTGTTACTTTTTTATAACATTTTTCTTTCATTTATTTAGTAAATATTTTCTTAACTCTATTTATTGAACTGCATTGTTGGTAAGTAAGCATTTCACGCATGTGACAAAGTTTGATTTGAAATTTGATTTGAAAACCCATCGGTCGAATTTTTACACCGTTCATTTTTCCCCATGAGGATTTTTTGAAAAACTTAAACATAAGGACTGCGTTTCGTCTAGGCTTACCCTGACTTGACATTCTGATAACCATGTAAATCTGATAACCATGTAAATCCATGTAAATCAATATATTCGGCTCTATTTACTCTCAGATTGAAAATTCTAATTAGCATCAAAGTAGACATCATGCAAGACCGCAAGTCCCTGCAAGCTCCAGCACGTCATCTCTAGCTGACACCTTTGCTAACATGTATTGTGCCCATTTAAAACTTGGACAAGACAGTTCACAGAATGGCCAATTGAAAGAAATGTTGCCAATTTATTAATTACTACATTTAGCTAACATTAGATAGTTATTCCAGAGATTCTTACATTTGCCTTGATTTGGCAGTCTCGTCCATATCATCATGGCATTTGTAGTTCTTTATGATAACCACATTAGCAGATAATTAGCATTTCAGTCTGTTTTTTTGGGGGGGGAGGTAAATACAGGTGAATATATTGTCCTAGAGAGATTTACACGGTTATCAAAACGTCATGCCAGGTTAAGCCTACATGAAACACAGCCCTTAAGTGTTTCTAAAAAAAAACATTCACCACAGATGCGGAAGTGCGACATCGGCGGATGTGGTGGATTGAGACACATCCAATGCAAAAAAACATATCTCTAGCTGAAACTGACAGTTTTTTAATGGGGATTTTTTTATTGTGCTAAGTAGATTTCTGCAGGGGCGTGGACATTGACTCTATGGGGTTAAAAGCTCTTGCATCATGTAGGATTTCCCTGAACTCGGTGCGAGATTTATTACGAGGAAAATAATGTAATTACTCTATCCTGCTAAGGCACAGTCATTTGCTAGCTTTAACAGCCATTAAAACAAGCTTAAATCCATGCTGTTCACTAATTTTGTTTTAATTGCAGCATGTGACTAAATGTTGGAGCCATTTGTTTTCAGCTTTCAAGATGCCCTTGTTGGTATAATTGGCCTCATTGACTCCATATTGAACAATGTCTTTAATTGTAGTTTAATGCACATCATTTCACATATGTCTTTAAAAAAAAAATCTAGTTCATTCTAAAATTCTACCATCTGTATTGTTACTATGTTACCAGTTTTCCAGTGTTTGTGCTTTGAAAACAGATAAAATAGTGTCATTTAAAAAACTAAAAACAATCTCTGATGTGGACTTGGGGGCCATGAGGTCAGGATTCCATTCCTTTTCTCCTTAACTGGTCTCTCTAAGGAGGCCGGTAGATTGTCTGTGTCACTGCTTTCATTTAACACTCCTCCAAAGGTCAAAAAGTGTTAATGGGCTTTTACAGAAGTGCAAGTCATCCCTCACCGATATACTCACTATCTCCATGATGAACAACAAAGTGGAATGGTCCTGTGTGGCTCAGTTGGTAGAGCATGGCACTTGCTGCACCAGAGTTGTGGGTTTGATCCCACTGGGGGACCACTATGAAAAAGTACAAACATATATGCACTCATTAGTGTAAATCACTATGGATAAATAATGTAAATTGGCCTAATATGGACATTGACTCTATGGGGTTAAAAGCTATTGCATCATGTAGGATTTCCCTGAACTCGGTGCGAGATTTATTACGAGGAAAATAATGTAATTACTCTATCCTGCTAAGCTTGAAGCTGGGTAAAAGTCTGATGTATCCTTCAGTGCTTTTATTTGACCTTTAACAGGTTAAACAACAGTAATTGAGGCAGCCAGGCAAGGCTACGTAGAAAGAAATTACACAGCATCCAAATGTGCATTTGTTTATGGATGAGATTTGATTAAGTACTTCACTCTTGGTAAGCTCTTTCAAATGGGGAATCTGCCAATGTTGAAGAACCCCTAGTAGAATGGAGATTCCTTTAGCAGTATATTTTGGTGGTATCAATGTGGTCGACAGAAAGCAAGTGAAGCACAGAGAAGACACAAATTAGAAAAGGACTGAAAATCCTAACCTCAATCATTCAATCTACTTGAACAAGTTTCACCACACATGCTCTCCACTGCAAGATTTGTGGATTTGTGTGCTAGAGAGAGATTGATAAACGTTGCTGCCTGTACTGTGCTCTTCCAAAAGTTGTACAGTATCTTCAACTCTTGAGCTATCAAAAATAAATAAATAATTGGAGATATTAAAGAACGGTCCAAATGGTGCACATTTTCTGATGAGAGAGTCAACATTGGGCAGTTTTGGGGTTTGCATGTAAAGGAAAAGGTACTTTTGCCATTTGGAATTCTTGTTGATATTTACCATTACAATGCTTACTGATTTCTGTGTATCAAGATACTGTGTGTGCAGGACTGTGCAATCACTATGTACAAGCTGATCTTTTGTAATCAACCACATGCTTACAAGGTGACTTGATACACATGTATAGTGATGAGGCAAAATAATGTGGTTATACTGTATTCAGTATATCCACTGTTATTCTGTAGCTCTGGCCCGATTTGATTAGTAGTGGCTGTCTTTTTTTTTTTTCCTTGGTTTCATCTCTGATGCTGCTCGGTGAAGGACAAAGAGTGCAAGAGAGGCAGGTTGACGTTTATTGGCATGAACCTTGACCTGGAGGCAGAACTGAATGATTTCCTCTTAATGGGCCAGCTGCAAAGTCAAAATTGGTTATATTCTTCTTAATTTAAGGTTAGGGTTAGGGTTAGCAGTGTAGTTAAAGTTAGGGTTAGGGTTAAAATGAGATTTTATGACTTTGTGGCTGTGCTAGCTCATGACCACTCGGCAGAGCTGAGGGAAAGGGAGAGGTGTAGAAAAGATTAGGGAGCAGCTCAGACTCAGAACTCCCGAAAGAAGCAAAGGTTCAGTTTATTTTAATAAGAAAATAACTGGAGGAGAACTGAGGCTGACATGGTTATTATGATCAAATCTTCTTGCAGGGCTAAGCGAACACCAAGAGAAATGGCTATTTCATGCCCCCACATTCAGCAAACAGGGATTTTTAATGCACAGGCCTGCCATAATGGTATTACTGCATTCTCTTTAATGCTTTGGTGGTGTGACAGTGTGTTATTTGCAGATTACCAAGAATAACATTCTCTCTGTCTGTCAGTGAAGTTCAGGGAAGACCAGTAGCACATCTTTTTAGCACTGAAGTGGAAATAGAATTGCATTTTCCCCTTATGATCTGAGATTCAGGGAGTTTTGAATGATGGATTATGATGTAGAAACTACAACTGCCATGTTGTGTATAACTATTGCCTAATGATCAATATAATAAAATACTCCTGTCTTATTATTTCATGAATAGATAACATTTCATATTGGAGACATTTTGAAAAGTCTAAATAAAAAGTGTCGAGGAAGGGATTTTGAAGTTTGAATTAGTCATGTCATCATGAAATGCTTTGAGAGGATATTTATGCATCATATCATGCCCGCCTTACCCAACACCCTAGATCCACTACAATTTCATATCGCCTCAACAGATCCACGGATGACGCAATCACCATCGCACACTGTCCCATGTGGACAAGAATGCGTTTCACCAAGCTCATCACTAAGCTCAGGGCCCTGTGTCTGAACCCTGCCCTGTGAAACTGGATCCTGGACTTCCTGATGGGCCGACCCCAGGTGGTGAAGGTAGGCAATAACACCTCCGCTACACTGATCCTGAACATGGGGCCCTACAAGGGTGCGTGCTCAGCCCCCTCCAGTACTCCCTGTTCACTCAAATCAATCATCAAGTTTGCAGACGACGCAAGGGTCGTAGGCCTGATTACCAACAATGACGAGACAGGCTACAGGGAGGAGGTGAGAGCCCTAGAGGAGTGGTGCAAGTAAATAACCTCTCCCTTTACGTCAAACAAATCTAATTAGCCGATCGTGGACTTCAGGAGACAGCAGAGAGAGCACGCCTTTATCCACATCGACGAGACCGCAGTGGCGAGGGTGAAAAGCTTCAAGTTCCTTGGCGTGCATATCACTGGGGAAGAAAGCGCAACAGCGCCTATTCAACCTCAGCAGGCTAAAGAAATTTTGCTTGGGCCCTAAGACCCTCACAAACTTTTACAGATGCAAAATTGAGAGCATCCTGCCGGGCTGTATCATCGCCTGGTAAGGCAACTGCACCATCTGCAACCTCAGAGCTCTCCAGAGGGTGGTGCGGTCTGCCCAATGCATCACTGAGGGCACACTGCCTGCCCTCCAGGACATCTACAGTACCCGGTTTCACAGGAAGGCCAAGAAGATCATCAAGGAACTCAGCCACCCGAGCCACGGTCTGCTCACCCCGCTACCATTTAGAAGGCAGAGACAGTCTTTTTTTAAATATATTTATTTTATTTTATCTTTATTTAACTAGGCAAGTCAGTTAAGAACAAATTCTTATTTTCAATGACGGCCTAGGAACAGTAGGTTAACTGCCTTGTTCAGGGGCAGAATGACAGATTTTTGTATAGGTAAATACCGAGAGACTGAAAGACAGCTTCTACCTCCAGGCCATCAGACTGTCAAATAGTCATTGAACACTGGTCACTTTAATAATGTTTACATTTAAACATGTTTACTGTTTCACACACTTCATATGTACAGTACCAGTCAAAAGTTTGGACACCTACTCAATTGATATAGTGAATACATCAAACCTATGAAATAACACAATGTAGTAACCAAAAAAGTCTGAATCAAATTGTCACGCTGGTATGAATGATTCGGGAGACAGGTGCAGGAATGCGTAATAGGGTTTTTTATTGTACCCAAATTCCGGTGTGCCCTGTAAAGTCTATGGGGACAAAGACCAAACAAACACGATACAAAAATACAGGCTTGAAACCCAAACAAAAGAGTGAGGCGCACCTTGATTAAATAACACACGTGCACAATGACTAACACACGGGATGAGACCTGTGTCTGAAAGCCCAAAACACACAGCACAGGTAGTCACACGCACCAACGGACATTGTAACAATAATCGACAGCACAAATGTAAACCAAGGACACACTTATACAATTACTAATCACTGGGAATAGGGGCCAGGTGTACGTAATGAAAGTTATGGAGGGATCTGTGACACAAATGCTATATTTGAGATTCTTCAAAGTATCCACCCTTTGCCTTGATGACAGCTTTGCACACTCTTGACATTATTTCAATCAGCTTTACCTGGAATGCTTTTCCAACAGTCTTGAAGGAGTTCCCACATATGCTGAGCACTTGTTGGCTGCTTTTCCTTCTGTCTGCGGTCCAACTCATCCCAAGCCATCTCAATTGGTTTGAGGTCGGGTTATTGTGGAGGCCAGGTCATCTGATGCAGCACTCTCCTGCTTGGACAAATAGCCCTTACACAGCCTGGATGTGTGTGGGGTCATTGTCCTGTTGAAAAAAAAATGATAGTCCCACTAAGCGCAAACCAGATGGGATGGCGTATCGCTGCAGAATGCTGTGGTAGCGATGCTGGTTAAGTGTGCCCTGAATTCTAAAAAATCAGTAAAGAACCCCCACACCATCACACCTGGTCCTCCATGCTTCATGGTGGGAACCACACATGCGGAGAACGTCAGTTCACTTACTCTCCGTCTCACGAAGACACGGCAGTTGGAACCAAAGGGCAGATTTCCACCAGTCTAATACCCATTGCTTGTGTTTCTTGGCCCAAGCAGGTCTCTTCTTATTAGTGTCCTTTAGTAGAGGTTTCTTTGCAGCAATTTGACCATGAAGGCCTGATTCACGCAGTCTCCTCTGAACAGTTGATGTTGAGATGTGTCTGCTACTTGAACTCTGTGAAGCATTTATTTAGGCTGCAATCTGAGTTGCAGTTACCTCTAATGAATGCATCCTCTGCAGCAGAGGTAACTCTGGGTCTTCCTTTCCTGTGGCGGTCCTCATGAGAGCCAGTTTCATCAAAGTTCTTGAAATGTTCCTTAATCTTGAATCTACTTGAGACGCACATGTCCCAAGTAGGCACCTGGAAATGCAAATGCGCTACGCTAAATGCTAAATGTACTCGTTAAAACTCAAACCTTGATCAAAATTCACAAGCAGGGTATTAAATTAAAGCTACACTCGTTGTGAACCTAGCCAGCAAGTCAGATTTTTAAAATGCTTTTCGGCGAAAGCATCAGAAGCTATTATCTGATAGCATGCACCCCCCAAAATGCCAGCTCGACACGTAAACAACAGATTTTGCGATAGACGGCGCTACCCAAAACGCAGAAATAAAATATAAAACATTCATTACCTTAGACGAGCTTCTTTCTTGGCACTCCTATATGCCCCATAAACATCACTATTGGGTCTTTTTTTCGTTTAAATCGGTCCATATATACCCAAAATAGCTTTGTATAGAAGTAGTGTCATTCAGAAAAATTCATCGTTTTTAAACGCTGCGTAATTTTTTAAAATTAAAAAAGTCGACGATAAACTTTCACAAAACACTTCGAAATCCTTTTGTAATCCAACTTTAGGTATTAGTAAACGTTTATAATCTATCAAAACGATTACAGGGCGATGTCTCTTCAATAGGTCCTCACTTCAAAAACAATGCAATCTGATCTCTCCTTGAACTGCATCCGGGTGAAGACTGGAAAACTTGGGGTCAGACAGATGGATTTTCCAACAATTAATTCGATTGAAAATTAGTACAATGGCGCCATCGTGCGGAATTTGTATGAAGTGCAGGCAAATTTCCATTAAATTCTGTTCTCTTTTAACAACTGGTGGAAGTGACTTATGGAAATTATTTTTTGCTTTCAGAGAGCAGTTTTTCTTGCGTTTTTCAATGAAACACACGCTCTGTTATAGTCACAGCCGTGATTTAACCAGTTTTATAAACTTCAGAGTGTTTTCTATCCACACATACTAATCATATGCATATACTATATTCCTGGCATGAGTAGCAGGACGCTGAAAAGTTGCGCGATTTTTAACAGAATTTTCAAAAAAGGTGGGGGTAGATTTAACAGGTTAATAGATCTCTAGGGGCGCTATTTCATTTTTGGATAAAAAACGTTCCCGTTTTAAGCGCGATATTTTGTCACGAAAAGATGCTCGACTATGCATATTCTTGACAGTTTTGGAAAGAAAACACTCTGAAGTTTCAGAATCTGTAAAGATTTTGTCTGTAAGTGCCCCAGAACTCATTCTACAGGCGAAACCAAGATGATGCATCACCCAGGAATTAGCAGAATTTCTGAAGCTCTGTTTTCCATTCTCTCCTTATATGGCTGTGATTGCGCAACGAATGAGCCTACACTTTCTGTCGTTCGCCCAAGGTCTTAGCAGCATTGTGACGTATTTGTAGGCATATCATTGGAAGATTGACCATAAGAGACTACATTTTCCAAGTGTCCGCCTGGTGTCCTGCGTCGAATTCGGTGCGCAATTGCCAGCTGCTTCTACTTTACCATTTGATTCAGGGGAGAAAGCATGTGTCCAAGAACGATGTATCAATGAAGAGATATGTGAAAAACACCTTGATGATTGATTCTAAACAACGTTTGCCATGTTTTCAGTCGATATTATGGAGTTAATTTGGAAAAAAGTTCGCGTTTTGAGGACTGAATTTTCGGATTTTTTTTGGTAGCCAAATGTGATGTATAAAACGGAGCTATTTCTAATACACAAGGAATCTTTTTGGAAAAACTGAGCATCTGCTATCTAACTGAGAGTATCCTCATTGAAAACATCAGAAGTTCTTCAAAGGTAAATTATTTTATTTGAAGGCTTTTATGTTTTTGTTAATGTTGCGTGCTGGATGCTAACGCTAATGCTAACGCTAAATGCTAACGCTAAATGCTAACGCTAGCTAGCTACTTTTACACAAATGATTGTTTTCCTATGGTTGAGAAGCATATTTTGAAAATCTGAGATGACAGTGTTGTTTACAAAAGGCTAAGCTTGAGAGATGGCATATTTATTTCATTTCATTTGCGATTTTCATGAATAGTTAACGTTGCGTTATGGTAATGAGCTTGAGTCTGTATTCACGATCCCGGATCCGGGATGGGGAGATCAGAAAGGTTAAAAAAGTTGACGATAAACTTTCACAAAACACTTCGAAATACTTTTGTAATCCAACTTTAGGTATTAGTAAACGTTTATAATCTATCAAAATGATCACGGGGCGATGTGTATTCAATAGCTCCACGTCTTGAAATCATGGTCGGAAATCTCTCCTCCAAAACATCCTGTCGGAGACCGGAAGAAATGGAATCCCTTTCCTTTGTTTTACCAATAAATCATTCTCAGGAAAATGACGACAATAGCGACATCGTGCGGAAGCTGTAGGAATTGCATCCTTAGTCCTATTTAATTTGGTGTCCTTTAAACAATACATGCAAGTGGCGCATGAATATTATTTTCAGCTTTCAGTGACCAGTTTTTCTTGCGCTTTTCGATGAAACACACGCTCTGTTATAGTCACAGCCATGATTTAACCGGTTTTAGAAACTTCAGAGTGTTTTCTATCCACACAGACTAATCATATGCATATACTATATTCCTGGCATGAGTAGCAGGATGCTGAAATGTTGCGCGATTTTTAACAGAATGTTTGAAAAAGGAGAGGGTAGACTTAACATGTCATAAATGTTCAATAATGTTCCAACCGGAGAATTCCATTGTCTGTCGAAAAGCAATGGAACGGGAGATACCTCTCATGTGAATGCACATGACTTAGCTTGTGACTGCTGACAGACCTCTGACTCATTCCCCTCTTATTCAGACCCCTTCATAGTAGAAGCATCAAACAACGTTCTAAAGACGGTTGACATCTAGTGGAAGCCTTAGGAAGTGCAACATAACCAATATCCCACTGTCTCTTCAATAGGGGCTGAGTTGAAAAACTACAAACCTCAGATTTCACATTTCCTGTCAGGTTTTTGCCTGCCATATGAGTTCTGTTATACTCACAGACATCATTCAAGCAGTTTTAGAAACTTCAGAGTGTTTTCTATCCAATACTATTAATAATACGCATATATTAGCATCTGGGACTGAGTAGGAGGCAGTATACTCTGGGCACGCTGTTCCTCCAAAAGTGAATATCCTGCCCCCTAGCCCAAACAGGTTAAACAAATCAAAATATATTTTATAGTTGAGATTCTTCAAAGTAGCTACCTTGATGACAGCTTTGCACACTCTTTGCATTTTCTCAACCAGCTTCATGAGGTAATCACCTGGCATGCATTTTAATTAACAGGTGTGCCTGTAAAAGTTTGTTTGTGGAATTTCTTTCCTTCTTAATGCATTTGAGAAAATCAGATGTGTTGTGACAAGATAGGGGTGGTATACAGAAGATAGCCCAGGTCCATTTTATAGCAAGACATTCTCAAATTAGCAAAGAGAAACTACAGTCCATCATTACTTTAAAACATCCTAAAGATTGATTCTATACATCGTTGGATATGTTTCTACGACCAGTAATATAACTTTTTGGAATTTCCGTCTGAACTTTCCGCTGAAAGTTGCACGCGCATTTCAATTTGTTTACCAAACGCCCTAACAAAAGGAGGTATATGGACATAAATGCCGAACTTTATCGAACAAATCAAACACTTATTGTGGAACTGGGATTCCTGGGAGTGCATTCTGATGAAGATCATCAAAGGTAAGTGAATATTTATAATGCTATTTCTGACTAATGTTGACTGCGCAACATGGCGGATATTTCTTTTGGCAGGTTTGGGCTCTGAGCTCCGTACTCAGATTATTGCATGGTATGCTTTTTCCGCAAAGTAAAAAAAAAAAAATCTGACACAGCGGTTGCATTAAGGAGACGTTTATCTAAAGTTCCATGCATAACAGTTGTATTTTCATCAACATTTACTATGAGTATTGAATTGATGTGGCTCTCTGCAAAATCACCGCATATTTCTGAAGCAAAACATTACTGAACATAACACGCCACTGTAAAATTAGATTTTTGGATATAAATATGCACTTTATCGAACAAAAAATACATGTATTCTGTAACATGAAGTCCTATGTGTGTCATCTGAAGAAGATCATTAAAGGTTAGTGATTAATTTTATCTCTATTTGTGATTTTTGTGACTCCTCTCTTTGGCTGGAAAATGGCTGGGTTTTTCTGTGACTTGGTGGTGACCTAACATAATTGTTTGTGGAGCTTTCGCTGTAAAACATTTTTGAAATCAGACACTGTGGTTGAATTAATGAGAATTGTATCTTTAAAATGGTGCCTAATACTTGTATGTTTAAGAAATTAGATTTATGAGATTTCTGTTGATTTGTATTTGGAGCCCTGCAATTTCATTGGCTGTTGGCGAGGGGTACCCCATTCCCAGACAGGTTAACTTCTTGATCCTACTGGAGACGCAGACGTCTCAACTAGGCACCTGGAAATGCAAATGCGCTACGCTAAATGCTAAATGTACTCGTTAAAACTCAAACGTTCATTAAAATACACATGCAGGGTATTGAATTAAAGCTACACTCGTTGTGAATCAAGCCAACAAGTCAGATTTTTAAAATGCTTTTCGGCAAAAGCATGAGAAGCTATTATCTGATAGCATGCAACACCCCAATATACCTGAAGGGGACGTAAACAAAATAATTAGCGTAGCCGGCGCTACACAAAAACGCAGAAATAAAATATAAAACATTCATTACCTTTGATGATATTCTTTGTTGGCACTCCTATATGTTCCATAAACATCACAAATTGGTCTTTTTCCCGATTAAATCCGTCCATGTATGCCCAAAATATCCATTTGTATAGCCTGTCTGGTTGAGGAAAAAAGCTCTCTTCCAACACGCAACGTCATTTTTAAAAATTATATAAGTTGCCTATATTCTTTGACAAAACACTTCAACCTACTTTTGTAACCCAACTTTAGGTATTTGTAAACGTTAATAAGCGATCAAATTGATCACTGGGCAATCTGTATTTAATAGCAGCTACTCAAGAAAACAATGTCCATTTTTCAATCTTCCAAAATCGATTGTTGTAGGCTGGATGGAATGACGGATCTATTGGTCATGTCTCAAAGGATTTTTGTCAATGAAAATGACATTTTTGGCGACATCGTGTGGAAGCTGTAGGAATTGCATCAGTGTCCATATTTAATTTGGTGACCTTTAAACAATACATGAAAGTGGCGCATGGATACTTTTTTCAGCTTTCAGTGACCAGTTTTTCTTGCGCTTTTCGATGAAACACACGCTCTGTAATAGTCACAGCCGTGATTTAACCAGTTTTAGAAACTTCAGAGTGTTTTCTATCCACACATACTAATCATATGCAAATCAAATCAAATCAAATTTTATTTGTCACATACACATGGTTAGCAGATGTTAATGCGAGTGTAGCGAAATGCTTGTGCTTCTAGTTCCGACAATGCAGTAATAACTAACAAGTAATCTAACTAACAATTCCAAAACTACTGTCTTGTACACAGTGTAAGGGGATAAAGAATATGTACATAAGGATATATGAATGAGTGATGGTACAGAGCAGCATAGGCAAGATACAGTAGATGGTATCGAGTACAGTATATACATATGAGATGAGTATGTAAACAAAGTGGCATAGTTGAAGTGGCTAGTGATACATGTATTACATAAGGATACAGTCGATGATATAGAGTACAGTATATACGTATGCATATGAGATGAATAATGTAGGGTAAGTAACATTATATAAGGTAGCATTGTTTAAAGTGGCTAGTGATATATTTACATCATTTCCCATCAATTCCCATTATTAAAGTGGCTGGAGTTGAGTCAGTGTCAGTGTGTTGGCAGCAGCCTCTCAATGTTAGTGGTGGCTGTTTAACAGTCTGATGGCCTTGAGATAGAAGCTGTTTTTCAGTCTCTCGGTCCCAGCTTTGATGCACCTGTACTGACCTCGCCTTCTGGATGATAGCGGGGTGAACAGGCAGTGGCTCGGGTGGTTGATGTCCTTGATGATCTTTATGGCCTTCCTGTGACATCGGGTGGTGTAGGTGTCCTGGAGGGCAGGTAGTTTGCCCCCGGTGATGCGTTGTGCAGACCTCACTACCCTCTGGAGAGCCTTACGGTTGAGGGCGGAGCAGTTGCCGTACCAGGCGGTGATACAGCCCGCCAGGATGCTCTCGATTGTGCATCTGTAGAAGTTTGTGAGTGCTTTTGGTGACAAGCCGAATTTCTTCAGCCTCCTGAGGTTGAAGAGGCGCTGCTGCGCCTTCTTCACAATGCTGTCTGTGTGAGTGGACCAATTCAGTTTGTCTGTGATGTGTATGCCGAGGAACTTAAAACTTGCTACCCTCTCCACTACTGTTCCATCGATGTGGATAGGGGGGTGTTCCCTCTGCTGTTTCCTGAAGTCCACAATCATCTCCTTAGTTTTGTTGACGTTGAGTGTGAGGTTATTTTCCTGACACCACACTCCGAGGGCCCTCACCTCCTCCCTGTAGGCCGTCTCGTCGTTGTTGGTAATCAAGCCTACCACTGTTGTGTCGTCCGCAAACTTGATGATTGAGTTGGAGGCGTGCGTGGCCACGCAGTCGTGGGTGAACAGGGAGTACAGGAGAGGGCTCAGAACGCACCCTTGTGGGGCCCCAGTGTTGAGGATCAGCGGGGAGGAGATGTTGTTGCCTACCCTCACCACCTGGGGGCGGCCCGTCAGGAAGTCCAGTACCCAGTTGCACAGGGCGGGTTCGAGACCCAGGGTCTCGAGCTTGATGACGAGCTTGGAGGGTACTATGGTGTTGAATGCCGAGCTGTAGTCAATGAACAGCATTCTCACATAGGTATTCCTCTTGTCCAGATGGGTTAGGGCAGTGTGCAGTGTGGTTGAGATTGCATCGTCTGTGGACCTATTTGGGCGGTAAGCAAATTGGAGTGGGTCTAGGGTGTCAGGTAGGGTGGAGGTGATATGGTCCTTGACTAGTCTCTCAAAGCACTTCATGATGACGGAAGTGAGTGCTACGGGGCGGTAGTCGTTTAGCTCAGTTACCTTAGCTTTCTTGGGAACAGGAACAATGGTGGCCCTCTTGAAGCATGTGGGAACAGCAGACTGGTATAGGGATTGATTGAATATGTCCGTAAACACACCGGCCAGCTGGTCTGCGCATGCTCTGAGGGCGCGGCTGGGGATGCCGTCTGGGCCTGCAGCCTTGCGAGGGTTAACACGTTTAAATGTCTTACTCACCTCGGCGGTACTGACGCTTAGCTTGTTTGATAGCCTTGCGGAGGGAATAGCTGCACTGTTTGTATTCGGTCATGTTACCAGACACCTTGCCCTGATTAAAAGCTGTGGTTCGCGCTTTCAGTTTCACGCGAATGCTGCCATCAATCCACGGTTTCTGGTTAGGGAATGTTTTAATCGTTGCTATGGGAACGACATCTTCAACGCACGTTCTAATGAACTCGCACACCGAATCAGCGTATTCGTCAATGTTGTTGTCTGACGCAATACGAAACATGTCCCAGTCCACGTGATGGAAGCAGTCTTGGAGTGTGGAGTCAGCTTGGTCGGACCAGCGTTGGACAGACCTCAGCGTGGGAGCCTCTTGTTTTAGTTTCTGTCTGTAGGCAGGGATCAACAAAATGGAGTCGTGGTCAGCTTTTCCGAAAGGGGGGCGGGGCAGGGCCTTATATGCGTCGCGGAAGTTAGAGTAACAATGATCCAAGGTCTTTCCACCCCTGGTTGCGCAATCGATATGCTGATAAAATTTAGGGAGTCTTGTTTTCAGATTAGCCTTGTTAAAATCCCCAGCTACAATGAATGCAGCATCCGGATAAATTGTTTCCAGTTTGCAAAGAGTCAAATAAAGTTCATTCAGAGCCATCGATGTGTCTGCTTGGGGGGGGGGGGATATACGGCTGTGATTATAATCGAAGATAATTCTCTTGGTAGATAATACGGTCTACATTTGATTGTGAGGAATTCTAAATCAGGTGAACAGAAGGATTTGAGTTCCTGTATGTTTCTTTCATCACACCATGTCACGTTAGCCATAAGGCATACGCCCCCGCCCCTCTTCTTACCAGAAAGATGTTTGTTTCTGTCTGCGCGATGCGTGGAGAAACCCGTTGGCTGCACCGCCTCGGATAGCGTCTCTCCAGTGAGCCACGTTTCCGTGAAGCAAAGAACGTTACAGTCTCTGATGTCCCTCTGGAATGCTACCCTTGCTCGGATTTCATCAACCTTGTTGTCAAGAGACTGGACATTGGCAAGAAGAATGCTAGGGAGTGGTGCACGGTGTGCCCGTCTCCGGAGTCTGACCAGAAGACCGCCTCGTTTCCCTCTTTTTCGGAGTCGTTTTTTTGGGTCGCTGCATGGGATCCACTCCGTTGTCCTGTTTGTAAGGCAGAACACGGGATCCGCGTCGCGAAAAACATATTCTTGGTCGTACTGATGGTGAGTTGACGCTGATCTTATATTCAGTAGTTCTTCTCGACTGTATGTAATGAAACCTAAGATGACCTGGGGTACTAATGTAAGAAATAACACGTAAAAAAAACAAAAAACTGCATAGTTTCCTAGGAATGCGAAGCGAGGCGGCCATCTCTGTCGGCGCCGGAAGATATATGCATATACTATATTCCTGGCATGAGTAGCAGGACGCTGAAATGTTGCGCGATTTTTAACAGAATGTTCGAAAAAGGAGGGGGGAGACTGAAGAGGTTAATTAACAGTTTTTTGGGGTTACTACATGATTCCATATGTGTTATTTCATAGTTTTGATGTCTTCACTATTATTCTACAATGTACAAAATAGTAAATATAAAGAAAAACCCTTGAATGAGTAGGTGTGTCCAAACTTTTGACTCGTCCTATACTGAGAGTACAAAACATAACGAATACCTGCTCTTTCCATTACATACAGTGCCTTGCGAAAGTATTCGGCCCCCTTGAACTTTGCGACCTTTTGCAAAAAAATTATTAAAAAAAAAAAATTATTATTGGATAGAAAACACTCTAAAGATTCTAAAACCGTTGGAATTATGTCTGTAAGTATAGCAGAACTCACAGGGCAGGCATTCTTCCAAACTAGTTTTTGTGGCCATGAAAGTTGGAGCAACTTTGACGTCATGGCCCCCACCCTTCCCAACGAGCTATGATTCTGGGGACACTTTCTTTCTCTTCCGCTAGATGTCCTCTTTCATTAGAGCTTCAAATCGTTCAAATCCCGCGAGAATTGACCCTATGGGAGTGAAATTAGTGCGTGCCACGAGAGAATAGGCTGTGCGTATGGGCGCGAATTGGTCCCAGCCATTCCTTTGTTTCCAGCACTCAAGAGAAGGGCAGACGATGGCCGATTGAATTGAAGTTTGTTTTGCACGTCTAAAACATCATAAAGCTTGCTTCTGCACTTAGTTTGACCTGTTTAGTCGACATATAATGTGTAATTTTGAAGTTTTGATGCGCAACTTATCCGGACCAGAGGACGTTTTGGGTGCATTTCAGCTGATGTTATTAGCAGTAGCTAATACAAAGACGCAAGACTTGAAACCAAACGATGTATTGGGTAAGTATGAAGCCTTCCAGAACATTCTGAACGAAGACCATCGAAGGTAAGGGAATATTTATGCTTAAATCTGTGTTTCTGTTGACTCCAACATTACGTGGAAATGTAGCTTGGAACTGAGCGCTGTCTCAGCATATGGAATAGTGTGCGATTTCTGTAACGTTAAAAATAAATCTAACACAGCGGTTGCATAAAGAAGCAGTGTATCTTTCTAACTATATGTAGAACATGTATATTTAGTCAAAGTTTATGATGTCTATTTACGTTATCTTGCCGCGCTACATAGATTTCCTGCGGGCATTTTTGAGTAATTTCTGAAGGTGAACTCACTGTAAATGGACATTTATGGATATAAATGGCATATTATTGAAAAAAAAAAATATGTACTGTGTAATATGTCATATTACTGTCATCTGATGAAGATTTTCAAAAGGTTAGTGAGCGATTTATTTTTTAATCCTGCGTTTGTTGATTGCATGTTTTGGCTATTGAAATGAGCTGTGTCTGGTGGTGGTTTTACATATATATGTGCTATGTTTTCGCCGTAAAACATTTTAGAAATCTGACTTGCTGGCTAGATGAACAAGGTGTTTATCTTTCATTTGAGCTATTAGACTTGTTAATGTGTGGAGGTTAAATATTTGTAAGAATATTTTTGCGTTCCATGCGCCACCGTTTCAGCTGAACGTGGGAGGGTTGATCCCCAATTGGGAACCAGTATCGTAGACAGGTTAAAGCCGGATTTGGATACAAAAAGATTTCCCAAGCTTTAAACATCCCAAGGAGCACTGTGCAAGCGATAATATTGAAATGGAAGGAGTATCAGACCACTGCAAATCTACCAAGACCTGGCCGTCCCTCTAAACTTTCAGCTCATACAAGGAGAAGACTGATCAGAGATGCAGCCAAGAGGCCCATGATCACTCTGGATGAACTGCAGATATCTACAGCTGAGGTGGGAGACTCTGTCCATAGGACAACAATCAGTTGTATATTGCACAAATCTGGCCTTTATGGAAGAGTGGCAAGAAGAAAGCCATTTCTTAAAGATATCCATAAAAAGTGTTGTTTAAAGTTTGCCACAAGCCACCTGGGAGACACACCAAACATGTGGAAGAAGGTGCTCTGGTCAGATGAAACCAAAATTGAACTTTTTGGCAACAATGCAAAACGTTATGTTTGGCGTATAAGCAACACAGCTGAACACACCATCCCCACTGTCAAAAATGGTGGTGGCAGCATCATGGTTTGGGCCTGCTTTTCTTCAGCAGGGACAGGGAAGATGGTTAAAATTGATGGGAAGATGGATGGAGCCAAATACAGGACCATTCTGGAAGAAATCCTGATGGAGTCTGCAAAAGACCTGAGACTGGGACGGAGATTTGTCTTCCAACAAGACAATGATCCAAAACATAAAGCAAAATCTACAATGGAATGGTTCAAAAATAAACATATCCAGGTGTTAGAATGACCAAGTCAAAGTCCAGACCTGAATCCAATCGAGAATCTGTGGAAAGAACTGAAAACTGCTGTTCACAAATGCTCTCCATCCAACCTCACTGAGCTCGAGCTGTTTTGCAAGGAGGAATGGGAAAAAAATTCAGTCTCTCGATGTGCAAAACTGATAGAGATATACCCCAAGCGACTTACAGCTGTAATCGCAGCAAAAGGTGGCGCTACAAAGTATTAACTTTGGGGGCTGAATAATTTTGCACGGCCAATTTTTCAGTTTTTGATTTGTTAAAAAAGTTTGAAATATCCAATAAATGTCGTTCCACTTCATGATTGTGTCCCACTTGTTGTTGATTCTTCACAAAAAAATACAGTTTTATATCTTTATGTTTGAAGCCTGAAATGTGGCAAAAGGTCGCAAAGTTCAAGGGGGCCGAATACTTTTGCAAGGCACTGTATATTGACCAAGTGAATGCAATGATCCTGTATTGATGTCACTTATTAAATCAACTTCAATCAGTGTAGATGAAAGGGAGGAGACAGGTTAAAGAATGTCTGAGACATGGATTGTGTATGTGTAAGACAAAAGATGTAAGAGCCTTTGAACAGGGTATGGTAGTAGGTACCAGGTTGGTGTCAAGAACTGCAAGAATGGTCCACTGCCCAAAGGACATTCAGCCAACTTGACACAACTGTGGGAGGAATTGGAGTCAACATGGGCCAGCATCCCTTTTGTTCACTCAGTGTAACTACTGCTGTATGTAACCTTAATTTAACTAGGTAAGTCAAGTTCAAGTTCAAGAACAAGTTCTTAGTTACATTGATGGCCTACCCCGGAAAAACCCGGTCGATGCTGGGCCAATTGTGCGCCGTCCTATTGGACTCCCACAGCCTGGATTGAAACCATGGACTGTAGTGACGCCTCTTGCACTGAGATGCAGAGTCTTAGACCGCTGCAGCACTCCATACTGACTATACTGTCTATACACACCATCATGTACATACTGTATATATATATATTTATATTCTGGACTCTGACATTGCTCTGTTCTGGTATTTCTTAATTCCTTTCCTAAAATGTTTTGGATTTGTGTGTATTGTTTTGTATTGTTTGGTATTACTGCACTGTTGAATCTAGAAAACATAAGCATTTTGCTGTACCTGCGAAATATGTGTAAGCGACCAATACAATTTGATTTGGATCTGGTGCCATTGTGGAAAAGCACAAGGCTAATTATTATTATTTTGTTTTCCTGCTGTCGATTGGCATAAGTAAACTTAAGCAATCAACAAATACGCACCTTCTTCATGACAATGTGTGATAATGTACTGTGGAGTAAACCAGATTGTGAGTTGGATTATTGTCAATTCTCAAGCCGAGACAAAAGCAAAAGATCCCTTTTGTGTCATATGTGTCGTTCAAACTTACTTGCTGTTTAGTGTGCTTGCACTGTCTCTATGTCACGCTTTCAGAAGTGCTCATTGATGCATAGTTCTCATTGATGCATATCTCAAGTTCATTTTGATACGTATATGGCTACCATTACTAATATCCTATAAGATGAAAATATGTATATGTAAGATCATGCATAGAGTGCAGGATGTACTTAATGACAGTCCATCTTTGAGCAGGAAACACTCTGCTGCTGCAAACCGCAAGCTGTCACTGAGAAATATTTCTTGCTCACAAACCAACGTTGCTCATTGACCATCTATCTCAGTCCCTCAGCCAATTCAAGTTCAAATGTAATATATGACTTTCATTCTCCAAGTGTTATCTTCCCTGAACCAGACCATCTGTCTGCACCGCCACGATTTCCCTGTCAAACACTGGTGTCCCTCTGAAGAGGATGCAGTCCACACACCCAAGTGAGCGCTGACACTCAATTAACCTTCTTGGATAAGAATTATTTTATAAACTTTTAGGTCTTAATTCACAAGACCTTATACTCACATAGCCACATACTGTATGTATATCCAGTGCCTTCAGGAAGTATTCATACCCCTTGACTTATTCCGCATTTGTTGTGTTACAGCCTGAAGTCAAAATGGATTAAATGTTTTTTTCTCTCTCACCCCATACCCTATAACGACAAAGTGAAAAAAATATATTTTCAGAAATGTTTGCAAATGTATTGAAGATTAAATACAGAAATATCTTGTTACATATGTATTCACACCCCGGAGTCAATACTTTGTGGAAGCACTTTGGCAGCGATTACAGCTGTGAGTATTTCTGGGTAAATCTCTAAGAGCTTGATTTGTTTATCCACACCTGAATTGTGCAACATTTGCCCATTATTATTTTTTAAATTCTTCAAACTTTGCCAAATTGATTACTAGATTGATCATTACTAGACAATCATTTTTAGGTATTGCCATAGATTTAAGTCAAAACTGTAACTCAGCTACTCAGGAAAATTCACTGTATTCTTGATAAGCAACTCTGTGTAGAATTGGCCTTGTGATTTAGATTATTGTCTTGTTGAAAGGTGAATTCATCTCCCAGTGTCTGGTGGAAAGCAGACTGAAACCAGGTTTTTCTCTAGGAATGTCCCTGTGCTTAGCTCCATTGCGTTTCTTTATCATACTGAAAACTCCCCAGTCTTTAACGATTACAAGCACACACATAATATGATGCAGCCACCACTATGCTTGAAAATATGGAGGGTGGTACTCAGAAATGTTTTGTACTGGATTTTCCCCAAACATAACACTTCGTTTTCAGGACAAATAGTTAATTGCTTTGCCACATGTTTTGCAATATTACTTTAGTGCCTTGTTGCAAACAGGATACATGTTTTGAAATATTTTTGATTCTGTACAGGCTTCCTTTTCACTTTAATTAGGTTAGTATTATGGAGTAACTAGAATGTTGTAGATCCATCCTCATTATTATCCAATCAAAACAATTAAACTCTGTTACTGTTTTAAAGTCACCATTTGCTTCATGGTGAAATCCCTGAGCGGTTTTGTCACATCCTGACCATAGAGATATTTTTATTCTCTATGTTTGGTTGGTCAGGGTGTGACTCGGGTGGGAAACAGGCACTGTGTTATGTGGTAAAGTCTAGTCCACGCACCAGGCTTCCCATGCGTCTCCTCAGTCTAGTGTGACCAGTTCCGGCTCCACATTCGAAGCCTCCAGTAATGATCCATGACCCGAAGCCAGTGACATATCCATGGCACGAAGCCTCCAGTGATGATCCATGGCACGGAGCCTCCATTGATGATCCATGGCACGGAACCTCCAGTGATGATCCATGGCACGAAGCCTCCAGCGTTGATCCGCAGTCTGGATCCTGCAGCGACTGTCTCCAGTCCAGAGCCTCCAGCAACGGTCCCCAGTCCGGAGCCTCCAGCAATGACGGTCCCCAGTCCGGAGCCTCGAGCAGCGAAGGTCCCCAGTCCGGGGCCTGTGGCGAGGGTCCCCAGTCCAGGGCCTGCGGAGAGGGTCCCCAGTCCGGGGCCTGCAACGAGGGTCCCCAGTCCAGGGCCTGCAGCGAGGGTCCCCAGTACGGGGCCTGCAACGAGGGTCTCCAGTCCGGAGCCTCCAGCGACGGTCCCCAGTCTGGGGCCTGCAGCGAGGGTCCCCAGTCCGGGGCCTGCAACGAGGGTCCCCAGTCCAGGGCCTGCAGCGAGGGTCCCCAGTCTGGGGCCTGCAACGAGGGTCTCTAGTCCGGAGCCTTCAGCGACGGTCCCCAGCCTGGGGCCTGCAGCGAGGGTCCCCAATCCGGGGCCTGCAACGAGTGTCCCTAGTCCGGAGCCTCCAGCTACGGTCCCCAGTCCGGAGCCTGCAGTGAGGGTCCCCAGTCCGGGGCCTGCGGAGAGGGTCCCCAGTCCGTGGCCTGCGACGAGGGTCCCCAGTCCAGGGTCGCCGACGAGGGTCCCCGCACCAGATGCGCCACCAAAGTGGGGGGAGCCAGAGGTGGAGCGGGGTCTGCATCCCGCATCTGAGTCGCCACCGAGGTAGATGCCCACCCGGACCCTTCCCTATAGTGTCAGGTTTGCGGCCGGAGTCCACACTTTGGGGGGGTACTTTCACGCCCTGACCATAGAGATATTTTTATTCTCTATGTTTGGTGGTCAGGTTGTGACTCGGGTGGGAAACTCTAAGTTCTGTGTTTCTATGTTTTGGTTCTCAATCAGGGACAGCTGTCTATCGTTGTCTCTGATTGGGAATCATACTTAAGCAGCCTTTTTTCCTTTTGTATTTTGGGGGTAGTTGTCTTTGCTAGTGGCCTGTATAGCCCTAGTAAGCTTCACATTCATTTTTGTTGTTTCTTGTTTTGTTGGCGACATTTATAATAAAGAATAATGTATGTTCACCAAGCTGCACCTTGGTCCAGGCATTTCCACGACGACGGCGATCGTGACAGGTTTCCTTCCTTTCCGGCAACTGAGTTCAGAAGGACACCTGTATCTTTGTAGTTACTGTGTGTATTCACACACCATCCAAAGCGTAATTTCTAACTTTTTTTTTTGATTTTTTTGTGTGCTACCCATCCACCAATAGGTGTCCTAATTTGCGAGGCATTGGAAAACCTCCCTGGTCTTTGTGGTTGAATCGTACTGCTCGACTGAGGGACCTTACAGATAATTGTATGTGTGGCAACAGAGATGAGGTTGTCATTAAATAAGTATGTTAAACACTATTATTGCACACAGAGTGAGTCCATGCAATGTATTACTGTATGTGACTTGTTAAGCAAATGTTGACTCCTGAACGTATTTAGGCTTGCCACAACAAAGGGGATGAAAACGTATTGACTCATAACATTTGACATTTTACTTTTAATTCATTTGTAAACATTTCTAAAAACATAATTCCACTTTGACATTATGGGGTATTGTGTTTAGGCCAGTGGCCAAAAAATCAAAATGTAATCTGTTTTCAATTCAGGCTGTAACACAACAAAATGTGTAAAAAGTCAGGGGGTGTGAATACTGTCTGAAGGCACTGTAAAGGTAATCTAAAATACTGAAATGATTGATTTTGTAATTTCACAACTGTCACTCTCACATTGCCCACGGTGATCAATTATTTATAGACATTAAATGTTAGCAAGATTGAAGAATCGCTGACTACTCTTATTTTGACCTTACCGATTGTGTATTTATTTTTACATGTTATCACTTTTCTATTATTTCTCAATCATCTTTCTCTCTGCATTGTTGGGAAAGGCCTGTAAGTAAGCATTTCACTGTTAGTCTACACCTATTGTTTACAAAGCATGTGACAAATACATTTTTATTTGATTTGGCTTCTCTAATTGCTAGTGCCTGCATCCTTTCCCATTCAATTGTAATTATGTTGACTTAGAACATGTACTTATATCTTACTCACCCCTGGAGATGGAAGCAATCTTCCTTTACCTTCATGGTTGAACTACTCCTCCAATAAATATATTTTTCCCACTTCAGAAGATTTACTGTAGTCTTGACAGATAGATAAACCTTTGCACCAACTAAAGTCACTGCCATTCTTGTCTTAGTCATTGTTAAATTATGTTTTTGGTTTGTGGTGGAACATCTGCTTTACACAGATGTGCTACAAGTGAAGCATTGGCTATCTGCTATCTAAAGTACTGTGTCGTGTTTGAAGAAAGATTGTCATGACAAGAGTACTGACATAATTGTACATGTGTTATGATTGTGGTTCAACAAAATGTGTTCTGCTGTGATGAGTAACCTTTCTTGAAACACAAAAGATGAATTGTTACCCCTGGACTTAAGCTAGGATTTCTAAGTATGCAATATGTACTCTTAACTTTGTGGAGTTGCTAGATATGGCCATTGTTTGTAATAATGTGTTTCTTTAATTCGAGAAAATGTGGTCAATTAGATTCACACTCACTGATTTTGGACTTACAGGGGAATTAAAAGGAATTGTGCTAGCTTACCTTGGAATGTTTGCACCATCAGACCAACTTCTTGACAAAACTTTGTTAAAACATCTTTAAGGCTGTTAATGTGTGTGTACAATGTGAGACATGTTTGCAGTGATAGGCACTACACAAGGGTGACTAATAGCAAAAGCCTCAATCAACGATTGCAGGGTGACTTGAAACAAAGTTACTTCAAAATGAGATACTGTTAAAATAAAGTTAGCCGAAGATGAAATCCACTTTTCTCCTTAATTATCTCTGTCTGGAACAGAAGTGCATCAGGCTAAAAATTTCATTGAGATCTGCGAGGGAGTGAAAGAGTAATATGCTCGTCTCCAGACCAAATGTCAGCTCTCAGCCTAAGGTGTGATATTTAAGGTATTAATCACAGCAATGTGGCATGGTTTCAGAGGCCCCTTCATGTTCATAGAAACCAAGGGCGGACTGGGAACTGAAATTTGCCCTGGCATTTGTAACATACAGGCCCATCTTCTTCTTTGAGACCCTCACACTGGCCCATTTTTTCCACCAGTTCCCCATTACTAGTCAGATAATGTCAATTTTGCACACACAAAAAAAAGCTAGACAGGTCCACTAGGCTAGAAATGGGCCAGCCCATCTGGCATTTGCACGAAATGGCAGGTGGCCAGTCCGCCCCTGACAGAAACCCAGCATATTAAAGTGACATATCCCCAGAAATCCACCCGCCACCATAGGTGCATATGCCTGCTAATTAACACATTACAACTTTAAAAAATAACGAATGTATTTCTGAAGGTACAGGTTTCGTCCTCCAGAGACAATTGTGTGTGATTGGAACAGCATGGGCTAGAAGACAAGAAGACTTCGTAGAGCACTTTAATTAATTGAACTGTGTATATAATTTTCAACCCCCAGAGTGGCGGAGCGGTCTAAGGCACTGCATTGCCGTGCTAGAGGCGCCACTATAAACCCTGGTTCGATCCCGGGATGTATCACAACCTGTATCACAACCTGCCGAGTCCCATAGGTTGGTGCACAATTGGCTCAGCGTCGTCTGGGTTAGGGGAAGTCTTGGCCGGGGTAGGCTGTCATTGTAAATAATAATTTGTTCTTAACTTACTTGCCTAGTTAAATAAAGGTTAAAAATGAAGAAACAGCTGTCAGTGTGTTATGGCCGGGTGACATTAAATCACTTGGATACAAATAGTATTCTAATAATTTTATTACATAAGATTTTATGGACAGTGTTTACTTCCTCAATTGTTTTCCATGTGTAACTGAGTGAATGGGATGTCCACTTCAGTGTCAGACAATGAATAACTGAAGGGTAAAGTTCCACTATCTATTACTAAAAGTGCCGAGAGTGAAATCATAAAGATTTCACTCTCATATCTCTCATATTTTACATATGAGATCACATGATCACAGGAATGTGCCTGAGGATGGGGAACTGTATCAGACAGTGATAGCGACTTGCTGAAAATAGAGCTGTCATCATGCAGGACTACTTAGTGAGTCCCACATGGAGTGTCGCACTTAAGCAGGCACCAGCTGAAAGATAATGCTGGCACCGAGAGCCAGGACACCTCACACCTGCCTTTTTTTCTATTCACCTCATTTCAAACTCTCCGTTCTCTCTCTCTTTATTCCCCTTTATCCCTCGATCAGAAGCCATTTCTGGTTGGGTATCGGCTGTGTGGATCCATGCACACCTAATTGTTGGTTTTCTGCGGACCGACGCTTCCCAGGTCCTCCTTAAGAACATCAAACCCCTGATGCCTTCATTGAAGGGCCGGTGCATGGTCGGATGCATCCAAAATTGGCTTGGGCAGAGAGAGAATGCGATTAAAAAGGAGAGGACACACTAGGACAAGATATGAAGGAGAAAATAGGCCGGGAATCTACTGCTTACACAGAAGCCCTCGAACAAAGAGGGCTTCTGTGTAAGCAGTGCTCTGTGCATTGTTGCTGGGGTGAGACGCCTTGCACAGGTGCAACCCTCCACTCCTCAAGTCTTTAATGACAAACTAAGGACAAAAGACAGAGAGAGGGCAGTCAGTGCTGAGGCGGAGATAAAATGAGGGGGATGGGAAGAGAGAGAGAGAGAGTGAGAGAGAGAGAGAGAGAGAGAAAGTGAGTGACAGCTACAGGGAGAGATCGAACAAGGGATTTTAAATTGACTCCAGGGATAGGTAGACATGGGGAGGGGCTGAGGTGAGTACTTTTCTCCATTAATTTAGCAGTGGAAACGTACAGTACAGGATCAAGAAACAAACTATGTACTGTTGGAATTCTGACACATTTTTACACTGTTCACTTATCCAGTGAATTTAAATATACTATAAATGCTCTCATGCCATAGTGTTCCAAAACACAATGTAATCATAATCAAACTATTTTGAGAAACAATAAGTAAATAATTACTATAGTGTAACCAATATCAGTGACATCACAGAAATGTTGCAGTGAGAGACAAGCTTTCCCTTTGTGTGGCTCCATCATTGCATCATCTCTCTATCATGTTAATGTATTTGTCTGCACAGTGTGTCACAAACCTTATTCAATAATTGCTGTATGTACAATCAGTGACTAATATGTCACACACAATGACAGTATATCCTTAACATGTGTCTTCTCACAGTAACGCTAAAATTGACATTTGTAGAAGGGGAATGGCATTATTGCGATGATTTTCCACACTCTAATACAATTTCCTTGTCATTTGAATTGGCCCAGATAATTCATTTGAATGATTCATGCTCCAGTGATATTGCTCAATTGCCAAATTAATATTCCGATCATCTTCCAAAATTCTGTGAAAAGTGTCAGCCACATTAGTTGTGAGGGACATTTGTTTTGTTTTACAGTGTTTTTCTCTCCAATTGGTAGTTACAGTCTCATCGCTGCAACTCCCATATGGACTCGGGAGAGGCAAAGGTCGAGAGCCTTGCATCTTCCGAAACACAACCCAACCAAGCCACACTGCTTCTTGACACAATGCCCACATAACCCAGAAACCAGCCACACCAATGTGACAGAGGAAACACCATGCACCTGGTGACCATGTCAGCGTGCACTGCGCCTGGCCCGCCACAGGAGTCGCTAGTATGCGACGGGACAAGGACATCCCTTCCGGACAATCTCTCCCTAACCCAGACGATGCTGGGCCAATTGTACGCTGCACCATGGGTCTCCCGGTCATGGCCGGCCCAGACGGAGCCTGGACTCAAACCCAGAATCTCTAGTGGCACAGCTAGCACTGGGATGCAATGCCTTAGACCACTGCGCCACTCGGGAGGCCCATGGGTTCTTGCAGGTTTTAAGTGTGTATTAAATCAGTGTCAGTCAATGGTCAACTGACACTGACATCAATACAGTGTCCATGTCTTGCAAGGACACTGATTAGAATTAATTGGTGACCCAGTTTCTACTGCATGTTGAAAGTACTGCTAACTAAGAAGGTCTCACAAACAATGGTGATTGTGAAAGTTCAACTTTACACCTACGGTCTAACACTTGTTTGTGATAGACAGACGATGAATTAATGACATCATTTGGAAAAGCATAGCCTCAGAAAAAAAAAACTGACGGATACCTGAAATACTTGAGTGGCAACTCCCAGATAAAATAGCTGTGAAATGCTACAAAGACGCATGAAAGAGGAATGCTCCACACTTTTGTAAGCTAGAGTCAGGACATTTTCATCTCTGTAGGAGCTTTTATCAGAAAGAGAATTTGCTATTTTCAAACATTGAATGATGGAAACGTTTTTCACAAAAGTGAAATAGAAAACACCAAAAAAGCCCTCAAATGAAATCCCAAGTTCAAGAACATTGGGAAATGGCGGCACTCCAAAATGTAAGAAACAAAAAATAACGAAAGGACGTCACCTCATTCCACCTTTTTTATTTTTGACCAGGCAAGTAAATTCATTTTGGCAGTTGTGCCTTCATCAGAGGAAAGTCATATGTCACCATGGCTCATATATTACTTGCTATGTTTGCTTAGCTATCAAGTGAACAATATAGTTTTCTAGAGAAATGCATGAAGACAAAATGGGTCCAGAATAAAACAGTAGCCTCGTTCAGATATCACAATAACTTCAAAGACATAATTCTAAAATCTTGATCGTATAACAACTAAATCCTACAATTCATCATACAAAAATGTTTTGGAACAGTATTTCAAACCCTTACCCTAGTAAAACTGACTATCCTACCGATCCTCGACTTCGGCGATGTCATCTACAAAATGGCTTCCAACACTCTACTCAGCAAACTGGATGCAGTCTATCACAGTGCCATCCGTTTTGTCACTAAAGCACCTTATACCACCCACCACTGCGACTTGTATGCTCTAGTCGGCTGGCCCTCGCTACATATTCGTCGCCAGACCCACTGGCTCCAGGTCATCTACAAGTCCATGCTAGGTAAAGCTCCGCCTTATCTCAGGTCACTGGTCACGATGGCAACACCCATCCGTAGCACGCGCTCCAGCAGGTGTATCTCACTGATCATCCCTAAAGCCAACACCTCATTTGGCCGCCTTTCGTTCCAGTACTCTGCTGCCTGTGACTGGAACGAATTGCAAAAATCGCTGAAGTTGGAGACTTTTATCTCCCTCACCAACTTCAAACATCAGCTATCTGAGCAGCTAACCGATCGCTGCAGCTGTACATAGTCTATTGGTAAATAGCCCACCCATTTTCACCTACCTCATCCCCATACTGTTTTTATTTATTTATTTTTCTGCTCTTTTGCACACCAATATCTCTACCTGTACATGACCATCTGATCATTTATCACTCCAGTGTTAATCTGCAAAATTGTAATTATTCGCCTACCTCATGCCTTTTGCACACATTGTATATAGACTCCCCCTTTGTTTTCTACTGTGTTATTGACTTGTTAATTGTTTACTCCATGTGTAACTCTGTGTTGTCTGCTCATACTGCTATGCTTTATCTTGGCCAGGTCGCAGTTGCAAATGAGAACTTGTTCTCAACTAGCCTACCTGGTTAAATAAAGGTGAAATAAAAAAATAAAAAAAAATAAAAAACAATTGTCTGCTGAGTGTCTTTCTTGGTTCCTAGAAATTGCTTGACTATGACCTCACCAAACTATTTTGGGGTATTTTTTCATTAGTACACTGTCCTAACATATTTTGCATGTCAGCAGTCAACTTTTCAATATATTGAACTTCCAAAAAGCAAAGTGTCACTTCCCACATCATCGTGATCATCAAGGCCAGGGACCTTGTCATAGTCTCAGTTCACTCAACAAATAGCTGCAGATGACCATATGCCTGTTATCTCTTATGGGAATTAGCTTAACCCCCTCTGACTTTAAATCTCATTGTGAGCTTGGGCTAATGAACCTAAATGTGCTAAGTATGATAAAAACAATGGACACAATTAACATTCTGGTTCTCTCGGAAACATGGTTAAATGGTTCTGTCTCAGATAAAAACATAAAAATAACATCAGAGTTGGTCATTTTAGGGGATTTGAATCTGGATTGGCTATCCCCTACCTCAGATCAATTTAAGAGTAAATGCATTGATTTTAATCTGAACTCAAAACCCACATGAATAAATGTGAAAAACTTACTAATAACCCCAATAAATATCTGTCTAGTGGAGTATTTGGAAATGACCTCATTGATCATTGTGCCATAGTATATACTGTATTAGAGGTATGAAACCACAAAATAATAATCCTAGTTTAATTAAGAAGATACATTTTTAAACGTTTTCTGCTCAAGTGTTTTTACATGTTCACTCTGATTTAGCCACTTTTTCCTGTATTCCTGACCTTGAGTTGGCTCTCAGAAATGGTCTCCTCCATATCTATTCCTCTGGCAGATAAACAATCCCCTTCTAAACAAGTCAGAGTCAAAGGCCTGGGTCAAAGCAATGAAAACTAACTTTGCAGTGGACTGGCAATCTTTCAGACAATTGAGAAACAGCTGTACTATCTCGATTAAAGCAAGCTAAAGAAAGCTAAATCAAGCTAATTTTTAAGACTCTATCTCTGACTCTGCTGGTGATCTTTTAAAAAAGTAAATGCACTGAAGTGTATACATTCATATAATTTCCTGCCTAATCAAGCTCTGTTTGACTCTGGCATCATAACTGAGAATAATGGGATAAGTGACTCTTTTAATCATAATTTTATCTCTGCAGGGTTGCATAGTGGTTAGAGTGTTGGACTAGTAACTTAAAGGTTGCAAGTTCAAATCCCTGAGTTGACAAGGTACAAATCTGTTGTTCTGCCCCTGAACAGGCAGTTGACCCACTGTTTCTAGGCTGTCATTGAAAAAAATATTTTTTAACTGACTTGCCTAGTTAAATAAAAGTTTTTTTACAATTTGAGAGAAATGGTGGTGTATTTGACCCTGGTCAGTCTATTGACAGCTCTTCCCTCTGCCAGCCTCTAGCTGACTTGACGGTTAACTGGTCAACTGCTAGTGAATCTTTGTTTTTATTTCAACAATTTACAATCTGTGATGTGCTAGATGCCTTGCTTAAAATGTATGTAAAAAAATCCACTGGAGCCGATATGCTTGATACATTTTTGCTGCAGCTCTCTGTCGCCCTGACTTCTGAATCATTAACCCATATTTTTAACTATATCTGGTACTATCCCCAAGGTTTGGGAGGTGGTGACCCTTATGACCTAAATAATTATCTACCTATTTCTAAACTTTCTTTCCTAGCTAAAAATATTAGTCCTTGATTCATTCTCAGCTAAGATATTTGTTATCTTTGAAATGTATTCTAAATGTACATCAGTAGAGTCTTAAACCAGGTTATTGAACTATCTCAGCTGCATCCCTACTCATAAATGATGTCGTTAATTGTAAGAATATAAAAGGCAACATTGTGCTGACCTCTTTATTGACCTGCCAAAGGCTTTCGATACTGTTGATCACTCACTACTAATTCAGAGGCTTTCCTCAATTGGCCTTAAAAATGACTTGACAGATATAACTCAATCTATATCTACTGATGATGTTAAATCAGGTTCCCTGGATATTACGAACCCCGCAGGGTTTGATTCTGGGTCCTGTACTTTTTACTGTTTACATTAACAAAATCGACTTCTCTGTAAAAAATTTAAACCTGCACTTGTATGCTGATGATACTGTTGTGTATGCTATTGCCCCCACAGTTGACCAGGCTCTATCTGACCTACAATATGCCTTTATTGTATTATATAAAGACTTTATTAACCTGAAATTAGTAGTGAATGCAGGTAAAACTAAGTATATGTTGAACTCTTGAGCGCATAACAAAAAGTCTGATGATTTAAGCATATGTATTTTGGATGGTGACCATATTGATCGTGTCCCTGCTTACAAATATCTGGGCATCTGGATTAGAGGTCGACAGATTAATCGGAATGGCCGATTAATTAGGGCCGATTTCAAGTTTTCATAACAATCGGAAATCTGTATTTTTTGGCGCCGATGTGCCGATTTAAAAATATATATATATTTTTTAATTTTTGTAATTTTTATACCTTTATTTAACTAGGCAAGTCAGTTAAGAACACATTCTTATTTTCAATGACGGCCTAGGAACGGTGGGTTAACTGCCTGGTTCAGGGGCAGAACGACAGATTTTCACCTTGTCAGCTCGGGGGACCCAATCTTGCAACCTTACAGTTAAGGTAAGTTGCTAGCTAGCATTAAACTTATCTTATAAAAAACAATCAATCATAATCACTAGTTAACTACACATAGATATTACTAGAAATTATCTAGCGTGTCCTGCGTTGCATATAATCTGACTGAGCATACAAGCATACAAGTATCTAAGTATCTGACTGAGCGGTGGTAGGCAGAAGCAGGTGTGTAAACATTCATACAAACAGCACTTTCATCCGTTTTGCCAGCAGCTCTTCGTTGTGTGTCAAGCAGTGCGCTGTACGCGCTAATAGCGTTTCAAACATCACTCGCTCTGTGACTTGGAGTGGTTGTTCCCCTTGCTCTGCATGGGTAACGCTGCTTCGAGGGTGGCTGTTGTCGATGTCTTCCTGGTTCGAGCCCAGGTAGGGGCGAGGAGAGGGACAGAAGCTATACTGTTACAATGGCAATACTAAAGTGCCTATAAGAACATCCAGTAGTCAAAGGTATATGAAATACAAATGGTATAGAGGGAAATAATCTATTAATAACTACAGCCTAAAACTTCTTACCTGGGAATATTGAAGACTCATGTTAAAAGGAACCACCAGCTTTCGTATGTTCTCATGTTCTGAGCAAGGAACTGAAACGTTAGCACATATTGCACTTTTACTTTCTTTCCAACACTTTGTTTTTGCATTATTTAAACAAATTGAACATGTTTCATTATTTACTTGAGGCTAAATTGATTTTATTGATATATTATATTAAGTTAAAATCAGTGTTCATTCAGTATTGTAATTGTCATTAAAAAAATTGGCCGATTAATCGGTATCGGCTTTTTTGGTCCTCCAATAATCTGTATCGGCGTTGAAAAAACATAATCGGTCAACCTCTAATCTGGATAGATGAAAAACTCTATTTTAAAAAGGAAATTGATGAGTTAGTTAAGAAGCTGAGAATAAAAATGGTGTTCTTCAATAGAAATTGCTCCGGCCTCTCATTAAATAGTAGAAAGCAGATTATTTGGTTGACGTACCTATCGGTCCTAGACTTTGGAGACATAGTCTATGTGAATGCAGCTGCCACTTCACTAAAACCGTTAGATGCAATTCATCTTAATGCACTGCACTTTATTACGAGCAACACTTTTCATTGTCTTCTAGAATGTTGTTTGGCCATCTTCATTTTTTTTAAACTAGGCAAGTCAGTTAAGAACAAATTCTTATTGACAATGACGGCCTAGGAACAGTGGGTTAACTGCCTTGTTCAGGGGCAGAACAACATATTTTTACCTTGTCAGCTCGAGGGTTCGATCTAGCAACCTTTTCAGTTACTGGCCCAATGCTCTAACCACTAGGCTACCTGCGCTAATGCATCTCTCTCTCCTCACTGAATGAATTACAAACGGATAAATGGCTGATAATTGTGCCCCTAATGATAAAAAGGGTGAAGAGGTTCATTTAATTTAGAAAGACAATAGTGTAATGATGAGGTTGTGTTATGCCTATTTATCAGCATCAAATCATTTGAGCACGAGCCTTGCAGGTTGATACCATTCTCTTTTATGTTTGACTTTGTAAAAATAAGATGTTAGGGGACTGTTTTATTTACTATAACTCTATTACAAGGGAAACGAACTCAAGCTATGTGTTGCAGTAAATCTATAGAATAATGCAAAACATATCCTTGACTCTTTCCAAGTAGATGAGCGAGAAACAAGCGATGCCAGTCAACCTGCACAGCCAGCCCATCAAAACTACACCTACACCGTACAAAACTAATTTTACACATAATAAGAGTTAGCCTAAAGACAAGATTAAATGTACAATAATCTGATGAGTAACAATATCAGGCCTATCAGTTGTAATTGACAGATGCAAGGAAAGGAGCTTTATAAAATCCTCCTACAGAGTTACATGCAAGTAAAACATTATGATTTATATATAGTATCTGAAATAGCATATTCTGCAGTGTCTAATACACTTACCTTAACTCAAGAAATGAAGAAAAGAGGTTCAGCTCTTTTTCCAAATTGCACTTTTCCAAGAACATCCGTGCTGTCCATGCATTCAGCACATGACCACTCACGTGGCAGCATTGCTTTGGCTACTATAAGCAAAAACGAATAACATAATAACATAATAAATGTAAATGTGCTATTCTGTCGTTAATGGATGAATGGGCGCTGGAAACCAGATAGAAACTGATAATGGTGCATGTGAGTTTGGTTAAGTTTTGGTTAGCCACCGATGTCGAAACCAAGTACTTGCTCAATGGCTTCCATATTTAGGGAAAGATGAAACCAGGCCAGCGGGTGAGCTGTGTGTGAGTCTGTGGTTTTGAGACTTGTGGAGCCTTACATTGGCAAAGGCAGAAATGTGGCCATAGGCAACTTCGTCACATCAATTTCCCTGGCAGACAAGTTGATTGCAAAGAAGACTAGCCTGCTTGGAACAGTGAACAAACAAAGGCGGGCGCTGCCCCCCTCTGCGCCAAACAACATACCAGTGGAGCTGTACTCCACATCAGTGATGGAGAGTGGTAAAACAACAGTCACAGTGTACAGATGGAAAAGAAATAAGATGTTTGCATCCTCACCACCATGCATCCCACTGGATCTGACATGTGAGCTTTGTGAGAACCACATGAACGCCAAGAAAGAAGCTACAGCCACCAAAGAGGCTGCAGGTCCTGCTCTCCCTCTTCCCCAAGCAGCACAGCTCCAAGCAGGCTGTAGGTCCTGCTCTCCCTCTTCCCCAAGCACCACAGCTCCACAGCTTGTTCACACATAGCCCCAAAGCTGTGTGCTGACTGTGGACCCGAAGCATAAAGAGAAGACGGAATAGATTCATGAGTGAAGGCAAGGGTATAAGGGCACAATACAGTGTCTGATACAATCACCAAATTACAAATCCTGTCATGAATATATTTCCACAAATATTTCATCAAGCAATTAATTCTTTACAATTGTTCATCCACTGGCGCTGTTGTTTAGGAATAGCGCAAATAATTTCACCTGTTCACCTGGCTGGTTATATTATTATTATTTTTAACATATTTTTTGTTTCTACTTTGTCAACAGAAGATGCACTTTATTAATTACTATAACTCTATTACTAATCTAATCTACAAATATAGTTCATCAAATGCATTACACTGTACTGTTTTAATTGTAAGGGAAATTAAAATAGGCTATAGGCCTACGTTTTTGCTAGAACTTTGGGAAATTATTAAAAAAAAAACATATCCTTGACTCTTTCTAAACAAATAATTATGGTTGTTATTTTTTTTTTAATTGATTTATTTCCATGAATATTTCTTCATGCAGTTAATAATTTACAATAGTTTATGCACTATTTATCAGGCATTTACTTATCAAGCATGTTTGCGCACCTTGCAGATTGATAAGCATCTGATGCATATGCTAAAAAGACAGCCGGCAATGTTCAATAGTGGGTACTGACTGATAGGCTGAAAGGCCAGGCTGTTCTAGTGTTAAAGACATTGAAGAGAAGCACTGTATTCCCATGGTGTCTTCTTGCTCTCCCCCTCTCTATCGGTATGAATTTGGTTGTGTCTGTCTATACACTACATGCATGGGGCTTTAATAGCCTGTATATTCTATTTATTTGCTGCTGTTTATTTCTTTTTAACGCCTTGTCCAGTCTTTCCCTGTCATCTTTTATGCTAGGCTTAGAGCAGAAGGTCCAAGCCACACAGTCAGCCTCCCCTCACAGCGTTCTCTCTCTGATCATCACACCAGCAGGACACCCAGACAAACATGTTGTTAGCAGCTTTTTGCTTGTTCGTTTTTTTGTAGTACAACGTGGCTAGACTCAAAGTTTACCAAAAAGGAGGATCAAGGAAAAGTGAGACTAGGTGAAGGCGCCTACATTGATTTTCATAGAGAAATATCTATTTTTTTTATTTAACTAGGCAAGTCAGTTAAGAACAAATTCTTATTTACAATGACGGCCTACCCCGGCCAAACTGGGCCAAGTGTGCACCACTCTATGGGACTCCCAATCACAGCCGGATGTGATGCAGCCTGGATTTGAACCAGAGACTGCTGTAACCCCTCTTGCACTGAGATGCTGTGCTTTAGACCGCTGCGCCACTCAGGAGCCCCATACCCCATCAAATTTTAGCATTACGTCCGACCAATCTTAATTTACAAACGCAGTAAATACTGATTTAAGATGTTGTCCCCTGGAGATTAGCTGTATGTTTCAATTCATGTAATTTTCTGTTGGTGGTTTTTACTGCTTTTCTCTCTCTGGTTTGTTTACATAAAAATGTGACCTTTGGATTCCTTCATAATGTCATGAATCTATGACAGATTTAAGGTCATCCAATTTATTTATGAATGAATCTATCTCTTTCATCCTTTTATTTTGATCAAAGAACCTACAGATCCATAGTTACCATAACATTTATACCTCAAAATGAGCTGCATGCATTTTTCTTCTTCCTGCATTCACAATTAGCAAAATTGAAAGTCGGTTTTGATTTCATTTAATAAATTGGTTGTATTAACACACAGTGTTCATCTTTTGTTTTGATGAAGGAGGTGGAACCCCAGAAGTGGGGGAAAAGCAAACTGTGTTGACTTCCCATTTATCAAAGGTCCTCATTAGCCGAGACAATATTGATCTGGAGATGCTGGAAAGGTAAAGCCAGTGGGAATCTTGAGGCAATCTCTCTGTTCAGCATTCTCTCTGCACAATCCTAGCCTGTTTTCCCCTGTCTAATTAGATGTCAGGCTAGTTGTCAGCAATGTTGCATCATGCATTTGTGTGTGTGCGTGTGCGTGCACATGCGCTTGCGTGTACTGTGAGAGGATAGGTGTTCCTAGTAAGGGCGGAACCAGTGCATTCAATCAATGCCCTGAACACTTGTCCTCGCCATCACCCCTCCTCGCTGTGAGAAGGTCAACTGTCATTGCCTCTGGAGGAACAAAGGAGGGTCCGTTTGTCATCATGTGATAGGATGAAGAGCAAAGAATAATATTTGCGGGAGCAAAATGTTATGGAAAAACATTTCAAAATATTAATTCTGTTATTATACAGTGCCTTCGGAAAGTATTCAGACCCCTTGACTTTTTCCACATTTTATTACGTTACAGCCTTATAAAAAAAACTCAGTAATCTATACAAAATACCCCATAATGACAAAGTGAAAATAGGTTTTTAGAAATGGTTGCAAATACCTTATTTACTTAAGTATTCAGATCCTTTTGAAATTGAGCTCACATGCATCTTGTTTCCATTGATCCTCCCTGAGATGTTTCTACAACTTAATTGGAGTCCAACTGTGGTAGATTCAATTGATTGGACATGATTTGGAAAGGCACACACTTATCTATATAAGGTCCCACAGTTGACAGTGCATGACAGAGCAAATACCAAGCAATGAGGTCAAAGGAATTGTCCGTAGAGCTCCGAGACAGGATTGTGTCGATGCACAAATCTGTGGAAGGGTACCCAATAATTTCTGCAGCACTGAAGGTCCCCAAGAACACAGAGGACTCCATCATTCTTAAATGGATGAAGTTTGGAACTACCAAGACTCTTCCTGGAGCTGGCCAAACTGAGCAATCGGGAGAGAAGGGCCTTGGTCAGGAAGGTGACCAAGAACCCGATGGTCACTCTGACAGAGCTCTAGAGTTCCTCTGTGGAGATTGGAGAACCTTCCAGAAGGACATCCATCTCTGAAGAACTCCACTAATCAGGCCTTTATGGTAGAGTGGAAAGACTGAAGCCACTCTTTTGTAAAAGACACGTGACAGCCTGCTTGGAGTTTCCCAAAAGGCACCTAAAGACTCTTAGATCACGAGAAACAAGATTCTCAGGTCTGAAGAAACCAAGACTGAACCCTTTGTCCTGAACGCCAAGCGGCACGTCTGGAGGAAACCTGGCACCATCCCTGCCTTGAAGTATAGTGGTGGCAGCATCATGCTGTGGGGATGTTTTTCACCGGTAGGCTGGGAGACTAGTCAGAATCGAGGCAAAGATGAATGGAGCAAAGTACAGAGAGATCCTTGATGAAAATCTGCTCCAGAGTGCTCAGGACCGCAAAATGTCTCTAATCCAAACTTTTTATAGTCCTGTACCCTTTCAGACCTTTAACCTCCAGCTGTGTACCCCCTCTAGCACCAGGGTCAGCGCACTCTCAAATGTTGTTTTTTGCCATCATTGTAAGCCTGCCACACACACATTATACGATACATTTATTAACCATAAGAATGAGTGAGAGTCTTTGTCACAACTCGGCTTGTGGGAGGTATAGGACCAGGGCACAAATAATAATTCGTTCATTGAAAATTGTGAATAACTCACCACAGGTTAATGAGAAGGGTTTGCTTGAAAGGATGCACATAACTCTAAAATGTTGGGTTGTATTGGAGAGAGTCTCAGTCTTAGATAATTTTCCATGCACAGTCTTTGCCTGTATTTAGTTTTCATGCTAGTGAGGGCCGAGAATCCTCTCTCACATAGGTAAGTGGTTGCAAAGGGCATCAGTGTCTTAACGCAATTTGCCAAGGCAGGATACTCTGAGCGCAGCCCAAACCAGAAATCTGTCAGTGGCTTCTGATTAAATTCAATTCAAATGAGGCTCTCTTGTTCAGATATCGGTAAGTGGACTGGAGACAGGGCATGAAAGGGATAACGAATCCAGTTGTTTGTGTCATCTGTTTCGGAAAAGTACCTGCGCTTTGCTATATCACATTTGACATTGTCCGTAAGCTTGAGTTTACACATAAAAAAATCATACAATGATGGAAAGACCTGTGTGTTAATGCAGACAGAGAAGAGCTCCAACTTCTTAATCATAGCCTCGGTTTTGGCCCGCACATTGCATATAGTTGCGGAGAGTCCCTGTAATCCTAGATTCAGATCATTCAGGCGAGAAAAAACCTCACCCAGGTAGGCCTGTCATGTGAGAAACTCATCATCATGCAAGCAGTCAGACAAGTGAAAATGATGGTCAGTAAAAAAAACTTTAAGTTTTGAAAATGTGTCAATACCTTGTACCTTGATAACCAATGCACTTCTGTATGTTGTAAAAGTGTTACATGATTGCTGCCCATATCATTGCATTGTGCAGAAAATACATGAAGGTTCAGGGGCCTTGCTATAACAAAGTCAACCATTTTCTCTGTGGTGTCCAAAACATCTTTCACGCTGTCAGGCATTCCTTTGGCAGCAAGAGCCTCTCGGTGGATGCTGCAGTGCACCCAAGTGGCGTCGGGAAAACTGCTTGCACGCACGCGCATTACCACTCCACTATGTCTCCCTGTCATGGCTTTTGCGCCATCAGTACAGATACCAACACATCTTGACCACCAAAGTCCATTGATGTCACAAAGCTGTCCAGTACTTAAAAATTATTCTCTTCTGGTCTTTCACCCAACCCCCTTTTCAACGATGAAGTCACAGAAAATGAATAGTGAAACTGTCCCTCATGGGAATTGAACAGTGTTTCATGCTCCAACCAACGAGTGTGTGCCAATTAAATAACTTAAGACAACATATCTGTAAATATTTCCTTATATATACAGTGTTAAGGATATACATTCTGTACATCAACCCAGGTTGACAGAGCAAACTCCTAAGGGAAAACTCCTAACTCCCCTCTGTGACTTCTGCCAAGGTTAGAGCAACATCTACAGTAGTCAAAGTGGTCTTGACAGCATCAAAAAGAAGGTGACTTGCCTAACTAGACATTGTCTGTGTGATACATTGCTATATCCCCTGACCTATCCTGCGGCCTTTCATTTAATGTAATCTGTTTCTATTGATATAACACATTCTATGTAAGTTGTAGATACAGTATATTACTGTAATACTCCATACCTCGTCAATAGGAATGACTTTCTTTCTACGTAAATAGAATAAAACAATCCCGTCCTTTTTGGTTTTGAAATGTAGTGTTTCAGCATCTTTGAAAGACTCTCCTTCTCCTCTTTCTAGAGCTCAGACAGTATAGTAAATCAGCGTGTTTGGGTTCAAAATGTAATAAATATATCTAGCACCAAGTCATTTTTATGCCCCATGTAATGCTCAAAGTAAATGAGCCCTACAGTGCAACATTTTCACTCATAACTCTGGCTCTGGTTGAAACCTGGAATTAATTTGGAAAAAAAAGTCCTGTTGCTTTTCTGTAATGTCATGTCCATAATGGTGCCATTTTGTCAACATAATGAGGGAGTAAATGGTGTGAGGTAATGACTGCACATGATTGAAATGGGAAATGAAAGGTGGATTTGCTCCCTTTTTCAATCTCATTGATAGGCCTTTTCTCCCCCACAGTATATGACGTGTATACCATTTTCCTCCTATACAATTATGTTAGTGGACAGTATGAATGAGGTGCTCTTTACTCAGAAATGCATGAATCTCTTTAACTTTCAGTAGTTTAGTTGGAACAGGGTCAAAGTATGCAGCTTGAAGGTTTAAAGGCCATTATTATGTTCATCATTGTGTCAAGAGATATAGTACTAAAACACTTGAGTGTCTCTCTTGATCCTAGGTCCTGGCAGAGTTGTGCAGACTCAGGACAACTGAGCTTTGAAGGAATACGCAGACAGGGCTCTAACTCCTCTAGCTCCACAAGGTAATAGGGTGCAGGCCAGGACAGTCAGTGTAGTCAGCTCAGCTATCCCCATTGAGACCGTGTCTGTGCCTCGACCTAGGTTGGGCAAAACTAAACATGGCGGTTTTCGCCTTAGCAATCTCAAAAATAAACGATAAAGACCTCCTCCATTCTTGCCATTATTGAAAGAGATGGTGATGCCTTTCATCTCAAAATAGGGCTACTTAATGTTAGATCCCTTACTTCAAAGGCAGTTATAGTCAATGAACTAATCACTAATCATAATATTGATGTGATTGGCCTGACTGAAACATGCTATATCAATACATTTGATTTGATTTGATTTGAACTTCCATTTTTGGTTATTATGTTGGGTTTCACACAGATGTGAAAAACATGTCCCCCAAATGGTTCAATTGCAGCCTTAACCTTTCACGGCTAACAACCTTGGAAGCAACCATGAGGAAATTACCACAAAAATATATTGAGAAGCACTTATATTGAAAGTACATATCAGCAGACATCACATCAAATGTCATGTGTTTTTGTCATACAGAGATTGGGATGAACTCGTCATTGTCGAGGTGAAAGGCATGTGACTCGGAAAAGACTCTCTTTGTAATAGAACAGAAGGAGAAAGTGTGAATAGTCTCGGCCTGTCTTCCCTCGGGAGGGGAGTTAGTGTTGATTGATGCTTGAGGTGAGTGGAGCAGGCGGTGACCACTTGGATTTAAGGCAGAACATTTGCCACTTCCTGAAGACAGTTCGTTCTGCTGATAAATTGTTTGAAAGGAAAATGAGGATAAGAATCCCAAGGAACCAATTAAAAACCATAAAGTAAATAAATATATAAAACACCATCTTTGATTCTGTTTGGAACATAATGCTCTGGTAGTTTCACAATGAGTCTGAGACCCACATTAGGAATCCATCAGGTGGCAGGTACCCTAGTGGTTAAGAGCATTGGTCCTGTAACTGAAAGGTTGTTGGTTTGAATCCCCAAGCGGACTAAGTGAAAAATATCTCTGTGCTCTTGAGCAAGGCACTTAACCCTAATTTCACCTGTAATTTGCTCTGGATAAGTGTGTCTGCAAAATTAAATATGTTTGGTTAGCTTTTTTACAACTACATGATACTCGAATTGTCCCTACACCCATCATGAGGTTGCTACAACCTAGCCTATGAATGAAAGTTTACAACGTAAGTGCACACATGTACAGATATCATTTTGAGGCGACAAACAGTGACACATGTACAGACAGTGACACATTCAATACCGCCTTGCACACTCTTGCCTGCATCTAGCTTTTCTAGGGTGCGATCATTAGTCAGGTATTTTTATCCCCGTTTCATTACATTTGCTTCCCTTTACCCTTTCTGGCGTAGGCATTCCACTAGTGACCCACCTCGACAACATCCGGTGAAATTGCAGAGCGCCAAATTCAAAATACAGAAATAGTCATAATAAACATTCATAAAAAATACAAGTGTGATACATCAGCTTAAAGATGAACTTGTTAATCCAGCCGCTTTGTCAGATTTCAAAAAGGCTTCACGGCGAAAGCATACCGTGCGATTATCTGAGGACAGTGCCCTGCGTACAAAAGCATACAAACATTTTACAACTAAGTAAAGGAATTACAAAAGTCTGAAATAGCGATAAAATTAATCACTTACCTTTGAAGATCTTCATATGGTTGCAGTCACAAGAGTCCCAGCTACACAATAAATGTTTGTTTTGTTCGATAAAGTCCCTCTTTATATCCCAAAAACTCTCTTGGCGCGTTTTGTACAGTAATCCACTGGCTACAAGGCGGTCAAAACATGCAGACGAATACATCCTAATAGTACCGGTAAAGTTAGTCGAAACATGTCAAACAATGTTCATAATTAATCCTCAGGTTGTCAATTGTCTAAATAATCGATAATATTTCAACCGGACAATAGTGTATTCAACAGAAAGGAAAAACAGTGTAGGGCGCATAATCGGTCTCATGCGCAAACCAGCTCTGCATTTTTCCTCAGTCACTGCCAACAAGGTCCCATTCTTCGTTTTTCAGAAAACAAGCCTGAAACAATGTCTAAAGACTGTTGACACCTAGTGGAAGACATAGGAACTGCAACTATTAGACTACAAAAAATCTCTGAAACTGGAAACACTTACAGTGGGGCAAAAAAGTATTTAGTCAGACACCAATTGTGCAAGTTATCCCACTTAAAAAGATGAGAGAGGCCTGTAATTTTCATCATAGGTACACTTCAACTATGACAGACAAAATCAGAAAAAGAAATCCAGAAAATCACATTGTAGAATTTTGAATGAATTTATTTGCAAATTATGGTGGTAAATACTGCAAATCTACCATTCCAGTGTTTTACTTGCTATATTGTATTTACTTTGCCACCATGGCCTTTTTTTGCCTTTACCTCCCTTAGCTCACCTCATTTGCTCAGATCGTATATAGACTTGTTTCTACTGTATTATTGACTGTATGTTTGTTTTACTCCATGTGTCGTTGTATGTGTCGAACTGCTTTGCTTTGTCTTGGCCAGGTCGCAATTGTAAATGCGAACTTGTTCTCAACTTGCCTACCTGGTTAAATAAAGGTGAAATACATTTTTTAAATAAAAGATACTGTGTAGGCATTCAGTTGAAAATACCCACTTCAAAAAAATCACACTTCCTAGATGGATTTTCCTCAGATTTTTGCCTGCCATATCAGTTCTGTTATACAGACATCGTTTTGGAAGCTTTAGAGTGTTTTCTATCCAAATCTACCATATTATATGCTAATCCTAGCTTCTGGGCCTGAGTAACAAGCAGTTTACTTTGGGCATGCTTCTCATCCAGAAGTCGAAATACTACCCCCAAGCCATAAGAAGTTTAAAAAAACGTTTTTCAACAGAATCGGTGGAATGAATACACAACTGATCATGCGTAAACACGGTTCACTTTCGTAGCAGTCACGTTGCATTCATTCTCTCATCTATGTGCTCCCCTCCTCTCACCTTTACCCTTCGCTTGTGGACTTCAATGCACAACACATCAGCTGAATGTGACCAAGGCGAAAAACAACTTTCCAGGCCATACCATACCATAGCCACTACACACAGCCTACATCGTTGTCACCATATTAGCTAAAATAACATCATAGTCACCGTAGCTAATTAAACTAATGCATTAGTAAACCCGCTACAATCATGCAGTAAAGTTACAGTGTACAGTCAGAAAGCAGTTTAGCACATACACCACGTACACCGGAGGCATTAAATTAGAAAAAACAAAACCTTACCTTGACTTGGAAGAGTTCCCGTGTTGTGTTGGATAGTCATAGCCAGCTAGCTAACATAGCATCCCTCTGTTTGAGCAGGGTGTTTGAGTAGGTTGCACTAGCTAGCTGCATTTGCTAGCAGTGAAACTGAAAGTGGAAAAAATAGCTTGCTCTCTCAGCTGCTTCTCATTAATTGTTTTATGATTTAATTTGTTAAAAACTCTATAACAACTATTGTCTTTCTCTCTCTTTGAGTCAACTACTCACCACATTTTGTGCACTGCAGTGCTAGCTAGCAGTAGCTTATACTTTCAATAGATTAATACTTTGATCCTTTGATTGCGTGGACAGCATGTCAGTTCATGCTGCAAGAGATCTGATAGGTTGGAGGACGTCCTCCAGAAGTTGTCATAATTACTATGTTAGTCTATGGAAGGAGGTGAGAACCATGAGCCTCCAAGGTTTTGCATTGAAGTCACTGTAGAAGATCAGCCTATGTGCAATACAGTAATGTACATTTACAGTTACAGACACCTTAGCCAAATACATTTAAACTCAGTTTTTCACAATTCCTGACATTTAATCCTCGTAAGATTTCTCTGTCTTAGGTCAGTTAGGATCACCACTTTATTTTAAGATTGTGAAATGTCAGAATAATAGTAGAGAGAATGATTCATTTCAGCTTTTATTTCTTTCAGCACATTCCCAGTGGGTCAGAAGTTTACATACACTCAGTTAGCATTTGGTAGCATTGCTTTTAAATAGTTTAACTTGGGTCAAACGTTTCGGGTAGCCATCCACAAGCTTCCCACAATAAGTTGGGTGAATATTGGCCCATTCCTCCTGGCAGAGCTGGTGTAACTGAGTCAGGTGTGTAGGCCTCCTTGCTAGCACATGCTTTTTCAGTTCTGCCCACAAAATGTTTTATAAGATTGAGGTCAGGGCTTTGTGATGGCCACTCCAATACCTTGACTTTGTTTTCCTTAAGCAATTTCTCCACAACTTTGGAAGTATGCTTGGGGTCATTGTCCATTTGGAAGACCCATTTACGACCAAGCTTTAACTTCCTGACTGATGTCTTGAGATGTTGCTTCAATATATCCGCATAATTTCAATACTCAGTTTTGTGAACTGCCACCCTCGAACTTCACGGTTGGGATGGTGTTCTTCGGCTTGCAAGCCTCCCCCTTTTCCCTCCCAACATAACGATGGTCATTATGGTCAAAAGATTCTATTTGTGTTTCATCAGACCAGAGGACCATTTCTCCAAAAAGTATGATCATTGTCCCCATGTGCAGTTGCAAACCGTAGTCTGGCTTTTTTTATGGTGGGTTTGGAGCAGTGGCTTCTTCCTTGCTGAGCTGCCTTTCAGGTTATGTCGACATAGGACTTGTTTTACTCTGGCTATAGATACTTTTGTACCTGTTTCCTCCAGCATCTTCACAAGGTCCTTTGCTGTTGTTCTGTGATTGATTTGCACTTTTCGCACCAAAGTACATTCATCTCTAGGAGACAGAATGCATCTCCTTCCTGAGCCGTATGACGGCTATGTGGTCCCATGGTGTTTATACTTGCGTACTATTGTTTGTACAGATGAACGTGGTACCTTCAGGTGTTTGGAAATTGCTCCCAAGGATGAACCAGACTTTCGGAAGTCAATTTTTTTTTTCTGATTTCTTTTGATTTTCCCATGATGTCAAGCAAAGAGGCACTGTGTTTGATGCAAATGCATTGCAAACAGTCTGGGTAGCCAATTGATTACCTGTTTAGGAGTCTTATGGCTTAGGGGTAAAAACTGTTGAGATGCCTTTTTGTCCTAGACCTGGCACTCCAGTATCGCTTGCCATGCAGTAGTAGAGAGTCTATGACTGTGGTGGCTGGGGTCTTTGACCATTTTTAGGGCCTTCCTATGACACCGCCTGGTGTAGAGGTCCTGGATGGCAGGCAGCATAGCCCCAGTGATGTACTGGGCCATACGCACTACCCTCTGTAGTGCCTTGTGGTCAGACGCCAAGCAATTGCCGTACCAGGCAGTGATGCAACCAGTCAGGATGCTCTCGATGTTGCAGCTGTAGAACCTTTTGAGGATCTGAGGACCCATGCCAAATCTTTCTAGTTTCCTGAGGTTGAATAGACTTTGTCATGCCCTCTTCACGACAGTCTTGGTGTGTTTGGACCATTCCAGTTTATTGTTGATGTGGACATCAAGTAACTTGAAGCTGTCAACCTGCTCCAATACAGCCCCGTCAATGAGAATGGGAAAGTGCTCAGTCCTCCTTTTTCTTGTAGTCCACAATCATCTCCTTAGTCTTGGTTACGTTGTTGGATAGGTTGTTATTCTGGCACCACCCAGCCAGGTCTCTGACCTCCTCCCTATAGGCTGTCTCGTCGTTGTCGGAGATCAGGCCTATCAGTGTTGTGTTGTTTACAAACTTAATGATGGTGTTGGAATCGTGCCTGGCCATGCAGTCGTGGGTGAACATGGAGTACACGAGGGGGCAGAGCACTCACTCCTGGGGAGCTCCAGTGTTGAGGATCACATTGGCAGATGTGTTGCTACCTACCCTCACCACCTGAGGGCGGCAAGTCAGTAAATCCAGGATACAGGGAGGTGTTTAGTCCCAGGATCCTTAGCTTAGTGATGAGCTTTGAGGGCACTATGGTATTGAACGCTGAGCTGTAGTCAATGAACAGCATTCTCACATAAGTGTTCATTTTGTCCATGTGGGAAAGGGCAGTGTGGAGTGCAATAGCGATTGCATCATCTGTGGATCTATTTGGGTGGGATGCAAATTGGAGTGGGTCTAGGGTTTCTGGGATAATGGTATTGATGTGAGCCATTACCAACCTTTCAAAGCACGTCATGGCTACTGACGTGAGTGCTACGGGTCTGTAGTCATTTAGGCAGGTTGCCTTTGTGTTCTTGGGCTCAGGGACTATTGTGGTCTGCTTGAATCATGTTGGTATTACAGACTCAATCAGTTACATGTTGAAAATGTCAGTGAAGACACCTGCCAGTTGGTCAGAACATGCCTGGAGCATACGTCCTGGTAATCCGTCCCCTCAGCTTTGTGTATGTTGACCTGTTTAAAGGTCTTACTCACGTCGGCTACGGAGAGCGTGATCACTCAGTTGTCCGGAACAGCTGATGCTCTCATGCATGCCTCAGTGTTGCTTGCCTCGAAGTGAGCATAGAATTGATTTAGCTCGTCTCGTTGGCTCGTGTCACTGGGCTGTGCTTCCCTTTGTAGTCTGTAATAGTTTGCAAGCCCTGCCACATACAGTAAGACAGGCATCGAAGCCAGTATAGTATGATTCAATCTTAGCCCTGTATTGACGCTTTGCCTGTTTGATGGTTCGTCACAGGGCATAGCAGGATTTCTTGTTAGCTTCCCGGTTAGAGTCCTGCACCTTGAAAGCAGCAGCTCTACCCTTTAGCTCAGTGTGGATGTTGCCTGTTATCCATGGCTTCTGGTTGGGGTATGTACGTGCAGTCACTGTGGGGACGACGTCCTCAATGCACTTATTGATAAAGCCAGTGACTGATGTGGTGTACTCCTCAATGCCATCGGAAGAATCCCGGAACAATTTCCAGTCTGTTATAGCAAAACAGAAGAATGTGAGAAACTCCCCAAATACATGTCTGCCAAGCTTGTAGCATCACACCGAATAAGACTCTATGCTGTTATCGCTGGCAAAGGTGCTTCAACAAATTACTGAGTAAAGTTCTAAATACTAATGTAAATGTGATATTTCAGCTTTTATTTTTAACACATTTTCAAAGATTTCCCCCATTTTTTTTGTTTGTTGTCATTATGGTGGACTGTGTGTAGATTGATGAGGATTTAAAAAATTATATTTTAGAATATGGCTGTAACGTAACAAAATGTGAAAAAAGTCAATGGGACTGAATACTTTTGAATGCACTCTATTCCCACTCACTCCCCTCCAGACCAATGATTGAGGTTCAGCTCTGATTTCAATAATGGGTCAGCCGATGTGGGTCACATGGTGCAACAGGGAGTCAAAAAAGAAAGGGCTTCATAGCAATAGATCCCAATTGAGACCCCAAATATGGTGATGCTCGTCCGCTTAAGCAGCATAAGTTATCTTGTTTTCTTTACCATTAATTGGCATTATCTTTACTGAATAACCTATGATTACAAAACCTGTCATTTTCTTTCTTTCTTTCTTTTTACAATTTCTTCCATTTCTCTCAACTTTTTTGGATACTTTGTGATTGCAGTCTGGAATTATGACCATGGTTCACTCTGGTTAATGCCTTCCCACATTGTACGTTGGATTCAGTATTTTCTGATTATTACATGTCACACTGTGCAATGTGACCAAATTTACAACTTGATATCAACGTCGCCAGATTGTATTATTTGCTTCAGTTTTGTCGTAACATTCTGTGATTGGCTTGTGAAGCTACGCCAGCCTACGCAGGTTACATCAACAGTGACATGCATATCATGCGTATCGGGGCGGCAGGTAGCCTATTGGTTGTTGGGCCAGTAACCGAAAGGTTGCTAGATCAAATCCCCCAGCTGACAAGGTAAAAATCTGTCATTCTGGCCTTGAGCAAGGTAGGCCGTCATTGTAAAGAAGCATTTGTTCTTAACTGACTTGCCTAGTTCAATAAAATAAATTAAAATCAAGCAAAAAAAGAACCAAAACAAGCTGTTGCTATGTTGATTATTGACAGACACTGCTCCTCCTACCTCTGTGACTGCGCTCCTCATAATGAAAGCTCATATCACAATATGAAAACGCTGACCCATAGCTTGAATGTGATATGCGCCTCTTCCTCCATTGGCATTACTCAATACAAGCATTCCAATTTTGACATTCGAGGTGTGTTTATGTTATTTGTAACTAGACACAGCCCATTACTTTAAAAACTTTTTCATTATACGATGTGCGAATCCTATAGTAACATTTTCAATAAAAAATAATAACTGTTGTCATTGCCGGCTGTGTTCCTACTGGTCAGGCACCGTGATCAGTGTGTAACACCAGCCACACTACATGATAAAGGCAAAGAAATTCGGACACTGGCAAACTTTTGTCGGAGCCTACTACCGCATGTACAGTAGCGGAACGAGCCAAGACGTCCAACAATCTTTTATGACCAAAGAATTTGCCCATAATGTGGAAATGTATCTGGGACAGCAAAATTGTGGCATAAGAAAGCTAATATTGTACAGTTTGTGCGGGCTTTTAAGTGATGTTACAGTGATTCTCATGTAAGTTGTTTACTGTATTTTCCAGTTGTCCAGGAATTTCCAAAAGTAATGTTTTTTATCATGTTTTTGCCAAAAGCCTAGCAGAGCTTTGAACTTGATTGCAGCGACTCATACCCAGAGCTGTGCTATTGAAAGGATACTGCTGAGACCTTTAGAGATGAATCAAGAAAAATATTATGGCATAGAGAAAATTAACAATATGCAGCTGATTGCTCGGATTGATTCAATCAATCGTTAAGCCATTCCAAGAAAACAAGGTGTAATTTACGGAAGGCTCTAAAATGGAACTGTAGAGCTTGAGATGAATGTGTGAAGCATGCCTCAGAAGTTATGTGTGTATAACTAAATGTAAATGAGTTTTTTTAATAAATATCTCTGGTTGGATTTAGATATGTATGACGTGTGCGCATACACATTTATCAACAACAAGCGTCACAAGGACTTAACGTAAATGGAGTTGCTTGTCGTAGTACATAAATTCACCAACACACCTAATTAAAAATGATTGTCACTGAAATATGCATGGGATATTTTAATGCACAAACACTCATGCATTGCTGGCTTTCTGTAGGGGAATGGGGTTGTGGATTAGTCAATGTAGTACAATAGATTGCCTATACCATTTCCAATAAATCTAATACTAAAAGTAATATTATATCAAATGTTGATTATGATGAATATTTACAGGGAATATTGCAAAAAGGTTTGCACTACCCTAATTGAAACCTTGGTTTTGTTTGGTTGATATTTGAAGCTGGGAATATGAAGGGGCAGAAAACCTGGTGAGAGTAGACTGCAAAGTGCTCCATGGACAACAACAGCAAATAGCCTAGGGTGTCTCCATGAGTAATGGCCTATATTTGCATGAAAAAGGCTTTTCTTAATCTTTATGTCCATCAAATTAAATATGTATGGCATAATAAAGGTGTTTTGGGGTTTTGAAGCCTTGTTCCGTTGGCCTCTACTGAGGATGCAAGCATAAATCATTCCTCAGACTGTGCATTGTTCTTTGCTCTTTTTCACAAAAAAATTATATATGTGGTAACGTATAAACACTATTATGATATTTCCATGTTCTAATAGAGAAAGAGCATCAGTGCTTTCAGAGCTATGAAACACCATGTGTGTACAATGTGTTTAGTACAGTAATTAGTGTTACTACACACAAATACAATATATGTTATACAGTGTCGTTTAAAGGAATGCAGTGTAATATACCGATAGACATATTTGATTATAAATATTTATGTTATAATGTTTTGTAGCTCAATTTCATCAATATGAACACAAAACAGAGCATATTTAATTTTTCTTTCTGGACAATGTCAATATCTTGGAAGTTACAGTAATTGCGACTTCTGAAGGAAAGTTTAGAAAAATGGCCTCATAGTGAGGCAGACCGTTGATGGAGAGTTCTTTATGCGGGCCTGCTGTTTATTCAATACTTCCCCTGTAGCCTTGACTGCTTGTTTTGCAAGAGTTAGTCTATTTAAGGATGGATTGGAATTGGGTAGCCAAAGAGCAATTACGAACATTTGGCCTTTTCAACATTTGTACGGTAGCTTATTTGATTCAGACTATATCAGTACTTCAACAAAATCCATCTTTCCAAGGGTAGCAAAGCAGAGTGATGATGTCTAGACCACTGTCAGAGAATGGGGGGGAAATGACTCAGGGGTTGATACGTATTTAATTGCTTATGAATAAATAAACACTTTGCCTTTTTCTCATTTAACAGAATAATTAGTAATTGATGTGTCTAGCAGAGTGTAAACTGAACCTATTGGACTCATTACATACAGTGCTATGCCTCGTAATTGCAACATGCAACATCATCATTTTGGTGGACTGTATCTTACTTTGGGGGAATAAAAAAATTAACAGGTCAAAACTGTGTTGCAAAATGGTTATTTTCATCATGAATTAATGATTTTTTTTGGTTGCTTTTATTGTTCAACTCTTGGCATATTCAACGCATGTGTGTTAGGTGAGTCACTACAGGCTTTGACATCCTTGTAAATCTGCCACAAAGCACAAGGAAAACCATTTGAATCGTGAATAGCAGATTACATTTATTATAAATCATGCATGAATCAGTTGGAGCTAAACAGTAGGACAATATGTTATGAATAATCAATTACAAATAGATTTTAGTCCCTGTTTATGCAAATGTTGCATTTGATATTCATCAGCTTCCAATGCTGTTGTGCCACCTGTTCTAACAGCAAGAACATCGAGCGTGAGCTTTGCATACTTTCCCTGTGCCATCTTTCTGATGTTGAACTGATAAAAGTCCACTATGAGGAACTAGAAATTGGTCCCGGAGCTCTCAAAGAAACAACAAAAGCTCCCTGTACCTACATTTGATTGCTTGCTCCGATTTCAGGCTATAGATAACTGCAGTTGGAAAAAAAAAAAAAAAAAAAAAAAAGAAAAACATGGGGTCAGATAAGGTGGGGGGGACTAAAGAAAAAGCACCTGCCAAACAGGAGAACAGGAGAGGGTGGTCGCATTGGAATCACAGGGGAGGAATCCATCCCTTGTTTTGCCTCTACAATTTATTCAGCGTCACACGCCAACATAAGTGGAACGGAGACCTGCTGACCCTCCCCTCTCCCTGAAGAACATTGAGTCTTGTTCCCGCCTGTCCCCGCTCCTCCATTCCCCACTAAACAACAGTGCTGGAGTAGAGATAGGTGATGAACTGCTGGTTATTTGATAAAATATCAATTTTCCCTTCACACCACTGATGTTGATTTAACACCCGGCAACAGTCAAAAATAATGGAGGTTTATCCTAGTTTATGGTCCTAGAGCCCATGTCACTATAGTGGTGTATTTATATTTACCTATGAAGACCATTTTTTTGTAAAACCCTTGTGATCTCCAAAATAAACAAAATACATGCACATTTGTGGAATCAGTTCTGAGAAGGGAAGACATATACTGTACATTGCAGATACTAGAATCCTCTCACTTTGATGACTGTAACTGTATCAAGGACATAAATTACCCCAGTCAGCACAATGTGTCATAACTCTTGTATGACCCAGTTTTACCAGATAGGTATGAGGAATACCAATGTAATTTCAGTTTGAAGACTGACATGACCCATTCTTTTACATACAAAAAAATGCCCCTGTATAAATGCAGACTGACAGGTGATCCATTACCCTGGGTTTAATCCCAGTGGCCTATTTGCAGTCTGCAGTCACTCTCTGCCCATTAGGGACCAACCTTTGGGATCTCCCGTCTCTTAATTACATGTCCAAGGCTGACCCTGGCTGTCGGGGTCCTGGTCCAGGCCACGAGCAGGAATAAAAAGCGCCATCATCTCCTTACAGCAGTGTCTTTAAAGGCCCAGTGTAGTCAAAAATGTGATTTCCCTTTGTTTTATAAATATTTCCACACTATGAGGTTGGAATAATCCTGTGAAATTGTGACGATTATGATAATGTCCTTTTAGTGTAAGAGACGTTTGAAAAGACCGCCTGAAATTTCAGCCTGCTTTGGTGGGATGGAGTTTTGTCCTGTCTGGTGACATCACCAGGCTGTAAATTAGTTAATTGACCAATAAGAAAGAGAGCTCCAAACCTCTCTGCCAATAACAGCTAGTTTTCAGTTTCCCCCTCCCCACTCAGACCACTCCCAGACAGTCCTAGCAAAATTATTGCTTGAGAAATTGCTCTTTGCTAAGAAGCTATTTTTATATCTTTATGACCATTTTAAATAAAAACAATCACAGTAGGGTACGTAATTGTTACCCAGACATGATTTGATATTGAAATAGAAATGGCTGCATTGGACCTTTAACCTCCAAAAGTGTGACTCTCCACGGGTGTCCAATTTATAATTTGCCACAAGGAAGGAGAGCAACGGCCTTTAGCTGTTTTTCATAAGGCAGGAAAAAATAGGAAATTAAGGAAATAAACCTAATCCACTCTAAGATGGACATAGGGACTTATTTAATTAGACAGTAGCAACAGGAAATGCAGCAACAGGGGACATTGTTATTAATATTTTGTGAATGATGACATATTTCCTTAGTTATAAATTCAAGCAAACTAGTGCAGTGTGACTGCCTACTGTAAATGTAAATGTGGCATACTGCCTAAATTAAAGGGAAACGTTTGTCAATGAGCTAACCAGAGAGACTTCTGGGATTTGTAGCATCACATCAACATCACATCAAGTATCGCTAGCTACCTTTTCAACATATGCAGCTCTGATACTGCTTGTGTTGACAACCGTATAAGATGGCATTGGCATCATACCTAGTCGTTTAGTAATAGGTTGTCATTTTACGCAATCTTTTGATCAAACATAACAAACCATCTAGTCAGATGCTCATTTATTTAGCTCTAACGCAATTGTTTCCCAGGTCTAAAATATTTGAGATATTACAACACATGACATCAAAGCAGAATTGACATCTCATGTCTGCAAGACGGTGAATGTCTCCCCCAGAGATTTGGGGGAAGTGGTATGTATAGATGGATAGGGGATTCTTAGGGAGTGATGTGGTGGCTTTCCAATCATTTGATGATGCAGCATCTGTTTTCCTATGCCTGTCAGTGGTCTGACACAGTGGGTTATAAATATGTCCTGATCAAATGGTTGGAGGAGTAGGCATCTAGAGACCTGGCAGATGTGTGGGCATCTCTCACTCATTAACCACTGCTACCGGCGATGATGGCACCAAGGTTGCCAACATTCGGGATGATCAGATAGATGAGACAGGAAATAATACAGTGGAGGATCTCCACTGAATTGTGTCGCTGCACACGTCAGTATTATAGAGGCAGATGTTTCTTCATTGGCTCGGCATCCCTTTAGGCATTAATAGGTGTGAAGGATTGTGGGTAAAGCCTGTCAGGATGCTTCATTCCGTAATGTGATTATCAATCTTGTAATCTGACATTTCCACAGAATCCCAGCAGATTAATTCTATGTGTGTTGGTGGAAATGTATAAAATACTGATGTCTCTTTGCTATTGAGCAAATCTCAGCTAAACAATTATTGCCGTCGATGGTTGCCGACTTCGGGGAAATAGGAAGTACAATAGCAACTGTGCTGGGAGTGAGGGATGCCTTACCTTATCTGCCTGATGATTTCTGAAGAATTAACTCACCAGCCATGTGCCTCTGCATCACCAACAACCTCCTATGCAATACAAGAGACGCTGTTGCCAAGTGAAACTACAGAGGTTCCGAAATTGTTTCAATGCACAACAAAACAAGTATCAAGCTGGGGCCTTTGTTGCTAAGGGCAACAAGGCTGTCTGTTTAGTCTGATGTGGATTTAACGGTGATGCCGAGGAATTAAGCAGCAGGAATTAAGCAGCAGGCCGTTGTTTGTCCTGAAATCTGCATATTCACTTAACTTATTACCCTGTGTTTTGGCCCAGCTTCATTACGTTTCTGGAGTCCTATTTCAATCAGTCTCTTCCCTTCACACGGCGTTAGCCTCTGGATAAGTCATACTTCCAAAGCATGACCAATAGATGAATAAAATGCTATTCACCGAGGTTCCTGCGAGGATGCCAATTAATTTAAGTTTCAACTTCAGCTCAGCCTTCTGGGTCAGGAGGAAGCATTACGATTTCATAGTTGAGGTACACAAGGATTTGTTTGTACCAGTTGGGAAATTAAATCATACTGTGTCTTGCCAACTTGGGTCTGACCATGCATTTTTGTCAGGAAATAAGGAAGAGCCACAATATTATCGTAGTAAGACAAATCCAGTTTATTTTTCACACCAACACTTCTACTAAGACTACACTGAGCCTACACTGAGCCTTAGAGGCTAGACTATATGTTCAATAATATTCATAAGTATTTTCAATAAGTATTCTATGGACATTTTTTGCAACATTTTGTGATTATGGTGTACATGGTCATTTATTTAAACAGACGTTTGAAATAGTTATAATATATGCCATTTTCCCTTTAGAAAGCAGCTAGCCAAGATTGTAGCAGTTGACTGACTGCACGTAGCAGTCAATTAAAAGAGCTTTCCGCAACGTCATCAATCTGTGCGCCGGAAAGGAGCAGTAGCCTGAATCAAAACCACATTTATCCATCTTTTCACTTTTGTTAAGGTCATTGACTCAAGTAATTATTCAGAATGGCTACCCAAGTGAGGAGAGAGAAAGTTCATAATTAACAGGAATTGTCAACTATTGGGGAAAGGGAGGATATAGCTTTGAAAAATTCCATTAGAAAGAGATTAGTCCAAGTCAAATTGTTATCACTCGGTCATGATTCATGAATTCTGTTTATCTCTACAGCTGCTCTTAGATTCTTAGATTACCTGTGACATTATTCACTTCTTCTATAAATGACTATAATCCACACCACAATCATCATCAATATTGTTATAGGCTGAAAGTTTGACCCACTGCTGGCCTACTTTATAGGGACTCTCTCGTTTACTCTCCCTTGTGGTTTCCATGGTACCCTGGGGTTTCCTTGCCTTCCTGTGTCACAGCTGGTGTAATCCTAAGGGAAACAAGAGTCTCAGTTTTGGGTGGCATGGGACTCCTATCTCTCCCTCTGGTTAGATCTATTAGCGGAACATTACATGTAATTGAACTAATTAAATCCACTTATATAACTTCATGATGTAACTGTGTGGCAATTGCATTGAGAAATAAAAGTGTAATTGAACATTTGAATCATATCAGTGCTCACTCTGACATTTAATCTCTGAAGATCTGAAGCAGTTTCATTAAATAGAGATACTGTATCATTCATTCACATATTCATCCAAAAAAGAACCTTAGAAGATATATTCATGCTTTACAACATGGGGAGGGATTACTCGTTTGTGGACTACCATTTTTACCCAGCAAACAATTGAATGGTGATAATTGAATTTCTGCAGAATACAATTCACTTTGCCCTTGGATAAATACAATCAATTGTTATGGAGTATTTCAATGTGCTGTGTTCTCCTTTTTCAATGCACATTGTTATCTTTAAATGGCTACTGCAGGGTATGATAGTACACAACCCTAATAGTGTAGCCATATTTGCGAAATGATATTATAAGCCATTTAGAGCAAGTGTGTAATGATATCATGTTGTTATTACATTTCCTCAGAAACCACAGGCTCTAGCCTCTGTTATAGAAAACGGTGTGATCTTGTGAATTTCTGACATCTTTTCATAGACTTTACAGATGAACATCTCCACCGTTGTATATTTGGCACCATTTACCTGGTTCTCCCCCTGCTAAAGCATGACATTTCATTTTCTGTTCCCTAGTCAAACAAATAACTTTTTTACAAATATCTACCCCTTAATACATACAACTGTCTTCCTGTGAGCAGGTTTAATACATGATCTTCACAAATACATGACCAAAACACAACAAAAACAGTATCCGAGACAACATATCACTCTTCATTTACTTCAAATAATATAAACTCAAATAACAAGCATACAGAGAGACCTACTAGTGCAATCAAGATTGTACATATTGATCACAGACGCTATTCTCACGCACTGGCATGTGGTGGTGGCTCAGGCTAATTAAGCATCTCAATAAATTGCATTCTACCATTATCTGTCGGGGTCACTGAGCCAGTGGTGTAAAGTACTTAAGTAAAAATACTTTAAAGTACTACTTAAGTAGTTTTGGGGGGAATCTGTACTTTACTACTTTTGCTTTTACTTCACTACATTCCTAAATAAAATAATGTACCTTTTACTCCATACCTTTCAACCGACACCCAAAAGTACTTACATTTGGAATGCTTAGCAGAACAGGAAAATGGTTCAATTCCCACACTTATAAAGAGAACATCCTCAGTCATCCCCTGCCTCTGATCTGGCGGACTCACAAACACAAATGTTTGGTTTGTTTTTTATATCTGAGTGTTGGAGTGTGCCCCTGGCTATCTGTTTGCTTAATACCTGGTGTGCGTAATATAAGGATTTTTTTTATGATTTATACTTTTATTTTTACTTTTGATACTTAAGTATATTTGAGCAATTGCATTAACTTTTTACAATTATATTTAAAAACAAATACTTTTAGACTTTCACCCATGTAGTATTTTACTGGGTGATTTTCACTTTTACCTGAATACATTTCTATTAAGGTATCTTTACTTTTACTCAAGTACGAAAATGGGCTACTTTTTCAACCACTGCTCTGAGCCCAGGAAAATATATATTACCACTAAACCAAAAGTTTGCATTTTCAACCTAATTTGGCATTATCTCGACTTCCTGCATCCAGTCTGAACTTCATATCATGTCGACCTGTGGAGGTTGGAGATTAAGAAAGGAGTACATTTTTCACAACATGCCAATTGATTGCTGTATCATCTTGGCTGGAAATGTTAAATGTTAATGTGAAGCCATCCAATTCAATGATGTGTCTGTATGAACGCAGAAGGATGTTTTGTGGAGAAGACATTTGAGGGGAAGTAACCTAATCGTTTTGGCTTCAGCCATTATCATCTCTTATAGCTCATATCATAACTTAAATTGTAAGCTCAAACGCGTTAATGATCCTTATCAAATCACCATTCCTTTGAGAGACAATTTGTCAACTATAGACCTTAAGGCATGTCACAAGTCAGTTTCCAACGTCCATCCATGTCTGAGGATGGAAACCAGTCACTAGGGGAAACAGTGAACTGTGTTACCTTCAGGTAAGCACATGCTTCTGGTTTGAAAGGTTGCATGTTTGAATCCAGCAAGATACATTTTTAAAATTTTATATTTGTTTTAAGCCTGTCCCAAACCTTAACCCTTACCAATTACTTAAGGATCGGCACAGTTGACAGTTGTAAATCATTCAGCACATTATGTCAAGATCTCAGATTTTAGAGTAACAGCAAATGTCGGTACATAGAAGTGTCTTATATCAACTGAAAGCTTAAATTCTTGTTAATATAGCTGTACTGTCCAATTTACAGTAGCTATTACTGTGAAAAAATGCCATGCCATTGTTTGAGGAGAGCTACAAAAAAACAAAATCTTTTTTTTCACCCCTGTAGGTTTGTTAAAGTCAGCTCTGAAGGTGAAATGTGTACTTACATTCTAAAATATTGCTCTGATTTATCATCCAAAGGGTCCCAGAGATAACATGAAGTGTTGCTTTGTTAGATAAAATCCTTTTTCATATCCTAAAAAAGCTCATATAGCATGCATGATCAAGTTTGTATTTCCACTCGTTCAATTTGCAAAGAAAGTAATCTGTGAAAATCTCACCCTAAACATTGTTTCAATGAGTCAAATCATGTTCGTATCTATTCCTCAGAGATCCTAGAAGGCAACAAGACTTCTCTATTTCATTAGGGGTGTAGTATATCCTATAGGACACCATATTTGGTCAGAGAGCGACGCCTTCATGGCATACCGATGAAGCGGGCGGCCATCACTTGAACGACTGTATCTTTGTCAAATAAGCACCAATCGTGGTCAAACAAAGCGAGTATTTGGAAATATGTCGTAAAATGTAACTTCTAACCTTGTATGACAGCATGCCTTTTTATTTTGGATAAAAATTCATATTCAAATTAATATAAGTATATTCAGTTATGAAGTTATGAAAACGGGTTCTTTTGCAAAAGTTGAACTTATATAATGGCTACTAATACTGGAAAAGCTAAATCAAAGTCCAAGTATACAGATTTGACGATATTCTTGCAGAAAAATGGAATATGAATGTGAATGTCTCCTTCACAATTTGCACAAATGCACATGGGGACTTCACACTAAAAGTCTTGAGGATCAGTCATACTCCAAGCTATCCATCTGAAACGTTGCACATACACTGCTGCCATCTTGTGGACACTATCAGAAATGCAACCAGGGTAATGGCTATAACAGAAACCTTTCTCTTGCATTTCAAAGATGCTGGTTTAAAAAAACACTGGTTGGTTTTTTTCGTTGTATTTTCTTCTACCATATCTATTGTGTTATATTCTCCTACATTCATTTCACATTCCCACAAACTTCAAAGTGTTTCCTTTCAAATGGTACCAAGAATATGCATATCCTTGCTTCAGGCAGTTAGATTTGGGTATGTCATTTAGGCGAAAATTGACCAAACACTTCGAAGTTAGACATTCGAGAAACATGGATGAATGTCTAATTCTGATGTGAGATTGTGAGATTTTGCTTTAGATCTCACTCTTTGTGTCCAAGAGCTGCATTTGGATCCATGTTCAATCTGGCACTCTCTTCCACACAAGACTGTCAATGGGACGACTCTGCTGCTCTGTACATCGTGGCATCAGAGTAATACTTTGCCTGGCTACCTGAACTCCGAGCTCTGACCAAACACTACACCACACCCACAGATGTTAGTTACTTCTCTGCAATGAGTCTAGATCTGAGTACCTTCCCAATGATTGGTAAAATGCAAACACATTCTAACTGCTCTGATTGGTCGCAGAAACGGATGGGTTGGGCAAGAACAAACCGTCCGTAAAGCGGCTTTGATACTCTGATTGGTTAGTGAGGATCCAATGACTTTGTTTTGCACAACACCCCTCAATTTGACATCACGACAAATAACTTCAGCGATGATAGTCTCAGGCTGAAGTATGTTGCGAATCATAAAGCAGCGGAAAGATTCAGTTTGAATCATCAGGCAAATCCTGGCTTTGTACCGACAGCAATATGTCAGATAAATAACCACTAACGGTTACACAGAGTATGTCTTAAATCAAGATTTAACATGCTACAGTATATTTGACTCACTCACTTTTCCACCACAAAACACCAGAACATGGACAAAAAGAGTAGAACCAGCTCACCCTGCTTTTACACTATGATTTGAATATTAGATGTTCAATGTAATTTGTGTGTCAATTATTATTTATTAAGGAATCATTTAACCACATTCAAATGAGAGTTCAGTTTAGGTAACAGCGTTGACCACTAATAATCACTAATACGATCACTAATAACACGAAATGAAGACAGATCTTCAGATAACTTAAAATGATTTTGTCAAAGCAACAAAATAACCAGGGCGTTACAATAATGGTGAAAACGTGGAGACATTTGGGGATTAAGTGGGTTAAAATCACCTAGAAGTCACAGAGGATGAACGGAAGGACATGTCAAAATGTATTGTTTTGGAACATTAGCGAGTCTTTATTCATATATAAAATCATATATATTGAATTCTCCATCAAAGGGCTACATCAAAGGGCACGTCAATTATATAACAGGCTTTCAAAATGAAATATTGGTACACAATTTCTACCTAAAATATCAAAGGGACGCAAAAGACATTAAATTCGTGGAACGACCCCATTACAAGATAACACTTGCATTACTCTGCTCATCACCAGCAGACCACCGATTGTCCATAGCTACCCCAAGCTTGTTAAATCACAGTCACACTGTGCACGCTGCAAGAGTTTAGGATTTTAATGATGTCAGGGTAAGGGTAAGGTACACCACACGCAGCACAATGTTGTAACCCAATTCCCAGGAAAAGGAGTCCACATTCACACCACCAAAACACCATGCATATCTCCTCATGCAGCTTTTCAGCTCGGGGCTATGATGACCAGAGCGTGGGGATGGAACAGTGACAGAGTGCTGCTACCAGACTATATCTGCACATCCACACAGCCCAAGGGAAGGAATTAGACCTAAATTGAAGGGAGTATCTCTGTTATACAGGGATCTGTGGGATCTACAGTGTATTAGCGGGGTAACTAGTACATTTGTGCATTTGGCCAAAGGCGCCTCTCTCTGTGACTATCCAATGGCAATAGTGTATTTGGGACTGTGGTAACTGTGGATGTTCGTGTGCTATGGGTCATGTTCGCTTCTCCCACTTGGCCATCTACTTTTTAAATGGAAGTTATGCTGATACTTACACCCCATTTCACAAATATCTATTGAACAAAGCCTGTTGCTTTGAATAACATGTTATGAAGGAGTACGTCTACAATCTGTTGTCAGAGAATAGTTGAGCGGAAATCATAGCAGAAGGAGCTTTCATCATACTACATAATGATATTATGCAATAAACTATACACCTTTTGTTGCCATAAAAATACACAGTTGTTTCAGGGTTGTGGTCATTTCATTTGGATCCTTTGATGTATTGAGGGAGATAAAGCTGCTGTACAAAGACTATGATTTGCATAGGTTTTGAGATATTCTGTCTGACTGCCACACGGCTTCCTCTCAGATACTGAAGAAGTCACATAGTACTTACCTTTTCATAGTTTCCATGGAAACAAACACATCTACAATTTCTGAAGGCAAGGGAGCAGGTGAATAATGGTACTGCATTATCCAACACAAAATCACTAAAGCTCCTTCTGAACCAATATGTTATGTGCATGGTTGAGTGGACTTTTATCGCACTTTGGTTAGTTAAGATGTTCGCTCTTGAATACCAAATATGGGTTTTGGACATTCAATTGCACTGCAAATAAGACAAAAATTGAAGAAGCAAAAAAAAAAGAAAACAATAATTTTTCTGAAACATACATGCTTGGTCTTGACTTTCTGATTATGTGGTCCTGTGTGGCTGTTGGTAGTGTCACCCATACGTAAAATCTTTGCACACATGACTGTAAGTCGCTTTCGATAAAAGTGTCTGCTAAATGGCGTATATTATATGATGATTCACATTCTAAAGTGATTCAATTAAAATTTCACTATACATTGCCTTTAAAGTATTTTAAATCATTTGTGGCTAAATTAATTCACAAATATAATGGACTTTAAAACACATACCTTTCCTATCTTTAACCACTGTAACTCACCATAAAAATAACTGACGAAACAGCCGTAATACCGTTCAGCTTTTCTCAAGCGAAGATATTTTAGAGAAACCTGCCAAGACTGTCAAGACATTTTACTTTTCTTGCTATGATTTTCCCTGAAATCAGATTTACTTTGGCCACCTGCTAAGCCACCCAGGGCAGGGTCTTCCTCCCCATGTAGTGGTTGTATTAGTGTGTGTGAAATTTGTGTTTACAGCCTGGTAAGCCAGCATTAAGCCCACTGTCTGCTCAGCACTGGGGATCAGAGAGGCAAGCCTCGGGGCACCTGTCTGACGGATGACAGGGGGGTGTTGTAGTGGTGGCTAAGGGGGTGGGTATGTGTGTGTTTGGGTGAGTGTGTACATGTGTATAGTATATACTGTATGTGTGTGTGTGTGCATACCTGTTCATATCTGGGTGTTTTTCTAGTTTCACTGTAGCTGCCCCCCAACTGAGACCAGCACTCAGCCAGACATCACTGTCACTGTGTGTGGGTGGATGGGGGGGTGGGTCTCTTGAGCTCACCCAGACATAGAATACCCTGAGACGCCCCTCTCGGAGAGATTGTAGAGATTGTAGAGATGTGTATCTAGTCTGACTCTGCAGGTAAAAATAGAATATGTTCCATTGTCAAATGGAGCCAAATCTCCTTGATTCCTCCATCTCACACAATAAAGTTCAGGTATTATACTCAATTTGGAGGCAATTTGAGGAGTAATTTGACAATACCTGGCTTTTACTGAGCTCTGAAATACTTTGAAATATGACACGATTTGTCTTTTTCTGAGCTCAAAAATATCATGCTCTGAAATCGAAGCAACATCAATGTACTCTATGTCCAGAGTGTAATGGAAATTTACCATTAAAATTCAGCTTTTGCGGATAGATATTAGATGTTGAGTAAGCCAATTATTAGAGACTTTATAATCAGATGTGCTTTATTTATTACATTTATAATATTCATGATTTATTAAATGTAAAATGTTCATGGCTTCAGTATCTCATTAACATTTCTCTATAAATATTTTTTTTTGTCACTGTACATTTTTTATTCAAGGAAAAGGACAAATTAGGTCTCATAATCAACATTTTGTGACATGATTGTTGCCAGCTGCTTTTAGCAACAAACATAACAGTACATTTAGGGACATGCTCACCACTAAAGTGGCAGTGGTATTGATGAGACAGGTACTGGGTCCAGAGGAGAAAAAAAATACAGAATCATTGAAGTCCTTCTGGTAAAAATCCAGCTCATCCAGACAGAATGTGCTTTACGAAGGAGGCGTAGTTGATGCATCCGTTGGCATCCTCTTGGCCCGCCATCAGCCTGTCTACCTCATCCTCCGTCATCCTCTCCCCCAGGGTGGCCAGTACGTGACGCAGCTCAGCGCCCATGATGGTGCCGTTGCCCTCCTTGTCAAAGACCCGCAGGCCCTCAACAAAGTCCTCAAAGTTGCCCTTGTCCTTGGCGCGGGAAATGTGCTGCAGCATTGGCAGGAAGGTCTCAAAGTCCACCAGCTTGCTGCTCATGTCCTCGGGCCGAGGCTTGCCCAACACCTTCAGGACGTCAGAGTTGGTGGGGTTCTGGCCCAGCGCCCGCATCACATCGCCGCACTGGGCGAACGTGATCTTCAACTCCCCTTTGGGTGTGCGGTCGAACAGGGTGAAGGCCTCCTTGAACTCCTCGATCTGGTCGGCGCTGTACTCGAGGGTGATGCTCTTGGGGTCAAAGTCAGGCTCCTTGGGGGCCTCAACCACAGGTTCGGGGGTCGGCGTGGGCTTGGGCTTGGCAGCGGGTGCTGCTTCCTTTTTGGCAAGCTCTGCCTTTTTGGACTCTGGCTTCTTAGCCTCCACCTTTTTGGGGGCCATGGTGCTGAATGCGTTGAGCTGGGATGCGTGCGTCTACGTGCTCAGCGTTAAAGAGTGAGAGTTCAGAGGTAGGGAGGAGGCAATTCCTAAGCACAGATGGTCAGAGCCTCTCCTGAAGCTTTTATATCTACTTAGCCTGGGGAGGGGAGATGGGGCCGATTAACAAGGTCGTATGGCACACTATAAAAGGAAGAAACCTGAAATAGATCTGCCTGTCCGTGGCGTCACAATGAGGTATTGTTCTCAGCTGCTATCATCAAGCCGACAGGGCTCTCCACTGTCATTGGCCAGGGTCCAGATACATTAGCCCAAAATGTTCTGTCTCACTGATGGGTGCAGGCAGGGATCAGGACACACAGACAATGTATTCTTGCATGTGAACATTGACCAAAATAGCTTTAGTGGCCAGTCACTTGTTTGGCAGTTCATTAAAACGAAAAAAATATCTTATGAAATGTTTCTATGACACAGCAATGGTCAGTTTTAAATCATCTTTCCTGAAGAAAAGTTGGGGCGGCAGGGTAGCTTAGTGGTTAGAGCATTGGACTAGCAAATGAAAGGTTGCAAGTAAATATCCCCGAGCTGACAAGGAACAAACCTGTCATTCTGCCCCTGAACAGGCAGTTACCCCACTGTTCCTAGGCCATCATTGAAAATAAGAATTTGTTCTTAACTGACTTGCCTAGTTAAATAAAAAAGTAGACAAGTTAACTGTTGTTCTAAATTTGGCCCACAGAGGATACACTAATTCCCACAAACATCTGCCATGCATCACAATCACTAGATCCTGAAGTTCATAGTATTTAAAATGCTGCTGAAAGGAATACAATTTATCAGGAATTCATGGGTAAATGGTGTGCTAAATGTTTGGCTTAGAGAATTGACAGCTTGACTACATAGCTAGACAAAGCAGTCAAAAATAATAATCACAATCAGCCACATTGCTTTACCATGGGCTATCCCAATTTTCTGCTATAAAGTTTCCCGAAAACAATTAAAGTGTCTTTAGTCCACATGTTTGGCTCTCTGCTTTGATGGCCATTTAAAATGTATCAAATAATTGACTTATTTAAACAATTCTATGCAAAAACAAAATGTAAATGTCTCTCTTTAAAAGTTTGACTGTAAAAGTTGTTAGACATACATATTACACGGATACATAAATGATCTATAAATGATTGCATGCTTATTACATGTTTATTGGCACGCTAATACATTGCATGTGTATTAAACATGTATAAACAACTGACCTCCAGATATCTGCTTTAAATAATTAATAATTAAAAAAGGAAGAAACTGGGTTTCTTCTCCTCAAAATAGTATGTAAAATACTTTCCCAATGCCTAGGGAAAGCAAACTGTGGATGCAGTCAAATCAAGTGTTATGTAATTGAACAGATTTTGGAGCGGTCTTTTACTTGCTGCCTTCATACATATTTATTTCCTAATGGTGAAAAGCCTGCATCTTTGTTCTCATTCAAATGACTCAATGTGCCGAGAGAATGAGATAAGGCTTGATGAAAATGCATTAAAAGGCATTCAGCATCCTTATGAATCTCCCTTTCAATGCAGAGGTTAATCAATGCTCAGTCAAGCACATCTACTGTAGCATCCAATATAATAGACAAAGTACTGGTTGTAAGAAAATAAAAAAAAGTTGTATAAACCTCAGTCCCACTAGCCAAGGAGCCAATGGCTTGAGATAAGAGTAATACATTTGAAGACATTGAAAAAAGGAAACACAACTACGCAGAAGTCTACATGCGGTCATACACAAAGACACTTGTAGTGCTCTGTGCCTATATATGTTCTCTGGATCATATTCTGTGGAAGCGGGGTTTCAAGGTCAAGTAACCAGTGCAGTTGTAGTGTGTATGCCCCATAAATATATAATGTGACCCTCAGCAGAGTATGAGTGGCTCCTCTACAATTTCCCTGAATTCAAAGATGATAAATTAATCAACCAAAATCCATTTAATTGACGGGAGTGAGGGCACGTTTAGGATGGACCATACTGCACCAGAATTTTAATCTATTACGGCTACTTTCATTTTACACAATGCCATTTATCATCTCAGTCTAGTGGCAGCCCAAGCATGGCATGGTATGATCACATTATCCATTTACCTTAGTCTATTGACCATGCAAGTCCTCCTCAATCCTTCACTGTGAAGTAGGGACACTGTCAGTGTGAGTGAGTGTGTGTGTTTGGGTATGCCTAAGATCATTATCTCCCTTAGAGGTAATTTGGCCAGCAGGCTTGAAGGCTTGTTTGTCCTCTTTTAGTGTTTCTGTGTTTCTGTGAACGAGAAAGAGAGAAAGCGTTATGCATTTACAGTGGGGCAAAAAAGTATTTAGTCAGCCACCAATTGTGCAAGTTCTCCCACTTAAAAAGATGAGAGAGGACTTTCAACTCCCTCCAAAGATTTTCTATGGGGTTGAGATCTGGAGACTGGCTAGGCCACTCCAGGACCTTGAAATGCTTCTTACGAAGCCAGTCTTTCGTTGCCCGGGCGGTGTGTTTGGGATCATTGTCATGCTGAAAGACCCAGGAAAGACCCAGCCACGTTTCATCTTCAATGCTCTTGCTGATGGAAGGAGGTTTTCACTCAAAATCTCACGATACATGGCCCCATTCATTCTTTCCTTTACACAGATCAAACGTCCTGGTCCCTTTGCAGAAAAACAGCCCCAAAGCATGATGTTTCCACCCCCATGCTTCACAGTAGGTATGGTGTTCTTTGGATGTAACTCAGCATTCTTTGTCCTCCAAACACGACGAGTTTAGTTTTTACCAAAAAGTTATATTTTGGTTTCATCTGACCATATGACATTCTCCCAATCTTCTTCTGGATCATCCAAATGCTCTCTAGCAAACTTCAGACGGGCCTGGACATGTACTGGCTTAAGCAGGGGGACACATCTGGCACTGCAGGATTTGAGTCCCTGGCGGCGTAGTGTGTTACTGATGGTAGGCTTTTTTACTTTGGTCCCAGCTCTCTGCAGGTCATTCACCGTGTGGTTCTGGGATTTTTGCTCACCGTTCTTGTGATCTCGTTGACCCCACGGGGTGAGATCTTGCGTGGGGCCCCAGACCGAGGGAGATTATCAGTGGTCTTGTATGTCTTCCATTTCCTAATGATTGCTCCCACAGTTGATTTCTTCAAAACAAGCTGCTTACCTATTGCAGATGCAGTCTTCCCAGCCTGGTGCAAGTCTACAATTTTGTTTCTGGTGTCCTTTGACAGCTCTTTGGTCTTTGGAGTGTGACTGTTTGAGGTTGTGGAGAGGTGTCTTTTATACTGATAACAAGTTCAAACAGGTGCCATTAATACAGGTAACGAGTGGAGGACAGAGGAGTCTCTTAAAGAAGAAGTTACAGGTCTGTGAGAGCCAGAAATCTTGCTTGTTTGTAGGTGATCAAATACTTATTTTCCACCATAATTTGGAAATGTATTCATAAAAAATCCTACAATGTGATTTTCTTGATTTTTTTCTCATTTTGTCTGTCATAGTTGAAGTGTACCTATGATGAAAATTACAGGCCTCTCTCATCTTTTTAAGTGGGAGAACTTGCACAATTGGTGGCTGACTAAATACTTTTTTGCCCCACTGTAGGTAATGCAGAACATAAATTACATGAACAATTATTCACATTACTTCCAGCTACATACACTGAGTATACAAAACATTAGGACCCCCTTTTGCCCTCAGATCAGCCCCAATTCATTGGGGCATGGACTCTACAAGGTGTCAAAAGTGTTCCACAGGGATGCTGGCCCAGGTAGACTCCAATGCTTCCCTCCGTTATGTCAAGTTGACTGGATGTCCTTTGGGTGGTGGACCATTCTTGATACACAAACTGGGTGGTGGACCATTCTTGATACACAAACTGTTGAGCGTGAAAAACCCACCAAATCAAATCAAAGTTTATTTATCATGTGCGCCGAATATAGCAGGTCTTATGGCTTTGGGGTAAAAACTGTTGAGAAGCCGTTTTGTCCCAGACTTGGCACTCCGGTACCGCTTGCCATGCGGTAGTAGAGAGAACAGTCTATGACTGGGGTGGCTGGGGTCTTTGACAATTTTTAGGGCCTTCCTCTGACACCGCCTGGTGTAGAGGTCCTGGATAGCAGGCAGCTTAGCCTCAGTGATTTACTGGGCCGTACACACTACACTCTGTACAGACAGTGATGCAACCATGCTCTTGATGTTGCAGCTGTAGAACCTTTTGAGGATCTGAGGACCCATGCCAAGTCTTTTTAGATTCCTCAGGGGGAATAGGCTTTGTCGTGCCCTCTTCACGACTGTCTTGGTGTGTTTAGACCATTCTAGTTTGTTGTTGATGTGGACACCAAGGAACTTGAAGCTCTCAACCTGCTCTACTACAGCCCCGTCAATGAGAATGGGGGCGTGCCCGGTCCTCCTTTTCCTGTAGTCCACAATCATCTCCTTAGTCTTTGTTACGTTGAGGGATAGGTTGTTATTCTGGCACCACCCGGCCAGGTCTCTGACCTCCTCCCTAAAGGCTGTCTTGTCGTTTTCGGAGATCAGGCAAACTTAATGATGGTGTTGGAGACGTGCCTGGCCATGCAGTCGTGGGTGAGCACGCACCCCTGAGGGGCTCCAGTGTTGAGGATCAGCGTGGCAGATGTGTTGCTACCTACCCTCACCACCTGTGGGCGGCCCATCAGGATGTCCAGGATCCAGTTGCAGAGGGAGGTGTTTAGTCCCAGGATCCTTAGCTTAGTAATGAGCTTTGAGGGGACTATGGTGTTGAACGCTGAGCTGTAGTCAATGAATAGCATTCTCACGTAGGTGTTTCTGGGATAATGGTGGTTATGTGAGCCATTATCAGCCTTTCAAAGCACTTCATGACTTCGGACACGAAATGTCAGTGAAAATGTCAGTGAAGACATCTGCCAGTTGGTCAGCACATGCCCAGAGCACACGTTGTGGTAATCCGTCTGGCCCTGCAGCCTTGTGAGTGTTGACCTGTTTAAAGGTCTTACTCTCGGCTGCTACGGGGAGCGTGATCACACAGTCGTCCAGAACAGCTGATGCTCTCATTCATGCCTCAGTGTTGCTAGCCTTGAAGCGAGCATAGAAGTGATTTAGCTCGTCTGGTAGGCTCGTGTCACTGGGCAGCTCGCGGCTGTGCTTCCCTTTGTGGTCTCTAATAGTTTCCAAGCCCTGCCACATAAGATGAGTGTCGGAGCTGGTGTAGTACAGTTCAATCTTAGCCCTGTATTGACGCTTTGCCTGTTTGATGTTTCGTCGGAGGGCATAGCAGGATTTCTTATAAGCTTCCGGGTTAGAGTCGCGCACCGTGAAAGCGCCAGCTCTATCCTTTAGCTCAGTGAGGATGTTGCCTGTAATCCATGGCTTCTGGATGGGGTATGTACATGCTGTCACTGTGAGGATGACATCCTTGATGCACTTATTGATAAAGCCAGTGACTGATGTGTTGTACTCCTCAATGCCATTGGAAGAATACCCTGAACATGTTCCAGTCTGTGATAGCAAAACAGTCCTGTAGTTTAGCATCTGCTTCACCTGACCAATATTTATAGACCGAGTCACTGGTGCTTACTGCTTTAACATTTGCTTGTAAGCAGGAATCAGGAGGATAGAATTGTGGTCGGATTTACCAAATGAGGGCGAGGGAGTGCTTTGTACGCTTCTCTGTATGTGGAGTACAGGTGATCTAGAATTGTGTTCCCTCTGGTTGCACATTTAACATGTTGATAGAAATTGGGTAGAACTGATTTAAGTTTCCCTCATTAAAGTCTCTGGCCACTAGGAGCACCGCCTCTGGGTGAGCGGTTTCCTGTTTGCTTATTTCCTTATACAGCTGACTGAGTGCGGTCTTAGTGCCAGCATCAGTCTGTGGTGGTAAATAAACAGCCAAGAAAAGTATTGCTGAAAACTCTCTAGGCAAATAGTGTTTTATCACAAGATACTCTTCTTCAGGCGAGCAAAATCTCAAGACTTCCTTAGATTTCAAGCTGTTGTTTACAGATATAAGATGAACACTTACCACACTGCGCTTTGGTCCTCACCTTCTTCCCACGACAGCCGTTACAGCTGTCCTGATATCCAGAAGCTTTTTTTTAGCCGTAAGATACGGTTGAAGAAACATTATGTACAAAATAAGTTACAAATAACGTGAAAAAAACAACATAATAGCACAATTGGTTGGGCGCCCGTAGGACTGCTGCCATTTATTCCGGCGCCATTTTAAACTCAGCGTTGCAGTTCTTGAGACACTCAATCCATTGCGCCTGCCACCTGCTACCATACTCCCTTCAAAGGCACTTACATTGGTTGTCTTGCCCATTCACTCTCTGAATGGCATACATACACAATCCATTTCTCAATTGTCTCAAGGCTTAAAAATCATTATTTAACATGTCTCTTCCCCTTCATCTTCTCTGATTGAAGTGGATTTAACTTTCTGCCAATATCAGATATGTCTATGTCCTGGGAAATGTTCTTGTTACTTACAATCTCATGCTAATCACATTAGCCTATGTTAGCTCACCCGTCCCGTGGAAGGGTCACAGATCCCAAAGAAGTTTTAACAAGTGCATCAATAAGGGATCATAGCTTTCCCCTGGTCAGTCATAGAAAGAGCAGGTGTTCCTAATGTTTTGTACACTCAGTGTATGTGCTGTAGGATCTTAATTTTATCACTTCGTTGCAGGAGAATTTAATAAAAAAACAAAAGTTGTGTATTTCAGGTTAAAAGGCTTCTGAAGTTTGTTAATCCCACTCTGAATTTTCAGACTTGATTTTCCCTCCAACCCTATTCAAAATTCCATTAATTATAATCCACATAAGGAGCCACATTTCCTTTAGCTATAGGATTAATTTCCTGCTGTAGCAAACCGGCTCAAATTAAGATCCTACATCTGAACATACATCATTCATGAAGTGATTTGAATTGGGAATAAACGTAGAAAATTGTAGTTCAGTGTGTCAAACCTCATTACTAACCTCTTCACTAAGATGTGGATAGATTTGCTGGTGATAATCACTTCCATTTCGCCCAACAATAATTCAGAATTAAGATTAATCCAAATATGAGAATCACGGAGGGCTTTTGAAAAGTGTCCTCTGCCAAGAGTAATTTGTGCTCCTCAAAGTCAAGGTAACCCCAAGGTTAATCAATAGACAGGGCTATTGCAGGGATTGCATCAGTCAATTATGCCCTCTTTACAATTTCCACATTTGTTAATATTGGAGGTTTCATGAATAGTGACTTCTATCAACCCCCTTGTCTTTATCTTCATAGCAACTGTCTCCATTTGTTAGTCAGACAGAGATATTATAATTCTCACCTTCTGACTGAAACTAAGTATCGAGAGCACTCTTAAATGTTGCTTTAGATTGTCATTCATTTGAGGACAAAGATATGTTATTGAGCTTTATTCGTCTTTTTTTCTCCGTTTTACTAGTAGAAACTGTGTTCAGTTTTGGGGACCTGGCAGATGATAGTAACACAACTATGCAGTAGGTTTGGTAATTTGCAATTTGATAGTTCACCCTTCGGCCTGTCATGATCTCCCACTGGGGTATTCAAGCACTACTTTTAGAAGAGTCTACCTACAATGTATGTCCACTATTTGCTTCTTTAAAATGTTCAGTCAGTGCAAGTTCGGCCTTGTTGACATAAACACAGTGTACTCCGGTTCTAACTTTGGCTGTACAACATCAAGATAAAATATAAGAATGCAAAATGTATCTCCATCTAGTTGCCTGTTTGGAGTTTTACAGTATGTGCAGAAGTGCAATGTGCCATCCATATTCACAAACCTGTGGCAGTGGTTCTCTTTTAGATGGTAACCATATTCATATTGTCTTAAATATGGTATGAAGGCTGCTGTGATCAACAACAACACTGGACATTTTTTTTCAGAGAGAATATGGTACAAATGTAGCTCAGTTCTGTGTGAGGGAGACACCATTCTTGCAAACTTACAGAAATATCTGTTGCTGACAGAGTTAACTGTTTCTGAGCAGTCATGTGGCAATATTGTAAGCACTTAGACAATGGTTATTCTTAGCTATTCCTAGTTTCTACAATCAGAAGTCCCACATATCCCAAAAGCCCTGTCTCCCCACAGTCATTCTCCTCTCAACGCCAAGCGGTGGTGATTTTTTCTCTATCTGTCCATTATGTGTTTGAACAGGCCAATACGAGCAGGAAGGGCGGAGAGGGACAGAGAGCTCTTAAGCCCAGAGATAAAGCCAGGAATGGGGGCAGGCAGGCAGGCTGTCTTGGCTGGCTGGTTGTCTGATAGTCTGCCCAGTGGCCACTAGTGGCAGGGAGCAGCTGAGGGCTCGCAGAGGGGGTCAGTGAGGTTGGAGGTTAACATAGCTGGTGACGCGACTGACATTTCACAGGAGGGACAAAAGAACCCTGATCTAATAAAAGTGAGCGGATAGCAGGGCTGTGGCCACATTCCTGACCACGACCCTTGGAGTGACTCAGATGCTCTGGAGATCTTGAGCATTGTTCATGCTTGCCATCAAAGGCAGACCCAGTCAAGATCTACTTACAAGGGTGTGTTTTCTGCTAAGATCTGAAGGCCTCACATAGGTGCCTCTGGATAGTAGGGCTTTTACAAGTTAACATATATTTATTTGTTTGTCAGTCATGTCTGAAACTGTCATTTCTGTTGTTTATGTTGTTCAACAACTGGTATTGAATTGTGTGTGTGTTTGGTAGCCGAGTGGTTAAAGCGTTAGGCCAGTAACTGAAAAGTTGCTGTTTTGAATACACGAGCTGACAAGGTGAAAGATCTGTTGATGTGGCCTTGAGCAAGACACTTAAGCCTAACTTTCTCCAGGGACGCTGTACTACTATGGCTGACCCTGTACACCAACACATTTCACTACTCCTATCTGGTGTATGTGGCAATAAAATATATATATTTATTACAATATGTACTGTAGACTGTACCATGACCCAAGACTCAACACAAGTGTATCCTGCATTCAAAGCATCAACAGATTATAAAGCATTGCACTCAGCCAGTAGTCGTACATCAAGTGTTGATTATGTGTTGACGAGGAGGTGTTTGACACCAAAAATAGTCCCCATTGGTCCTCCAAGCATCTTGGGCCCCCATCCAAAAAGCGAAGCAAGAAGCAAAATAACAATTGAGTTCAAACTCTAAGAACCTCTCTAAGGAGAGCTAATTGTTTGATTAGTGATGTGGGAGAGAAAACAACATTATATACAGCACATTTTCCCATGTCATGCCAATGTTTGTGGGGGAAGGCGAAACCTGTACTGACATGGATCCATCATTCCATCGTCTCCATACAATATTCTGCCGTCCCGGAATGCAGTAAAGGCAAACAACAACATTATACATTACACTGTTTTCATTATTTAGATATCCAATGATGATGCTGTGCTGTCATATATCATTATAATGAAAGAGTGACTGTTGCCCATTTTTACAGACATCTGTGTAAACAATGTAATTAAGAATGTGTATGATGAATTATACCCGGTGAAGTTACTGCCTGTATTAATACTTCACTCTCTTAATTATACAATGGATGTCAGTTTGTTCATATCCCCCCTCTTGCTCAATTTCCTACTACTTACAGTAATAGAAATTGAAAAAGTGCAAAAAGGAAAGTGCATTTCACAGTCTAGTGAAGCAAGGCAAACAATTTGAAATTAATCAAAACATAACGCAGTATACAACATTATAAATCAAATCAAATTGTATTAGTTGCGCCGAATACAACAGGTACAGACCTAACATTGAAATTCTTACTTATGAGCCCCTTACCAAAAGTGCAGTTTCAAAAAATATGGATAAGAATAAGAGATAAAAGTAACAAGTAATTAAAGAGCAGCAGCAAAAAAAAAAAAAACGGTATATACAGGGGGATGTCGGTACAGAGTCAATGTGAGGGGGCACCGGTTAGTTGAAGTAGTATGTACATGTAGGCAGAGTTAATTAAAGTGACTATACATAGATGACAACAGAGAGTGGCAGTGGTGTGGAGAGGGGAGGGGCAATGCAAATAGTCTTGGTAGCCATTTGACTAGATGTCCAGGAGTCTTATGGCTTGGAGATAGAAACTGTTTAGAAGCCTCTTGGACCTAGACTTGGCGCTCCTGTACCGCTTGCTGTGCGGTAGCAGAGAGAACAGTCTATAACCAGGGTGGCTGAAGTCTTTGATCATTTTTAGGGCTTTCCTCTGACACCGCCTGGTATATGTTTGGTAATTCTGCCTACATGTACAGTGCCTTGCGAAAGTATTCGGCCCCCTTGAACTTTGCGACCTTTTGCCACATTTCAGGCTTCAAACATAAAGATATAAAACTGTATTTTTTTGTGAAGAATCAACAACAAGTGGGACACAATCATGAAGTGGAACGACATTTATTGGTTATTTCAAACTTTTTTAACAAATCAAAAACTGAAAAATTGGGCGTGCAAAATTATTCAGCCCCTTTACTTTCAGTGCAGCAAACTCTCTCCAGAAGTTCAGTGAGGATCTCTGAATGATCCAATGTTGACCTAAATGACTAATGATGATAAATACAATCCACCTGTGTGTAATCAAGTCTCCGTATAAATGCACCTGCACTGTGATAGTCTCAGAGGTCCGTTAAAAGCGCAGAGAGCATCATGAAGAACAAGGAACACACCAGGCAGGTCCGAGATGCTGTTGTGAAGAAGTGTAAAGCCGGATTTGGATACAAAAATATTTCCCAAGCTTTAAACATCCCAAGGAGCACTGTGCAAGCGATAATATTGAAATGGAAGGAGTATCAGACCACTGCAAATCTACCAAGACCTGGCCGTCCCTCTAAACTTTCAGCTCATACAAGGAGAAGACTGATCAGAGATGCAGCCAAGAGACCCATGATCACTCTGGATGAACTGCAGAGATCTACAGCTGAGGTGGGAGACTGTCCATAGGACAACAATCAGTCGTATATTGCACAAATCTGGCCTTTATTGAAGAGTGGCAAGAAGAAAGCCATCTTCCAACAAGACAATGATCCAAAACATAAAGCAAAATCTACAATGGAATGGTTAAAAAATAAACATATCCAGGTGTTAGAATGGCCAAGTCAAAGTCCAGACCTGAATCCAATCGAGAATCTGTGGAAAGAACTGAAAACTGCTGTTCACAAATGCTCTCCATCCAACCTCACTGAGCTCGAGCTGTTTTGCAAGGAGGAATGGGAAAAAATGTCAGTCTCTCGATGTGCAAAACTGATAGAGACATACCCCAAGCGACTTACAGCTGTAATCACAGCAAAAGGTGGCGCTACAAAGTATTAACTTAAGGGGGCTGAATAATTTTGCACGCCCAATTTTTCAGTTTTTGATTTGTTAAAAAAGTTTTAAATATCCAATAAATGTCGTTCCACTTCATGATTGTGTCCCACTTGTTGTTGATTATTCACAAAAAAATACAGTTTTATATCTTTGTTTGAAGCCTGAAATGTGGCAAAAGGTCGCAAAGTTCAAGTGGGCCGAATACTTTCGCAAGGCACTGTACATACTACATCAACTAACCGCGGCCCCGCACATTGACTCTGTACCGGCATTCCCCTGTACATATTCTTATTTTTTTTGCTGCTGCTCTTTAATTACTTGTTACAGTCAGGTTGCTCTCTGGTGCAGCTGTAGAACCTTTTGAGGATCTGAGGACCCATGCCAAATCGTTTCATTCTCTTGAGGGGGAATCTCTTTTGTTGTGCCGCTTCACGACTGTCATGGTGTGCTTGGACCATGTTAGTTTGTTGGTAAATATCACATTTACATAAGTATTCAGACCAGTTACTCAGTCCTTTGTTGAACCACCTTTGGCAGCGATTGCAGCCTCGAGTCTTCTTGGATATGACGCTACAAGCTTGGCACACCTGTATTTGGGGAGTTTCTCCCATTGTTCTCTGCAGATCCTCTCAAGCTCTGTCAGGTTGGATGGGGAGAGTCGCTGCACAGCTATTTTCAGGTCTCCCAAGAGAAATTCGATTGGGTTCAAGTCCGGGCTCTGGCTGGACCACTCAAGGACATTCAGAGACATGTCCCAAAGCCACTCCTGCGTTGTCTTGGCTATGTGCTTAGGGTAATTGTCCTGTTGGAAGGTGGACCTTCGTCCCAGTCTGAGGTCCTGAGCGCTCGGGAGCAGCTTTTCATCAAGGATCTCTCTGTACTTTGCTCCATTCGTCTTTCCCTTGATCCTGACTACTCTCCCAGTCCCTGACGCTCAAAAACATCCCCACAGCATTATGCTGCCACCATCCTGCAGTATGGCACCGACAGATATGACAGCTCTGCTTCTAGCTCCTAAGCAACTTTGCAGTGTTATTTCTTAAATTATAAACCCAGTTATTTTGTGTTATTACATACAGCCGGAAATAACTTTTGGATATCAGAGTGGTGGTAACTCACCAGCATTACGACCAGCAATATGACTTTTCCCCGAATTGAATCCTTTGTTCATACCCCCCAGGGTAATTTAACATATTCCAGAGACTTCTCCAAAACACCGGCGGCGGAGAACAGGTACTCGGAGTGGACTTCTAGTCTGACTCAGATGCGTGCACACCATCCACCGCTGTATTTGCTGCCAGAGGTGCTTCAACAAAGTACTAAGTAAAGTGTTTGTTTTTTAATTGCAAACATTTCTAAAACCTGTTTTTGATTTGTCGTTATGGGGTATAGTGTGTAGATTGATGAGGAAAAAATCATGTTTAGAATATGACTGTAACGTAATCAAATGTGGAAAAAGTGAAGGAGTTTGATTATTTTCCGAATGCACTGTAGTTCCTTGAGAGACGTTGTAGTGTCGGCTTGGGGGGGATATACACGGCAGTGACGATAACCAAAGAAAATCTTCTCTCAGGAGGTAATGGTGAGGTATTCCAGATCGGGAAAACAAATTCACACCATGAGTTGTTAACCCATAAGATTCCAAGCCCTGTCTAAGCCGTTCTACTAAACTATATGGAATTGTTTTAAGAAGGACATTGCTATCTGATTTAGAATTTTAAGATGCCTTGAAGTATATCAAATTGGTTAAATAAATTATTTGCCCTTACTGCTTATTATCCCATACAAACACATTGAATAACAGATTCATTACATGGAGTCTTGTGAGGCCTGTGGGCATCCTAGAGCAAAACAACTGACATGTACACTACCGTTCAAAAAAACTCCTGGATGCTGGCCTTCTAGGCAGAGTTCCTCTGTCTAGTGTCTGTGTTCTTTTGCCCATCATAATCTTTTATTTTTATTGGCCAATCTGAGATATGGCTTTTTCTTTGCAACTCGGCCTAGAAGGCCAGCATCCCGCAGTCACCTCTTCACTGTTGACGTTGAGACTGGTGTTTTGCGGGAACTATTTAATGAAGCTGCCAGTTGAGGACTTGTGAGGCGTCTGTTTCTCAAACTAGACACTCTAATGTACTTGTCCTCTTGCTCAGTTGTGCACTGGGGCCTCCCACTCCTCTTTCTATTCTGGTTAGAACCAGTTTGCACTGTTCTGTGAAGGGAGCAGTACACAGCGTTGTTCGAGATCTTCAGTTTCTTGGCAATTTCTCGCATGGAATAGCCTTAATTTCTTAGAACAAGAATAGACTGACGAGTTTCAGGAGAAAATTAATTGTTTCTGGCCATTTTGAGCCTGTAATCGAACACACAAATGCTGATGCTCCAGATACTCAAGTAGTCTAAAGAAGGCCAGTTTTATTGCTTCTTTAATCAGAACAACAGTTTTCAGCTGTGCTAACATAATTGCAAAAGGGTTTTCTAATGATTAATTAGCCTTTTAAAATGATAAACTTGGATTAGCTAACACAGTAGTGATGGTTGTTGATAATGGGCCTCTGCACGCTTATATAGCTATTCCATTAAAAATATCTATATAAGCCATGATTCTGTAAAATAGAGTACCTTACAGTCCCTAATGGCTCTCAGGAGAGAGATCTTGGCTCTGAGCTCATCTACTTTACTGTCCAGAAACTGAAAGTTAGTGAGTAATATACTGGGAAGCGGTGGATGGTATGCACACCGCCTGAACCTGACTAAGGCCCCAAATCTTCTATCTCTACTCCAGGATCTGCATTTTTGTGCAGCCCCGGGATGAAGAGAGCTGCCTCAGGAAGTTCAAACAAAGGTTCCAGGTCAGGGAAGTCATATTTCTGGTGAGTGACCGGCGGTATAATATCCTAAAGTTGTTGCCAGTAATAATGCAAGAAACGTTCTGAGCAAAAAATATTAAACTACAAAGTTGGCTAGGAGCTATAAACAGGTCGACAGTGTCTGTCAGCGCCATCTTGTGAGATGACCCCATTTGTAACGGAAGGCCACAAATCCCATTTGCATTATCCTGCATATTGCTCCTACATTTAAAAATGCTTTACATGTAAAAAGTTATCATACATTGAACGAAGAGTTTGAGTTGGTTTTGCCATGACTCCTTTGGGGGTATAACTGTACTGTTCGTCAGCTCTGTTTGGTCTTCCAAACAATGGTGACTGTTGCCGTCTTTCCTCTCGAAAATCCCCATGGGAGCAAATGTTGGTTGTTTCCACATCCATGTTTATATACAGAAATTGATTCAACCCTCTGAACCCGTGTTTTTGAAAAAACGGCTGAACATCATCTCACCCAAGCTGCAACTGTCATTGTCAATAGTGTTACATACAGGACTGAACCCTAATGTGGATCCGTACACAAGACATGTCACTTGTCAGAGCATCTAATAGGACATACATAATAGCAGGCCTATGTGTTGATTCTTCTTTTTTTGAGAATCCTGACAGGTACACTAACACACTTTCCATATCAAAGAGAGGAAATCCAATTAGAGGTGTCCTAGTTATATTGGGTAAATTGGAGCACATAAAACTGTCAGCCGGAATATGAGTTGGACACCTATCTACCGAGGGGTTCATCATTGGGTGAGATAGAGGAAGTTTCCTGAAACAAAACAAAATAACAAGAGACAAGGTAGCCAAAAGTGGCCTTGATGAACACAAATTTTAAAGACAGCAAACACATTTTTTCTCCTCTATAAAATAGATTAAGCCTACAGGTATTATTGCAGCAGTAGTGTGGTACAGATGTAGGATCTTAATTATAGCCAGTTTGCTACAGCAAGAAAATAATCCTGCAGCAGCAGGGAATGTGAATTATTATGTGATTTATAACTAATGGACATTTTTGTAGTGGTTGATACATTTTCCGTAAAGGAAAACTTCAGAAGCATTTCCCAACCTGAAATACACTACAAGTTTTCAATTTCCTACATTGCAGGAAAGTTCTCTTGCAACAGGGTGATCAAATTAAGATCCTACATCTGTAGATATTTAGTTTGATGGTCCACCAACCTCTCTCTACTTTAAACAATGGCAGGGTGATGACAGTGGAAATGGCAGAGGTCACTTCCCCTCTCCCCCAACCTGTCCTCCACAGCTAAGAATAAGAACTATGCCCATGTCCCCCAGGCACGGCTCGGAATTCCAAACGGGAGATTAGGGAAGTTTCCATGTTATTCAAGCCTCTCTCCATCCCTGGCTCCCAAAACAAAGGTCATGGCTCTATGGCAGTAGTCCCCCTGTTCTGCTATGCTGGTCTATTTTGGATGCAGGCTGCTGCAGTTCTCTGAGCGTGTCTGTGAATCGCTTGTACCTGTTTATCCGACCAGGAACCAGGCTTATGAGGGGTTTCTCAAAGCTTACCAAGGCGCTTTTCCCCACTGGATCATGTATGTGTTTACCTCAGACCTCTAATCCTGGCAGCCGTGGACCAAACATTTCTTCACAGTGTTCTCACTGTGTATTTTCCACGGCCTTCTTTGACCTTAAAGTTGTCACGTCATACAGTTGGTGTCAGAAGTAGGATGCGACCCTAGAGGCTGACAAACCCCCGTCCATATTTTTCCAGGAAGACAACAGGAAGTTGCTCAGCCACCTCTCATAATTTATTCACCAAGATTCTAGACATTTTTGACATTCGGAGCGTCTTACCCTACAAAGTTGTGTTGTGTTTACTCGGCAGCTGTGTTTACTCTGCAGTATTTTGTCTTTACCTGTGTCTGTATTTATTAGGTTAGCCCTTCCAGATTCCCTAATATTCAAATCCGTATGCATTTGATGCCTGGCACATTCTGCAGCTGGTTGAAACGGATCAGACTGTGGGCCAAATCAAATCTCATTATGGCTCAGTATTGCTTAATTCCTTTGATCAAAGTATCCAACTTATCCAATAAACTAAGTCCCTCTCAAACACGGGGGCTATGTGAGTGAAATAGAACCCTAGTGATTTTGGCTGGATCGGATATATCCCATCCCTGTGGATGGCTCATCGGTTGCATTTTTTAGACATTCAGCGCAATTCAGATTTTTTTCTCCACTAATTGGTATTTTGACCAATCACATCAGGTCATTTTCAGAGCTGATCTGATTGGTCAATGGCCAATTAGTGGAAAAAAAATGTTTACAACATTCCTTAATTGTTAACACGAACATTTTACAGGTGTGTAAAATCGAGCACGCAGCCATGCAATCTCCATAGACAAACATTTGCAGTAGAATGGCTTTACTGAAGAGCTCAGTGACTTTCAACGTGACACCGTCATAGGATGCCACCTTTCCAACAAGTCAGTTCGTCAAATATCTGCCCTGTTGGAGCTGCCCTGGTCAACTATAAGTGCTTTTATTGTAAAGTGGAAACATTTAGGGGCAACAACGGCTCAGCTTCGAAGTGGTAGGCCACAGTAGCTCACAGAACGGGACCGCTGAAGCGTGTAGCACTTAAAAATTGTCTGTCCTCGGTTACAACACTCACTACAGAGTATTAAACTGCCTCTGGAAGCAATATCAGCACAATAACTTGAAATGGGTTTCCATGACAGAGCAGTCTCACACAAGCCTAATGCGCAATGCCAAGCGTCAGCTAGAGTGGTGTAAAGCTCCTCTCCAGTGGACTCTGAAGTAGTGGAAACGCGCTCTATTGAGTGAAAAATCACGCTTCAGCATCTGGCAGTCAGATAGACTAATCTTGGTTTGGCGAATGCCAGGAGAATGCTACCTGCCCCAATGCATAGTGCCAACTGTAAAGTTTGTTGGTGGAGGAATAATGGTCTGGGGCTGTTTTTCATGGTTCAGGCTTGGCCCCTTAGTTGCGGTGAAGGGAAATCTCAACGCGACAGCATACAATGACATTCTCGACGATTCTGTGTTTCCAACTATGTGGCAACATTTTGGGGAAGGCCCTTTCCTGTTTCAGCATGACAGTGTACCTGTACACAAAGCGAGGTCCATACAGAAATGGTTTGTTGGAATCGAATGTGAAATAACTAGCCCTGACCTCAACCCCATTGAACACCTTTGGGATGAATTGGAACGCCGACTGCGAGTCAGGCCTAATCGCCCAACATCAGTGCCCGACCTCACTAATGCTCTTGTGGCTGAATGGAAGCCAGTACCCCGCAGCAATGTTCCAACATCTGGTGGAAAGCCTTCCCAGAAGAGTGGAGGCTGTTATAGCAGCAAAGGGGGGACCAACTCTATATTATGATATCATGATTTTGGAATGAGATGTTCGACGAGCAGGTGTCCTCAAACCTTTGGTGATGTAGTGCATCTAACTTTGAATGTGTTACATGAGTGGTGGATATTTCAAATATTGAACTTGGCTTCAGTGTTGCTATATCTACATTGTTTGTGTATTGTTGTCCACTTTTAACCCATTGATCATGTCATTTTAGTCATACTTTCGTTGGAAGATCTATAGTCATATATTCCCCCCCCAAGAGGTGAAAGAGATTAAATTACACCAAAAATACTTGTAGATTCAATTGCTGTCTCAAAACGTATTCTTGGGCCAAAAGGTTGTGGCTTATCCGTAGCATTAGAAACAAAGTGTAGCCCGATCCCTCTGTTTTCTTAATCCTGACCCTTGGCTGTGTTAGGTTCTTATTTTTCAGAGTAAATAACTTACGGACACTAGAGAAGCTTAACCAAGTTGAATTCTTCCCAGAGGGTATACACAGCTGTATTCACAAGTATATATATATATTCACAAGTATATATATCCCACTTAGACACAGGACCTGACCTCCTGACCTCAACCCCTCTTTTGCCTAATCCACAGTCCATCTGCTTCCCCTATAGCAATCCTGCGATCCCCTCCCATCCACCCAGCACATTCCACAGCCACTCTGTCTTTCTACAGATCTCACTCCTTCATATACCCGTCATCTGATCTATCATGTCTTTAATATCTCAATGATCAAAGTTTAGAATCCAACAGCTGGCATCATCCACATTCAATTTATTCAGTTAATCACCCTTGCAACCCCATGTCCATCGAGAATTTTACCCATTCATCCATCAAACCATCCATCCATCTAATCAGGCCTTGTCTGGCTCTGGGTACGAGTGCATGACTGCTTAAAAAAACATCTTCCTTCTAATCAATTTATTGGTGAACATCCCCATTACATACAAACAACCCCAGGGATGTGCTGTGACCTCACATGTCAAACACGCGTAGGGAACGTGTTTCTACATGGAGAAGATAAAGCAAGCACTCCGTGGAGCTGACGGGACCCGCCGGTTACGCCAGCTGCTGGGGCTAGATCAATGGCTTTTTTCTCTTCCTTTATTAAGCGGGAGATTTTTATTGGACTAAACGGCATGCACGGGCAACAGCTGGGATCAATGTATCAGTGCCAAACGAGTGCATAAATAAAGATAGAAATGATGATGAGGGATAGAGTGCCCAGCAGGATATTAGTTTCCTCCCCACTGGAGCTGAGCTTTAAAGCAGGGGTTCGATGACCACGGGAGCTCCGCCTCTTATCATGAATTAGAGTGTGGGAAGGGAGGAGTGAGCGAAAGGGGTTCTGTCGGAATTAGATTATCTCCAAAAACCATATGGGTGGTATTTCTTTAAAACTAGAACCGCTGAAGCAGTCATTTTGACTGCTCATGAATTGCATTTGTTTTTATTACTCTGTCATTTTTCAAGTCATGCCCCCCTCCATCCTTGACTTTCCCAATTAAGTCTATATAACACACTGCCATTGTTAGAATCTTAATATCACAAACAGAACTGCCGATATAACCAGTTTTATGAGGGCATGTCAATTTTTAAATAGCTTTCCCCCATTGACCCTCTTTTTCACGACAGCAGAGCCTGCTCCGCTCCTTCTCCCGACTGTGGAAGGTGCTGTACCCAGTTGATAATCACCCGAATAATTGCTTAGAAACTGAACCTTAACTATACCGAAACTAATTTCACACATATAACAATAGATGAAATAAAGCATGATGGGGAGAAAGGGGGAGAATGGGTAAGTTGATAAGCGAGGGGAAGCGAACAATGCATAATTATGTAATCATCAATTGTGAATGAAAAACAGGGGGGGCATTCTATTGTATTGGTATATTGTAATTATCATCTGAAAATGGTATGTACCCTTCAGTATATCAGTTCACCAAATTCAAGGAGTATAATCAGTCCACTCTGTCCTGACTATGAGTGTCTGCATAATTTACAATGGCAAGAAGACCAAGACGAATGGATGAAAACTGGATGAAAACAACTCAGATGGTGGGGAAGAAATTAATCATCTCTGATGATGATTATTTTGATTCCAAGCCTCAGCCTGAATAACCTACACCTCCTAGACCTAAGTGTAAAAAAGGCAGAACGGTGTGCACTGAGCAGGTGTTATTAGCACCATTACCAAATCAAACAGTGAGACAATAGAGAGGAAGGGAAGGCTCCACTTACATAGAACAAGCCGATGACAATGCTACGGGCTGATTATCAGCACAAAATGTCATCACTGAGAGAGCAGGCCCTACATCTCAAGCAAAAAAGAACATCAGCAACGCACTCACCAGCATTAGTTGTTTATGTGACATGGACATATTACAGCATTGCTTGCCTATCAAGCTAGCAGGGTTTTCTTGAGGGCTTGAATGCAGCCTGTGACGTTGTTAGCCATTGTAGCTAGGACTCCAGATTGTCCTGAGCTTGTGGCAGTCTAGATCCCTGCTGTATGTTGTTGTTTTCAATCTTCTCTGTGACCTACCCTGTCTGGAACTGCGATGAGTAACAGCGGTACCTACGTTGCTACCATGACAAAGACCAAAACCGGAGGATGTACCATTGAGGACAGTGGTGTCTCTCTATCACAGGTGGAGTATCTTAAAACTAACAAAAATAGTTCTACAAGCAGTTGTTACAAAAACGAGAAAATATATTCAAGTGTTGTCTAAATACTGGTGTAGTCAACTAATAAAATAATGGACGACCTGACCAGAGAGCTCCAGGACCTGAAGAACAGTTTGCAGTTCTCCCAGGGTCAGCTCGATGAGTTTAAACAGGAGAACGAAGTTGACAGCAATGTGTAACTCATTGAGAGAGGACATCAGTTCTGTATATGAATCCATGACAACAATGACAGAGAAATCAGATTATATTTAGGGACATTCAAGGCGGAACAACATGGTTGTGGACGGAAAAGCAGAATCTCCACGAGACCTGAAACTGAGGATTGACCACAAGACGATTGAGGTGGAGCACAACTAGAACTAGAAAACCCACCACCGGCCCAGGTGACAGGCCCAGGCCGATAGTGGTCAAGGACAAGGTAGTTGTTCTGGAAAGAGCCATGAACTTGAGAGGAATGTATACCTTCCTCCTGAAGCTGTGTGCCAGAAGAGGAAAGAACGTATCACAGCCATGAAAGCTGCCAGAGTGCGTGGGGACATTGCTTACATCCGCTATGACAGACTCATTGTCCACCCACCCTTCCTCCCAAAAGCCTGGAAGGGATGAGAAAGCCAAGTCTATGTGTTCGTAGATTCAACCCTGCAGCACACACACACCAACGGATTAATTGACAGCTGAAAGTATATTTCTTTCTCTAGCTCTATCTCTGATAACCAGTTAAGCATTAGGGGGCGCTATTGCAATTTTTGGATGAAAAACTTTCCCGTTTTAAACAAGATATTTTATCACGAAAAGATGTTTGACTATAAATATAATTGACAGCTTTGGAAAGAAAACACTCTGACATTTCCAAAACTGCAAAGATATTGTCTGTGAGTGCCACAGAACTGATGTTACAGGCGAAACCCAGATAAAAATCCAACCAGGAAGTGCCACATTTTTTAAAACCGCCTCATGCCAATGACTCCTTATACGGCTGTGAAGGAGCTACGAATGAGCTTACGTTTTCCACGTATTCCCCAAGGTGTCTACAGCATTGTGACGTCTTTTTACGCATTTCCATTGAAGAATAGCCGTAAGGTACCATATATAGCAAGTGGTCACATGGTGTCTCCCGCAGAAAATCTTGCATAAAATACTGAGGTAGCCATTTTTCCAATCGCTTCTTATGAGAAACCAATTGCCTCGACGGATATATTATCGAATATATATGTTAAAAACACCTTGAGGATGGATCCTAAACAACGTTTGCCGTGTTTCTGTTGATATTATGGAGCTAATTTTGAAAAAAGTTTGGCGTTGTAGTGGTAGCATTTTCCGGTCGATTTCTCAGCCAAGCATGATGAACAAACGGGAGCTATTTCGCCTACAAAAATAATATTTTTGGAAAAAAATGAACATTTGCTATCTAACAGGGAGTCTGAGTGAAAGCATCCAAAGTTCTTCAAAGGTAAATGATTTAATTTGGTTGCTTTTCTTATTTTTGTGAAAATGTTGCCTGCTGCCAGCAGAGCCTAGCATAGCATTATGCCATGATAAACTTACACAAATGCTTGTGTTACAGCGTTGGCTGTAACACATATTTAGAAAATCTGAGATGACAGTGTTGTTAACAAAAGGCTAAGCTTGTGTTTGAATATATTTCATTAATTTCATTAGAGATTTTCATGAATAGGAAAAGTTTCTAGGGGTATTTATGTCCGCTGCGTTATGCTAATTCGTTTGAGGCTATGATTACGCTCCCGGATACGGGATTGCTAGTTTAAGCTACCCAGGAAACGGCGGAAAATAACCCATATTGATATATGTTTCCTTAGAAATAAGGTTAATGAAATCAATAACTTGCTAACATCAGATAACATTCATATATTGGCTATTTCTGAGAATGACTCAGATAATTCCTTTGATGATACACCAGTAGCAATACAAGGATATAACTATAGAAGAAACAGGACTGATTATGGGGGAGGTGTTGCTGTATATATTCAGAGCCGTATCCCTGTAATGCCAAGAGAAGATCTTATGTCAAGTGTTATTGAAGTGTTCTGGATGCATGTTCACTTGGTACATCTAAAGCCATTTATTTTGGGGTGTTCCTATAAGGCCAACAAGTGCTAACACAGTATCTAAATAATTAGTGTGAAATGCTTGATAGTATATGTAATGTAAACAGAGAGGTGCACTTTCTTGGGGACCTGAATATTGACCAGTTTCTATCAAGCTGTCTGCTCAAGTTGGTTCAAGTTATTAATCAACCTACAGCACAAGGGTGTTTACAACCACTACAGGAACAAGATCATCCACATGTTAAGGCTCTATGGATTGAGGACAAATTGAAAAACTGTATGGTTGAAAGAGATGGGGGGGCAAAGGAGTGGCTAATAAGTCTGGCTTTGAGGACAGGTGCTGGGAGACGAGAAGCAAGTGCAGGAAGTGAATATTTAATAAATAACAGACATAAAATAAAACATGGACATTGTCTGGACAAGGGAAACATAACGACATTAATGCTGACACGGGAATCAAGCTGAGGAATAGACAGGTATAGAGGAGGCAGTCGATAAAGTGATGGAGTTCAGGTGAGTCAAATGAAGCACTGATGCACGTAACAATGGTGACAGGTGTGCGTAATGATGGGCAGCCTGGCACCCTCGAGCGCCAGAGAGGGGGAGCAGGTGCGGGTCGTGACATTGACTGGCTGACTTACTGCAAGTTGAGAAATTATGTGACTAAACTCAACAAAAATAATAAACTGTATTATGAAGCCAAGATCACTGATATAAAGAATGATGGAAAAAAAGCTTGAGTACATTAAATTAAATGATTGGGAAGAAAAAAAAATTCAACTCAATCTTTCATCCAATCAGATGGCTTATTCATCACAAAACCATTTGATGTTGCCAATTATTTTAATGATTACTTAATTGTCAAAGTGGGCAAACTTAGGCAGGAAATGCCAACAACGAGTAGTGAGCCATCCTACTCATGCATGAAAAAACAAATAATGAAAGAAAAGCATTGCAAGTTTGAATTTTGTAAAGTTAGTGTGGAAGAGGTGGAAAAAGTATTGTTTTCGATCAATAATGACAAATCACCTGGCAACTTAGATGGAAAGCTACTGAGAATGGTAGATGACTCTATGGCCACTCCTATCTGTCATATCTTTAATCTAAGCCTAGAGGAAAGTCTTTGTCCTCAGGCCTGGAGGGAAGCCAAAGTCATTTCGCTACCCAAGATTGGTAAAGTGGCCTTTACTGGTTCTAACAGCAGACGTATAAGCTTGCTGCCAGCTCTTAGCAAACTGTTGCAAAAATGTGTTAAACCAAATACAATGTTATTTCTCTGTAAACAAATTACCAACAGACTTTCAGCATGCTTATAGAGAGGGGCACTCAACATGTATTGCACTGACACAAATGAGTAATGATTGGTTTAAATAAATGGTTAACTGCGCTGTACTGCAGCGCCAGCTGTGCCATCAGAGTCCCTGGGTTCGCGCCCAGGCTCTGTCGTAACCGGCCGCGACCGGGAGGTCCGTGGGGCGATGCACAATTGGCCTAGCGTCGCCCGGGTTAGGGAGGGCTTGGTCGGTAGGGGTGTCCTTGTCTCATCGCGCACCAGCGACTCCTGTGGCGGGCTGGGCGCAGTGTGCGCTAACCAAGGTGGCCAGGTGCACGGTGTTTCCTCCGGCGCATTGGTGCGGCTGGCTTCCGGGTTGGATGCGTGCTGTGTTAAGAAGCAGTGCGGCTTGGTTGGGTTGTGTATCGGAGGACGCATGACTTTCAACCTTCGTCTCTCCCGAGCCCTCCCGAGCCCGCTACAAGATAGTAGCTACTACAACAATTGGGGAGAAAAAGGGGGGTCAAATTTTAAAATTAAATAAATAAATAAATAAATAAAATAAAATGATAACAAGAAGATTGTGGGAGCTGTACTGTTAGATTTCAGTGCAGCCTTTGATATTATTGAACATAATGTTGTTGAGAAAACGTATGTGTTATGGCTTTTCAACCTCTGCCATATAGTGGATTCAGAGCTATCCATCTAATACAACTCAGACGTTTTTCTTTAATGGAAGCTGATTCAACCATATACCCATCAGCAACCACAGCCAATGAAGACACTGAAAGCCTTAGCAAAGAGTAACAGTCTGTTTTGGAATGGGTGGCCAGTAATGAACTGGTCTTGAACATCTTTAAAACTAAGAGCATTGTATTTGGTACAAATCATTCCCTAGGTTCAAGACCTCATCAGAATCTGGTAATGAATGGTGTGGCTGTTGAACAGGTTGAGGAGACTAAATTACTTAGTGGCCCATAACAGAGTGGCACGTTTTGCTCGTCATTGTAATCAGAGGGCTAATATAAATGCTATGCATGCCAGTCTCTCTTGGCTAAGAGTTGAGGAGACACTGACTGCATCACATCTTCTTTTTATAAGAAACATGAATGTGTTGAAAATGCCAAATTGTTTGCATAGTCAACACAGCTCTGATACATACACTTACCCCATCAGACATGCCACCAGGGGGTCTATTCACAGTACACAAATCCAGAACAAATTCAAGAAAGCGTCCTGTATTATATAGAGCCATTATTGCATGGAACTCCATTCCATCTCATATTGTTCAAATTAACAGCAAACCTGGTTTAAAAAAACAGATAAAGCAACACCTCACGGCACAATGCCTCTCCCCTATTTGACCTAAAGCGTTTGTGTGTATGTATTGATATGTAGGCTACATGTACCTTTTTTAAATTGATGTTGTTCTGTCCTTGAGCTGTTCTTGTCTATTAATGTTCTGTGTTATGTCATGTTTGATGTTTTCTGTGGACCCCAGGAAGAGTAGCTGATGCTTTCGCAACAGCTAATCCTAATGAAATACCAAATACTCACTACCGAGTTCCAAACTGCCTCTGGAAGCAACGTCAGCACAAGATCTGTTCTACGGGAGCTTAATGAAAATGGGTTTCCATGGCAGCCACACACAAGCCTAAGATCACCATGTGTAATGCCAAGCATCAGCTGGAGTGGTGTAAAGCTTGCCGCATTGGACTCTGGAGCAGTGGAAATGTTCTCTGGAATGATAAATCATGCTTCACCATCTGGCAGTCCGACAGACAAATCTGGGTTTGGCGGATGCCAGGATAACGCTACCTGCCCCTATGCATACTACCAACTGTAAGGTTTAGTGGAGGAGGAAAAATTGTCTGGAGCTGATTTTCATGCTTTGTGCTTGGCCCCTTAGTTCCAGCGAAGGAAAATCTTAATGCTACAGCATACAATGACATTCTAGACAATTCCGTGCCTCCGAGTTGTGGCAACAGTTTGGGGAAAGCCTTCTCCTGTTTCAGCATGACAATGCCCCTGTGATCAAGCACAGTCCATACAGAAATGGTTTGTCAAAATTGGTGAGGAGGAAGTTGACTGGTCTGCACAGAACCCTGACCTCAACCCAACCCAACTCAATTGGAACGGTGACTGCAAGCCAGGCCTAATCGCCCAACATCAGTGCTTGACCTCACTAATGCTCTTGTGGCTGAATGGAAGCAAGTCCCACATCAATGTTCTAACATCTAGTGGAAAGCATTCCCAGAATAGTGGCAGCAAAAGGGGGACCAACTCCATATTACTGCCCATGATTTTGGAATGAGATTTTCAATGAGCAGGTGTCCAAATACTTTTGGTCATGCAGTGTACTTTCCCCAAAACCTTCTCAATTAAATGATAGTACAGAACCATTGCTAGACAGGCACATTATATGGCATATTCCTCACTCACTAGATGCACAATAACAGGGCCAGATGCACAATAACAGGGCCAGATGCACAATAACAGGGCCAGATGCACAATTTTTTAATCTGTTAGTTTTATTCCAGACCAAAAACAAGTGTCTTCAGATGTGATTTGAGCATTGGCATGGACTCAGACTATACAATTTTGTTGTTTCTCTATGAACAATTGTAATTTTCAGAGTAAAAAAAAATATGTATTTTAAAGGGACCCCTTAGAGTTGTTTATTAATCATTATTTTACCAGGTATATTGACAGAAAAATAAACTAGCTCTCACAGTCTCACATCAGAATTAGACGTTCATCCATGTTTCTCAAACATCAAATTTCGAAGTTGTTGCAAGCATCAACTTTTTAAGTGTTGAATATTACGCATTAACTCAGCAATTATAAGGTTAGGGTTAAATGTAGGCATTAACTGTGAAATCTTAAGGTTATGCATTAACTTAAGATGATTGGGGATAGGCTTGAAACTAAAATCTCAAACAACTTTCTACGACTGGAGTACAACTTGCAACCTTTAGTATTGTAGGCAGATGCTTACATCCAGCTGCCATCCCTATCCACAATGCCGTAGAAAAACTGAAACCGACTTGAAGGTAACAGTGCTCACAATTTCCCCTAGTGGCGATTTCCACATCTTCCGATGTCCTCAAATATGGATGGATGTCGAATACTTACTTGTATCATGGGTGAGCTGGCTTCAGAAAACACAGTGCACTACTACTTGTACACTAAGGGCATGGGGAAGAGTTGCAGTGGGGAGGAGAATAATGTGCCTATTTGAAAGCTATCATTGTTTTTATTAGCTTCTTTATTTTAATGGTAAAGAAAAAAAAAAATTCTATCAATGAATTTCATCCCGTACTGTTTTTTTAGGTTGTGGGTTCGATTCCCATGGGGGACCAGTACAAAAAAAAGCATAAAGTACAAAAGATTGATGCGCTCACTTACTGTAAGTTGCTCTGTATAAGAAGGTCTGCTAAATAACTAAAATAAATACTAAATCCACCTTCTATCAAATTTTTGTAGTCGCATGCGCCGAATACAACCTTATAGTGAAATGCTTACTTACTTGCAGTTTACATTTTTTTTAGATACAAATACAGAATAAGAGATAAAAGTAACAAGTAATTCAAGAGCAGCAGTGAAAAAATAATTGCGAGACTATATACAGGGGGGTACTGATACAAAGTCAACGTGCGGGGGCACTGGTTATTTGAGGTAGTATGTAACTGTAGGTGGAGTTATTAAAGTGACTATGCATAGATGACAACAGAGAGTAGCAGTGGTGTAAAGAGGGGGTGAGAGGGGGGGCAATGTAAATAGTCTGGGTAGCCATTTGACTAGATGTTCAGGAGTCTTATGGCTTGAGGGTAGAAGCTGTTCAGAAGCCTCTTGGACCTAGAGCCCGGTACCGCTTGCCGTGTGGTAGCAGCGAGAACAGGGTGGCTAGAGTTTCAGACCATTTTTACGGCCTTCCTCTGACACCGCCTGGTATAGAGGTCCTGAATGGCAGGAAGCTTGGCCCCAGTGATGTACTGGGCCGTTCGCACTACCCTCTGTAGTGCCTTGCGGTCGGAGGCCGAGCAGTTGCCATACCAGGTAGTGATTCAACCAGTGCTCTCGATTGTGCAGCTGAAGAACCTTTTTAGGATCTTTCGACCCATGCCAAATCTTTTCATTCTCTTGAGGAGGAATAGGTTTTGTCGTGCCCTCTTCACTCTAAATTCCAAGCCCTTGGGAAAATACTTTCCGCCTTAAGCCTCCAACTCCTCCCTCTCTGTGGACGACTTCGTCAACCAATTTGAAAAACTGGACAACATCCGCTCCTCATTCATTTAGTCCACTGGTCCCACTCACACAGAACTACCCTACGCCTTGACCTTTTTCTCCCCTCTCTCTCTTTCCAAATGAAATCCTGCGACTAGTGACGTCCAGTTGCCTGACAACCTGCCCCCTTGACCCCATCCCCTCTTCCCTTCTCCAGACTATCTCTGGAGACTTTCTCCCATTCCTCATTTCCATCATCTACTCATCCCTGACCACTAACTACGTCCCAGAGTTGCTCCCATCCTCAAGGAACCAACACTTATGCCTCTGATGTCAAAAACTACAGATCTTTCTTTTCTTCGCTAAACACTTGTGTGCTGTCTCTGACCAACTCTCTTCTTATTTCCCTCAGAACGACCTTCATGACCCTAACCAGTCAGGCTTCAAGGTCACTCAACCTAGACTGCTCTCTGTGTCATGGAGGCACTCCGCTCTGCCAAAGCTGACTGTCTTTCTCTCCTCTGTTCTCCTCCTCCTAGAGCTATCTGCTGCATTTGTGAATCATCAGATCCTCTTCTCCACCCTCTCAGGAAGGGCTTGAAATTAAGGCTGTCCTGTCTTCTTGCTACGATAAAAATATGTCTGGGACGGTTAAAAACAGATGTGTGACAGTTGCGGGACAATAGGCCAGAAAAATATAAAATGCATACAACAATGGTTCCACACTAAAATGTTTAAACACAAAGATGATGAAACAGAACACAACATTTTGCTTAAGTTGATAAACTATTGATAATTCACATTACAAGAGCAGCAATGTGTTCACTCATCTTGGCCATATGACTGTTCCAAAATGCTATTACAGGAGAATACCACTCTCAAACACTCACTTGATGCGAGCATTTTTTATTATGCGACAGTGATGGATATACAGCCTAATGGTAGGAACTTTGGAAGAGGGAATATCTGAAGATGCAACAATATGATTCTGACTTTGACAGTAGAAGAGGAAATGCTGGTTTCAATGTCATGTCAGGAAATGTTTGCTTTTTTTGTCTGCATGTTATTAAAGGTAAGATGGGCTACGTAAAATGGTTTCAAACAATGATTTGTCTGGCTAGGCATTGCATATGTAATTATTTTAGTTATGGATGTAATGAACACAAGGGGAGACAGAGAGCTGGTGTCAAGCACAGGGCGCAGCAGGTGTTTATTGCAAAGGACCACAGGAGGAGGGAGTCCAGGGGCAGGCAGGTAGAAGGGTCCAGGGGCAGGCAGGTAGAAGGGTCCAGGGGCAGGCAGGTAGAAGGGTCCAGGGGCAGGCAGGTCATACACATGGTGTCCAAAAGGGCAACAGTACAGGCAGGGAAAAGGCTAGTAATGTAGTCCGGGGGATCAGGCAATAGGTAGATAACAGGAAATCAGGCAGTGAATAGGCAAAAGGCGTCATTAGTGAGGCAGGCAAAAACTATCATACACGGGAGGAGTAATCACGGGAAAAACAGAGCTCTGAAAGACTTGTGTAACAAAACAAACAATACCTCACAGTGATGGGGTGCAAAGAACTGAACTAGATAGTGTGTGGTAATGACATACAGGTGTGTGAACAGGTGATTGGGATCTGGAGTGTGAGCTGCATTCAGGGGATAGGTGTTTGAGGGTGTGAGTTGGAAGCAGACGTTACAATGGAAATGTATAATATTAGAATATCATTCCAATGTTGGGCAAATAGGTCTATTAGAATGCACATTTTACTCTTTCTCAGCCTGTCTGCGGGCCCGCTGGCCTGGAGCTGAGGTTTAATGTGCCTGGAGTTGCTGTGGCATTTGCATTGTCTGTAGACTATGGCTAACTACTATGGCATTCTAGAGAATATGGTTTATCTCCCTGATCTGAACCGAATGCACACTGTTAAATGTGCAAAGTATTTCTACCTCGCACTGCAACATTGCCTGACTGGGGTTTGTGCTTGCACACGTGAAGAGCTGGGTGACATATTCATTTTTAGAAGCGCTGCGTACAGGCATAAAAGTGTGTTTAATTTACTTGAAATGGAAGTCTACTGAAGTGAGACTTTGTCCTTGTGTTCTTTGGCTATTTACATTATTTTGTTCACAAGCTAGGTTGTTTTCAATGTTTGAGTTTCAACTGCTGGGGATGAGAAGCAATGTGAATACTAGTCAGACTCAATCTCACAGGTACAAACATGACTCAAGTCGCATTACCACGATAATCCTCAACCCTTAAAGGGGCAGGTGAATATTTTTGTCTCTGTGATATTTGTGACCTAGATTCAGTCTTATGTAGCAAAACTTGAATTTCTGTTTTTTACATTGGATAAAAGTAGAGACTCAGAGCTACAAAATGGTTTATCATACACTGCATTTGAGGAATAATGGGAAAGTATTTCTGCTTAGAAACTTGATAAACTTGTAAACTCACTTTTGAGAGTTGTGTTTTGGTGAGAGAGCTCTTCATCTACACCCATTCAGCATCGTTCTCCCCCTCTTTATCTTTAGTCCCACCCATCTTCTTGGGGTGTAAGAATACTTTACGCTCTGGCCATGGATAACATGAAAACAGCCTAACCATCTGTGCTGCAACAATTTCTTTATGCTTTTTTGCCAACGTTTACTGACACCGGCCATATTCAACGGGTGTTGTACACTTTAGCTTAGACATGTAGCTAGCCGTGCACATCATCATGCATGATAAACGCATCTCCCTGTCACGGATCCATGCCACAAATGCCCTTAGTTTGAAGACAATTCAGAAACCGGTGTTTTCCCATCCATTTTGCTATCATACTCTAATTCCACTGATTTCAAAACTCAATCTTCCAGAAAGTGGACAGCCACACTTATGCAATTTTTTTATATTTTTAAATGCGTTCGGCAGGATTACCAACACAGACTGACCAGCTCAAATAGACAAAGCCTTCTGTATGGCAGACCAATCCGAACTCATCTCTTGGCATGTCCATCTCAGCCAATCATGGCTAGTGGGAAGGTTGCTGGCTTTTTATGTGGCTTAATCAACAAGGCTCGTAATTTAACAATTGTATTCATATTTACAGATGGCATACAAGTTTATATTAAGGCACATGAAAGTTCATGTTCAAGAAGGCATTTCTGCCAAAATATGCTGTGAAGTTGTGACTTGCGACATACGCCTAGTTTCCTGAATCGGCTCACATTTCAGTTAAAAGACTCAGGTCAAAAAATGTAATTAAACAATATAACACGTTACTGTTTACTAGTAATACTTTTATTTATTTTTGAGAAACATTAAAAAGCATGCATGTTTTTGTAGTGTTTTGTTGGTGTAATTTTAGCAGAAAAAAATATTTGATCTGGTAAAAAATCTGAATGGCTGGTAGATTTTGAAATCTACCTGGCACAGTGGCTGGTGTACCAACAAATACATTTTAGGCACTGGCTGTTAGCAGGTGGTGTTACTTAAAAAGGTCAAGGGGACCATTCTTCACTGACTGAAGAGGGAGGGTGAAGCAGAGAAAGTGAAAGCTGGTGAACACACACACACACACACACATACATTCTTTATTGTATATTGTTGTGTTATGTTGTTTCATGTGGCTACTGGTGTTGGATGTGTAATGTGTTCATTCAGTAACCAGTTCCCAAAAGCATTGTTCTCTCTTAGATATAGAATACCAGTAAAAAACATGGACACACCTACTCATTTAAGGGTTTTTCTTTATTTGTACTATTTTCCACATTGTAGAAGAATAGTGAAGACATCAACACTATGAAATAACACATATGGAATCATATACTAACCAGTGTTAAACTAATCTAAATATATTTTAGATTTTAGATTCTTCAAAGTAGCCACCCTTTGCCTTGATGACAGCTTTGCACACTCTTGGCATTCTCTCAACCAGATTCACCTGGAATGCTTTTCCAACATATGCTGAGCACGTGTTGGCCTCTTTTCCTTCACTCTGTTGTCCAACTCATCCTAAACCATCTCAGTTGGGTTGAGGTCTGGTGACTGTGGAAGCCAAGTCATCTGATGCAGCACTCCACCAATCTCCTTGGTCAAGTAGGCCTTACACAGCCTGGAGGTGTGTTTTGGGTCATTGTCCTGTTGAAAAACAAATGATAGTCACACTAAGGGCAAACCAGATGGAATGATGTATGAAAGTGGTGCTGGAAGAGATGGCTGCCGTTTTACATAATGTTTCTGCCACCATTGCTTATGACTGAAAAGAGCTCCTGGATATCCGGGCAGCATTTACACACCTCATACTGGACAAAGATGTTTTCTTTAACTAGTCGGACATGAAGGATTTACTTCTGACACCCGACAAGGCCCAAATCCTTGTCATTCGCATGAGAAAGAGAAATCGGGGACGTGGGTCAGGGTGCCTTCTAAGGATCTAACGGCGGGTGGGTAATCTGCCTCTGCCATCAGTCAATGTACAATTATTGGATAACAAAAGTGATAAGCTATGATCACGAATGCCCTACCAACTGGACATTAAAAACTGTAATATCTTATGTTTCACCGAGTTGTAGCAGAACTACGACATGGACAGCATACAGCTGGTGGATAGAGATAGAACAATAAGTGCATCGATGATGTCGTCCCCACAGTGACCGTACGTACATACCCCAACCAGAAGCTATGGATTACAGGCAACATCCGCACTGAGCTGATGGGTAGAGCTGCCACTTTCAAGGAGCAGGACTCTAACCCGGACGCTATTAAAGAAATCCCGCTACGCCCTCCGACGAACCATCAAACAGGCAAAGCATCAATACAGGACTGAAATTGAATCGTACTACACCGGCTCTGATGCTCGTCGGATGGGGCAGGGCTTGCAAACTATTACAGGCTACAAAGGGAAGAAGAGCTGCGAGCTGCCCAGTGACACGAGCCTACCAGACAAGCTAAATTACTTCTATGCTCGCTTCGAGGCTAGCAACAACGAAGCATGCATGCATGTTCCGGAAGGCTGTATGATCATGCTCTCCACAGCCGATGTGAGTAAGACCTTTCAACAGGTCAAAACTAACAAGATTACCAGGACGTGTACTCCGAACATGCGCTGACCAACTGGCAAGTGTCTTCACTGACATTTTCAACCTGTCTCTGACTAAGTCTGTAATACCAACATGTTTCAAGCAGAGCACTATATTCCCTGTACTCAAGAACACTAAGGCAACGTACCTAAATGACTACCAACCCGGTGCTCTTACGTCTGTAGCCATGAAGTGCTTTGAAAGGCTAGTCATGGCTCACATCAACACCATTATACCAGAAACCCTAGACCCACTCCAATTTGCATACCGCCCCAACAGATCCACAGATGATGAATACTCTGTTGCGCTCCACACTGCCCTTTCCCATCTGGACAAAAGGAACACCTACGGAAGAATGCTATTCGTTGACTACAGTTCAGCGTTCAACACCATAGTGCCTTCAAAGCTCATCACTAAGCTAAGGACCATGGGACTAAACACCTCCCTCTGGACTTCTTGATGGGCCGCCCCCAGGTGATAAGGGTAAGTAACAACACATCTGCCACGCTGATCCTCAACACGGGAGCCCCTCAGTGGTGCGTGCTCAGTCCCCTCCTGTAATCCCCATTTTCATTGACGGGCTGTAGTGGAGCAGGTTGAGAGCTTCAAGTTCCTTGGAGTCCACATCACCAACAAACTATCATCGTCCAAACACACCAGGACAGTTATGAAGAGGGTAAGACAAAGCCTATTCCCCCTCAGGAGACTGAAAATATTTGGCATGTGTCCTCAGATCCTGAAAATGTTCTACCACTGCACCATCGAGAGCATGGTTGCATCACTACCTGGTATGGCAACTGCTCGGCCTCTGATCGCAATGCACTACAGAGGGTAATGCGTACAACCCAGTACATCATTGCGACCAAGCTTCCTGGCCTCCAGGACCTCTATACCAGGCAGTGTCAGAGGAAGGTCATAAAAATTGTCAAAGACTCCAGCCACCCTAGTCATAGACTATTCTCTCTGCTACCACATGGCAAGCGGTACCGGAGGGCCAAGTCTAGGTCCAAAAGGCTTCCTAACAGCTTCTTCCCCCAAGCCATAAGACTCCTGAACAGCTAATAAAATGCATATGCAGACTATTTGCATTGTCCCCCCCCCCCCCCCCCCCCACATCCCTTATTTTACGCTGCTGCTACTCTCTGTTTATTATCTATGCATAGTCACTTTAACTCTAGCTACATGTACATATTACAACAATTACCTCAACTAACCTGTGCCCCCGCACATTGACTCTGTTACCGTTACCCTATGTATATTGCCTTGTTACTGTAATTTTACTTATATATTTTCTAATAAACACTTATTTTTCTTAAAACTGCATTGTTGGTTAAGGGCTTGTAAGTAAGCAAGCATTTCATGATAAGGTCTACACCGCTTGTATAAAGCACATGTGACAAATACAATTTGATGGCGTATCGCTGCAGAATTCTGTGGTAGCCATGCTGGTTAAGTGTTCCTTGAAATGTAAATAAATCACTGACAGTGTCACCAGTAAAGAATCCCCACACCATCACACCTCGTCCTCCATGCTTCACAGTGGGAACCACACACGAGGAGATCATTCGTTCACCTAATCTGCTTTTGGGGTTGGAACCAAAAATCTCAGATTTCCACCGATATAATGTCCGTTGCTCGTGTTTCTTGGCCCAAGCAAGTCTCTCCTTCATAATGGTGTTCTTTATTAGTGGTTTCTTTGCAGTAATTCGACCATGAAGGCCTGATTCACACAGTCTCATCTGAACAGTTGATGTTGAGATGTATCTGTTACTTGAACTCTGTGAAGCATTTATTTGGCTGCAATCAGAGGTGCAGTTAAGTCTAATGAACTTATCCTCTACAGCAGAGGTATCTCTCGATCTTCCTTTCCTGTGGCGGTCCTCATGAGAGCAAGTTTCATCATAACTCTTGATAGTTTTTGCGACTGCATTTGAAGAAACGTTCAAAGTTCTTGAAATGTTCCGTATTGACTGACCTTCATGTCTTAAAGTAATGATGGACTGTTGTTTCTCTTTGCTTTTTTGAGCTGTTCTTGCCATAATATGGACTTGGTCTTTTACCAGATAGGGCTATTTTCTGTATACCCCCCTACCTTGTCACAACACAACTGATTGGCTCAAACGCATTAAGAAGGAAAGAGATTTCACAAATTAACTTTTAACAAGGCGCACCTGTTAATTGAAATGCATTCCAGGTGACTACCTCATGAAGCTGGTTTAGAGAATGCCAAGAGTGTGCAAAGCTGTCATCAAGGCAAAGGGTGGCTACTTTTAAGAATCTCAAATATAAAATACATTTTGATTTGCTTAACATTTTTTTGGTTACTATAATTCCACGTGTTATTTCATAGTTTTTAACTCTTCACTATTATTCTACAATGTAGAAAATAGTAAAAATAAAGAAAAACCCTTGAATGAAAAGGTGTGTCCAAACTTTTGACTGGTACTGTATATACATGCGGTTAGCATGTTACCTTTTTTTAAATAAAAATATAATTTTATTCAATATAGACTGTCTGTATCTGTGTCCGAAATACACCAATACTTTGAAAGCACTGAAAATGATCTAGACTCCTGGATTGCATCCTACTTGGCAGGTCACTCCTACCATGTGGTGTGGAGAGGATCTGTGTCTGCACCACGTGATCTCACTACTGGTGTCCCCAGGGCTTGGGTCGTTTCTCGATCCACCAAGTAACTTGGCTCCGTCATAACCTCTCATGGTCTCTCCTTGCTATGCAGATGACACTCAACTACTTCTCTCATTCTCTCCTTCTGACACCCAGATAGCGACGTGCATCTCTGCATGCCTGGAAGATAACTCAGCTTGGACGTTGGTCCACCATCTGAAGCTCAACTTCCACAAGATAGAACTGCTCTTCCTCCCGGGGAAGGCCTGCCCGCTCCAAGACCTCTCCATCACAGTCTACAACTCCACAGTGTCCAACTCCCAGAGTTTAAAGAATATTGGGGTTACCCTGGACAACACCCTGTTGTTCTCAGTGACTTGCTCCTGCAGGTTCATGAGAGTACAATCTTTCCTCATCCAGGAAGCGGCTCAGGTCCTAATCCAGGCACTCGTCATATCCCGTCTGGACTATTGCAACTCTCTGTTGGCTGGGATCTCTGCTTGTGCCATCAAACACCTACAACTTATCTAGAATGCCGCAGCCCATCTGGTGTTCATCCTTCCCAAGTTCTCCCATGTCATGTGCTCCTCCACACACTCCACTGGCTTCCAGCCGAAGCTTGTATCCACTGCAAGACCATGGTGCTTGCCTATGGAGGCGCAAGAGGAACTGCCCTTCTCTAACTTCAGGCTATGCTCAAACCCTGAAACCCTGAAATTCTGCCACCACTGGTCTCTTGGCCATCCCACTACTATGGGAGGTTAGTTCCCGCTCAGCCCAGTCAAAGCTCTTCTCTGTCCTGGCACCCCAATGGTGGAACCAGCTTCCCCCTGATGCTAGGACAGCAGAGTCCCTGCACATCTACTGAAAAATTATTTTAAAAGTATCTTAAATAAGACATCTCGGTCTTACCCCCCCCCCCCCCCCCCCCCCCCCCCCCTGTCTTTTCCTACTAGCACTGACTTTGCAGATTACTTCCTTATTAAGAAAAAATGTCCTTACTATAACTATTATACGGTATGTGGTTGTCTTACCTAACTATCTTAGACTATCAGCGGCGACATCATCATGATGATTCAAAATGCTGATGCGTGATGTTCTGGCTGGTGACACTGACTCTTCAAAGACTGCTGACATGCAAAACATTTTTGGACTGTATCAACAGTGGACAAATTAAAATATTGTTTTTGAGTAGATGTTTCCTTTAAGAGGAATGCACTAACTGTAAGTCTCTCTGGATAAGAGCACCTGCTAAATGAATGCTCCGGATAAGAGCACTAAAATGACTCAAATGTAAATGTCAGCAATCTGTAGTCAGCCTAATCCGGCATACATTACTATAATACCACCCAACCTTAAGTAGTTAAAAATAGGTTAACCTAAATAAAAAACCTGGCCCGCTGTATGAAATATATATAAATCCTCCTGAATCATGCCTGGGTGAGTGCATGTGGGAGTGCGTGCGTGCATATGGTATGTGTGAGAGAGAGAGAAAGTGAGAGGAGGGGGGCAGGGAGAAAGAGGCAGAGTGAGTGGATGGGACAGAAAAATATATGGACAGTGAGAGGTGTTGGGATAGTGAGAAGCAGAGAGAAAAACAGAAAGAGGTGGGAGGAGGCCCTACTCTGTCCAGTGTGAGTTGGTGGGGATTGATCATTCCATGGAGTAGTGCACTCACCCCAAAACGATAGCCTGACTTCAAGGCTAACATTGAAGGAACTCCCCCTGCACAGTGTATATTCAACCAGGCCATACTGCAGCTATTACAAGAAAACACTGGTTGCTCTTGGGCAGAGGGATGCCTGGCTTGACAATAACAACTGACTGCTCAGCCATTCCTTGATTCTTTATGTTCACTTATCCATTTATTTAGTCATATATCCTCTCAACAATCAATCAACAATCAATTTGTACAAACGGCTAATCAAGGTGTACTCTATATTTTAGGAGGGCAGGAAAGATTTGATGGAAAGTGCTCCTTGAATTTCACAGCTCACAAGACGATGTGCACCTGCCTTGCTGCTCTCAGCCTGGAGTGCTTATCACTGTGTTTCTCTCTCTCATACACACACATGCACCCACGCATGCAAGCACATGTAAGTATGCATGTACACACACACATCTTCCCTCTACACAGGTCAGAGCTATACGGAAGGTGGGCTCACTCTTTGGGATCTTTATGTGACTCTGAAGTGTCGTGAAACCGACACACCCCCTCATCGGAGCCCAGGATTTGATATGCTATTATTATGATTACACTGTGAATGCTTTTTGGGTAAATCCAATGATTCTTACCCAACGGAGCAGAGTATATCTGCACTGTTGGCATATGACGTCTTCCAATGATGTTCTCCCCTCACTGTCATCCTTCGTCAGGTGATCTCATGATCTAATTGTGCATGACGTGGCCACAGAACAAGCTCCTCTCCAATAGCCAACCTTTTCTTTATCATTCCCTATCAACGTAAGGAGATTAATTGTGCTGTACAGTATATAGTCTGTGTTTATTGCCCTTGCATGTTTAAATTGCTGTCAGTTAAGAGGTAATGCAGTGGGACGATCTGTATTTGATTAGCAGCCTTGACCCCGAGGACAGTGTGTGTGCGTGTTTGTGTGTCATTCGGTGTGTGTCGTTTGTGTCTGTGTAGGTGTATGCATGTGTAGGGGTGTATGTGGGTGTATTCTATTTGTTATTCTGATAGGTTGACAGAGTGGGGCTACTTAATGAACTTAATGAATATGTGAGAGATGCCTGCAAAAATCTCTGTATCATTTACAGAAATACTGGAGTTTATTGGGAAGTGTGTTGAACTTTGACTGTTTTCATGTCTTCTTGTTTGATTACAGACTGGAGTTGTTCTGCTCATGTGTCTGTGTGCCTGTGTCTGACAAACTATTTAACTATTTAACTCTAAATAATGTCGGTCTACCCTGTCGTTTGTTTCCACGTAATAAAATACGTATTACTCATACATACTGGTTTTTTTCTGGAGCTCTTTGAATATAAATATAATTCCGTTTTACTAACAACTTGACAATGTGCTCAACTTCTAAATCTATATTTTCACTGTTTGTCCTTCAATTATCTTCCTTTTTGCCTACTCTACTCTGATTATCAGTAAAGGTTTTGGTTGGTTCTAATAACAACAAAAAGCCTTATTATTGTCGTGAGGTTTACATCATCTAGGATTTTGGGATCCCATCACACAAATCTCTCAAGATTTATTTTCATTGAGTACACTGACCATCCATATTTATTCCATGTGTTTACCTCTGGCTTCTGCTTTGAACACAGCTGAGGCAGTAGTAGGTCTATGGGGGATTGCTGTTTCTCAAGGTCATTCACCCTCTGGCAGCCATTACCCTGGTCTGCATCATCCTCCCTAGAGACAGCCATGGACCATGCCACATGGAGAGAGCTGTGTTCCCAAACAACCAAATGTTTCCAATCTAATTTAAAGAAGACACTTGTCTGATAACTGAGCCAGTATGAGCCAATCAGTAGTGCTTGTATCATTGGGTATCACATTCCCAAAAACCGCTCTTCTGTGTGATTGGAATTCGAAAGCATCTTGTAAACATATTTGTCTGTCAGTGTTTTGTTTTTTGTTGTTTAATCATGTATTGATGTTTGACTCACTTTTTTTAGATGAACACCTTAGAAATGAAAGGGATTAGTTTGTCAGATGTTAGAATAACTCAAAAGTGGTCTACAAAGCAAGCTGTGTTAGTTTTTCAAATTATCTATTGTCTAGAAACAATATGCACATTTATTTGTGTTAGTACTACTTCATCATTAATCCTTAGTTACTCTGTCAGGAAATACATTATATAGTTGTTCATTTAGCAATTATATAAGAGTATGTTCTTCAGAGAGAAAATCGTTAGTCCAAAATTATAGGGTGTCTGAAATAGTCCCTTCCCACTGGGCACACACTGGTTGAATCAATGTTGTTTCCACATAATTTCAATAAAATGGCATTGAACCAATGTGAAATAGATGTTGAATTGATGTCTGTGCCCATTGGGTTTTCACGTAGGAGCATTTTTAGATCTCTCCTCCGTCATGTAAGCACTCTCCTGCGTCTAGGTCGCCATGCTCCCGCGTTTCAGCCGGACTGACGGGTTTCCCGCACCTCAGCAGAGGTAACCACTCCGCTCCTGATACCCGGGATCGTCATTTTGGTCGGCGTCCTGCGGCCGGAGTAGCGCTTCGTGGAGGGGGTACTGTCACATGTGCTCCCTCTCCAAACTCTAGGTCACCAGGCTTCTCATTATAGCGCACACCTGTCACCATCGTTACGCGCACCTGCGTGTCGTCAGATTCACCTGGACTCCCTCACTTCCCTGATTACCTTCCCTATATGTAACTCCCTTTGGTTCCTTCCCGAGGTGTTGTTTTGTATTTATTATTTATTTATATTATTTCCCGACTCTCAGCGCACGTCGTTACAGTCTCAAGACCAATGACTACAGTATAATGACTTTCCATTTCATATTTAGTATTTTAAGGGTTATTTTACATTGTCCTTCATTTCCAATCTTTAAATCATATCATAAGTCTTGATTCAGGCACTCATGTCTTTCTTGGCACATACAGTGGGGTCCGAAACAATTGACAACCATGATAAAGATGAGCTATATGGTATGCTACAAAAAAGGGGAAATTATATTATTTTATACTAATATAATTGCTCAGAGAAAAAAATATTATTGCAAGGATAACGGCACGGATCATAGACCGTTCCTCCATACAGAATCCTTCCAGATCCTTTATATCCTTTGTTTGCACTTAAGGACTGCCCTCTTCAATTCAAACCACAGGTTCTCAATGGGTTTCAAGTCCGGAGACTGAGATGGCCATTGCAAAATGTTGATTTTGTGGCCAATTAACCATTTCATGCTGGAAGATCCACTTGAGGCCAAGTTTCAGCCTCCTTGAACAGGCAATCAGGTTTTTGGCTAAAATGTACTACTGGGTACAGTTTATGACACCATTGACCTTAACAAGGGCCCAAGGACCAGTGGAAGCAAAATATTTTCCAGTAGGTATGGGGTTATTTTGTGCTCATTGTCATTTTGATGCCAAACCCACCACTGGTCTAAATGGCCAAAGAGCTGCATTTTCATCTCGTCCAACTAATGCAAACGCTTGGAGTTTGTTGAACATGCCGTTCAATGCCTGGCACTTGGATTGGAAACAATGCTTTGGTCAGATGACATGAAAATAGAGCTATTTAGCCACATCAGTAATGGGTTTGTCGTCAAAATGAGAATGCATAAGCTGAAAATAACCCCATACCTACTGTAAAATATGGTGGTGGATCTTTGATGTTATGGGGCTATTTTACTCCCACTGGACCAGGGGCCGTTGTTGAAGATCGACTGCCCCTTTAAAGCAAATTCTCATTCAGAAAACAGGCTATATGTCATTGATATGAGTCAGAAACATTTATTCTCGTGTCAAATTTTGAATTTAAAACAGAGATTTGCGAGCTGTTAGGAAAGAATGGTATGCCACTGTATGAATGGAACCCCTGGGATGAGTTTATTTCAATTATGCCCCATGCCCAGAGCTGGCCGACCCAGGTAATCATCAATTCGGAGCGTAGCTGCACGCAACCCAATCGTAATGCCCATGGTCAATTTGGTTTGACATTCGACATCCCTATGGGGCTAGGTTAGGGACCATCAGTAAATTACACAATGTGCATAGGGGAGAGTGGGGTAAGTTGACACGATTTATTTTACATTCGGTGACCTATCTGGTTCTGACATTTTGATTAAACATTTGTCATTCAGATAGAGTTAATCTCTTTAGGTGGTCTTTAAATGTGAGATACACTATGTTCAATATTTTTTTAATATCTGAAAGTACTATCTGCACAAACACCTTTCAACTTGGTGCTACAAGGTTCTATCTGAAATCCAATCAAACAATGCTGGGTTGTTAATCAAAATAATTGTATTTAAGGCGATATACTTGTCTTCCTCTTTCATGACTCAACATCACAAAACAGTTGAGCTCTAGAACTTGAAAATTACTAATTATCAAAACAAAACTATATTTTGCAGATAGAACCTTATCGTCCCAAGTCCTTGATTATTCATATCATAGGTTCTGGTCCTCTTTTTCAATTACTTAGATATTTTTCCAACACTTGTCAAGACTTCTGCTGAAGTCGGTTCCTCTCCTTGTTCGGGTGGTGTTCGGTGGTCGACGTCACCGGTCTTCTAGCCATCATCGATCTATTTTTCATGTCCCATTTGTTTTGTCCGGTTGTCGCACTCACCTGGTTTCAATCCCCTAATTACATGTTGTATATGTTCTCTCTGTTTCCCCCATGTCCTTGTCAGGAATTGTTTATTGTAAGTACGTGTACTTTATGTGACTGGTGCGATACGGGTTGTTTGCCCATGTGTTTTGTTATTTTTGTATGCCGGTAGTTGTGTACATTAAACGGCTCCGGCTATTTACCAAGTTCTGCTCTCCTGCGTTTGACTTCCATGCCACCAGTTACGCACCCCTGACACCACTATTCCAGAATTGCCTTAGTAAGGGCATTATGGTAAAAACAAACAAAATACTGGTGGCTTAGAGCATGTTGAATGCCCTTAGGGGCAGCATTGCTGTTTTTGTCTTGTTCTATATCAATACGAATACCTCCATTGAAAGGGTATTTCACAAAAATGACTAACTTACCACATTTTATTGATAAATAGCAAGTATTTTACTGACTTTGGGTGTCAGAGACCAGAAAAATACACAGAATAAAAATATAAAACCCAACAAGTCTTGGTCCCATGTTTCATGAGCTGAAAAAAAATATCCCAGACATTTTTAAAGGCAGAAAAAGCTTATTTAACGAAAATATTATGCACAAATTTGTTTACATCCCTGTTAGCGAGCATTTCTCCTTTGCCAAGATAATCCATCCAAATGACATGTGTGGCATATCAAGAAACTAAACAGCATCATCATTACACAGGTGCACCTTGTGCTGGGGACAATTAAAGGCCACTCTAAAATATGCAGTTTTGTCACACAACACAATGCCACAGCTGTTGCCAGATAATTGAATGTTAATTTCTCTACCATAAGCCACCTCCAATGTTGTTTTACAGAATTTGGCAGAACGTCCAACTGGCCTCACAACTGCATAAGATGTGTAACCACGCTAGCCCAAGACCTCTATATCTGGTTTCATCACCAGCAGGATCGTCTAAGACCAGCCACCCAGACAGCTGACGAATCTGTGTGCACAACAGAAGAATTTCTGTACAATCTGTCAGAAACTGTCTCACACTGTTTGCTCGTTATCCTCAACAGGTTCTTGATTTGACTGCAGTTCGGCGTCATAACCGACTTCAGTGGGCAAATGCTCACCTTCAATGGCCACTGGCACACTGGAGAAGTGTGCTCTTCACGGATTAATCTCGGTTTCAACTGTACCGGGCAGGTGGCAGACAGCGCGAATAGAGTCATGTGGGCGACTGGTTTGCTGATGTCAACGTTGTTAACAGAGTGCCCCATGGTGGCGGTGGAGTTATGGTATGGGGAGGCATAAGCTATGGACAATGAACACAACTGCATTTTATCTATGGCAATTTGAATGCAGAAAGATACCCTGATGAGATCCTTAGGCCCAATGTTGTGCCATTCATCCGCCACCATCACCTCATGTTTCAGCATGATAATACATGGCCCCATGTGGCAAGGATCTGTACACAATTCCTGGAAGCTAAGTATTTTTAGTAGTAGTTCATTTCAGTTTACTCATCTCGAGCTAAGCTTTAGGAAAGTTCGTATTTGTCATTTTAGGGAACTATCACTTTAACAAATGTGTAATAAACATTACTTAAAATATTTGATGATGTGATTAGAAAGAAGGGTATTCTCATTATTTAATAATTTAATGTCTGTACTTTTCTATTGGAATTTTTATAATTTTAACATTCTGTGCCAGATACGAACTCATGGCTGAACCCAGAATTACACTTTAGGGACCTTTTAAGCATCTTTTAACTCAGGCTTAACACCTAACTAATATTTTGTGCTTTTAATTTATTTTATTTTTTTTACATCGGCCAGGCCCTGGTGGTGTTACCTCATATCACAGCGATAATGCCTTGCATTACGCCTTGGAAGAAAATTCTATTTAATCAACTTGCCATTGGCTCAACCATTGGCTTTAACTTACCCCATAGCCATTAGCTCAACTTACCCAAGGCAAACATGTTGACTATAATAGCCCATACAGCTACAAGGATGCACTTTCATACTAGGTTTAGGACCTAATTGAAGTTTCTAGAAACCCCAAATTATACTGTATATAGAACAATCAAAAAATGATCTACTTTAGTAGCATCATGAAACCTTTCACACAATAACTTAATTTGACTTGGTGAAAGCAGTTTTTTGGAACTAAGTTTGGAACCACTTTTTTCCATATGGTGTCTTCCTTCACAGACTCCATGAAATGATGAACTCTTCCTAAATATTTGGGCAAATAATTCATTTTGTTTATGGTTTCCTAGAAACAAGGGGTTGTTCAACTCACCCCAATCTCCCCTACAATATTTTAAAATGTCTATGCTTCATATACAAATATTAAAAGCATTTAATGAGGCAACTAAAATATGTGCAACATGAAGGGATTGTCCCATTTGTCTAATGTATTGGCAGTCCCTCACTAACCCCAGAAATAGGCTATCCATTGTCAAACCAATTTTGACATGCTGGCTGAAGCTGACAGAGTTGGCTAGCACTAGCTAGCATAGGCCACTTCAAGACAAAAGTCTTGGTTAGACTATTTAAAGCTATCTAAAAGGGTGAGTGACTAACTGTGCACACATCAAAATCCACAATGAAATTGTTTATTTGCCACAACATCAACATGTGCAATGGCCATCTCAGTCTCCGGACTTGAAACCCTTTGAAACCCTTTGGTTTGAATTGAAGAGGGCAATCCATAATCACAGATAAAGGGTATTAAGGATCTGGAAAGAGTCTGTTTGGAATGGTCTAAGATCCCTCCCAATGTGTTCTCCAACTCATATAACTTTAGAAAAAAGATCTGCGCAATTATCATAGCGAAGTGAGGTACAGTGGTGTTAATAATTTTGACCTTAAAAACATTACTTGTTAAACAAAATCTCTTTCTCTGAGCAATTGTATTATAGAATTTCCCCATATTTGTTTTTACATACAATATAGCTCAATATTTGAATAATGTGTGCTCTTCTTTATCAAGGGTGTCAATCATTTCAGACCCCACTGAATGTCCTTAGTTCTGCCTGCCAAATCTTCCATTGTTAGTATCTAGTAAAGACAGCGGTCATTAGTTTAATTCATACTCATAATGCAGCTTTTCCAGATGAAAAATGTATTAATACCCATAATGCATCTGTTCCAGATGAAACATGTATTGGTGCTTGATATGCTGGATTAATATTTCCATAATTTATTCTGAAGTCTCATGATGAAGAAATTGCAAGTGGGGTGTACTGCAACTTGTGTTGGTGGACATTAATGTCAAATAAGTTCTTTGAAGTTCAATCCAGAAGATTCTTCAAAATGTTCCTGTCTTTACCGGATCGGCTTACGATTATAGTCAGGAATCATAGTGGCTTCAGAACTGGCAATCCCAAGGCTATTGTTTGCCTTGACAACTGGGTGTCAAAACACCCATTGAATTTTAAAACTGCTTTGGTATAAGCGGCTTTGAGTGTTTGACTCACGTGTAATGTGTTTGTTGGCTGAGCTGTCTGTCGTTTTAATTTCACCAAATAAAAGCCAACCCAGCCAATTATTGTCTGGAGGTGAGCTTTGATGAAACATCGAAATTATCCTAATTTCCCAATAAGCACATTTTTGGTGAGAAAATTATCCCACATAATTGGAATGAGCACTTTCAGTTATTTCTCTCTTACTCACTCTCCTTTACTGTTTCTTTGTGACAGTTCATCTCGCTGACCTAAATACAACGAAAAGGAGAACTACTGTATGACGAATGGATTTGTCATAGCCCACAATGTCATGAGCTACATGTCATTTACATCAATGAGAGAGACTTAATAATAAAGTACAATAGAGTACACTTAATGAAGTTACAGATATATTATGTTGCTTTTTGCCTAAAATTCAATACACTGACAATACTCAACTTTATAATGATCTTGATTAGTGCATCATGTACCTAAAATAAACATTCCCATTTTTTCTTTCCGGCATGCATTTTTCTACTGGCTTTTTCTACTTTCATCCTAAGTGGGTCTGTCTTAATGCAGCTGTCTGGCAGTGTGCCTCGGGGCTGAGTTGTTGAGTGGCAATGTCAGAGGCCTCAAAGAACCATGTCATGCCACTCACACTCAGCTGTTTCTCTGCCCACTGCCATCTCTCTCTCAGGGCATAGTTAGACCCGGCTGTTGGGATCAATCCCTTTTCGTAACATCTGACTAGGAACAGCTTTTTCTAACTCGGTTCAAACTGTAACCATGATAAACTGAGAGGCCAAAACTGACCCTGGACCTGTTACTGAGGGGATAAATTAGCCTCTGTTGGTACTCAGCAGCAGTGTCTCAGTCAGCAGTGTGGTTATAATTTCTGTTTGCCCTCTGGTGTCCACCCTAGGACACTGTGGAAGGGCATGTTGAGGCAGGTTCTGCTCTAGGGGTGCTAAAGTGCTCCTAGAAATTTGTCCATGGAGCGAAAAGGGCACATCTCTCACGCAGCAGAGTCCTTTCAGTGGAGTGAGAGCAGAGACTCATTGTTCAATTTAATCACAAACATTATGTTATTTATGAAAACTTATCCTTTCCCTTATTTAGCTATGATAGATTATACCTGTGTTACATAACTGGAAAAGTATAATATATACTGTATGTAGAAACAATGGACTCCTCACCCAAGCCTTCGGGTATCTTTTATTATCACAAAATGCTCTACTTAGCTCAAGTCCAGCAGATTTGTAACACTTAGTTAATAAAGTGAGGAAAAAGTACACATAATTGTTTGAAGGTAATTAGTTGCCAAGTTATATCATACCAGGTGTGTTAGACATTAGACTCTGGTGTAACTCATTAATACGATGTATAGACTCATGTACCACCAATATAAGTGCTTTACTCAAAGGGCAGGACATAATAGATGCAACGGAGAAGAAACATGACAGGGCAATGTAACATCATTTCCACTATAAATGTTCAATAAATGACACATTTACAAATGGTCACTTAAATGTGAAGTAGGCTTTAATTTTTAAAGATAAACAGCAACAGGTATTGTTTCCAGCAGAAGAGGCTGTATTATTTTTGGACACCTAAAATAACCTTACGGTAAAGCAATTCTTGTAAGCATATGAATTAATTAGACCTGTGCTTATTATTCCTTACATACACTGTGGAGTATGTTCCAGGAACCATGTCATGAATGGAAATTGACTGGATTTACATAACAGCCTCATTCAAAAACATGTAACATGAATCCACTTAATGCATATTGCATTTATACAGTACATAAATACAAGCAGGCAAGTCACAGATCACAACACTTTTTTTCTAGTATTGCAGAATGGTATTTTCCTCAGCTTTCCCATGTGTGGGTTGGTCAGTGCTCTTGGAATGTTAATAATATGAATAACATATTGTCACGTTCTGACCTTAGTTCCTTTGTTTTGTCTTCTGTTTTAGTATGGTCAGGGCATGATTTTCTATTTCTGTGTTTGGCCTGGTATGGTTCTCAATCAGAGGCAGCTGTCAATCGTTGTCCCTGATTGAGAACCATATTTAGGTAGCCTGTTTTCCATTGTGTTTTGTGGGTGGTATATTTTCTGTTTAGTGTTGTGTTGCACCTTACAGGACTGTTTGTTGGTTGTTTATTGTTTTGTTTTCAGTGTTCATTAAAATATTTAAAATATGAACACTTACCACGCTGCACCTTGGTCCTCCTCTCCTTCCCCAGATGACAAGTGTTACACATATTTTGATAATAACTAAGTGAAGTGGATACCTTGGTCCACCATTTTGCCCAATATTAATATTGTGCTATGAAGGGAATGGAGCGGTCTATAAAATGTGTCTTGCAGAATTAAAGCAAGCCAAAACAATTGTAAGTATTTTTAAAAGTCATGTTTGACTTCAGTTGTTTAAGATTAGTCACACACTTCACTGCCTCTCTGACAATAGCTCTCCGGTCAATTATGTCTCATTACTTTGCATAATGATAAAAATGTCATGTCATAACAAAATCAAATCAAATTGTATTAGTCACATGCGCCGAATACAACAAGTCCATACAGTGAAATGCTTACTTAAGAGCCCCTAACTGACAGTGCAGTTTCAAAAATTACAGATAAGAATAAGAGATAAAAGCAAGAAGTTATTATTAAAGAGCAGCAGTAAAAAATATATATGTATACAGGGTGCCGGTACAGAGTCAATGTGCAGGGGCACAGGTTAGTTGAGGTAGTATGTACATGTAGGTAGAGTTAATTAAAGTGACTATGCAGAGTGGCAGTGATGGGGGCAATGCAAACAGTCTGGGTAGCCATTTGACAAGATGTTCAGGAGTCTTATGGCTTGGGGGTAGAAGTTGTTTAGAAGTCTTCGGTACAGCTTGCCGTGTGGTAGCAGTGAGAACAGTCTATGACTAGGGTGGCTGGAGTCTTTGACCATTTTTAGGACCTTCCACTGACACCGCCTGGTATAGAGGTCCTGGATGGCACGAAGCTTGGCCCAGTGATGTACTGGGCCGTTGGCACTACCCTCTGTAGTGCTTTGTGGTCAGAGGCCGAGCAGTTGCCATAACAGACAGAAACGCAACCAGGCTGCTCTCGATGGTGCAGCTGTAGAACCTTTTGAGGATCTGAGGACCCATGTCAAATCTTTTCAGTCTCCTGGGGTGGAATAGGTTTTGTCGTGCCAAGGAACTTGAAGCTCTCAACCTGCTCCACTGCATCCCCGTTGATGAGAATGCGGGCGTGCTCGGTCCTCTTTTTCCTATTGTCGACAATCATCTCCTTTGTCTTGATCACGTTCAGAAAGAGGTTGTTGTCCTGGCACCACACGGCTAGGTTTCTGACCTCCTCCATATAGGCTGTCTCGTTGTTGTCGGTGATCAGGCCTACCACTGTTGTGTCATCTGCAAATTTAATGATGGTGTTGGAGTCGTGCCTGGCCATGCAGTCATGAGTGAACAGGGAGTACAGGAGGGGGCTGAGCACGCACCTCTGAGGGGCCCCTGTGTTGAGGATCAGCGTGGCGGATGTGTTGTTACCTACCGTTACCACCTGGGGGTGGCCCGTCAGGAAGTCCAAGATCCAGTTGCAGAGGGAGGTGTTTAGTCCCAGGGTCATTAGCTTATTGATGAGCCTTGAGGACACTATGGTGTTGAACGCTGAGCTGTAGTCAATGAATGGCATTCTCACATAGGTGTTCCAGGTGGGAAAGGGCAGTGTGGAGTGCAGTAGAGACGGCATCATCTGTGGATCTGTTGGGGCGGTATGCAAATTGGAGTGGGTCTAGGGTTTCTGGGATGATGGTGTTGATGTGAGCTATGACCAGCCTTTCAAAGCACTTTATAGCTACAGACGTGAGTGCTACGTGTCGGTAGTCATTTAGGCAGGTTACCTTAGTGTTCTTGGGCACAGGCACTATGGTGGTCTGCTTAAAACATGTTGGCATAACAGACTCGGCCAGGGAGAGGTTGAAAATGTCAGTGAAGACACTTGCCAGTTGGTCAGCGCATGCTTGCAGTACACGTCCTGGTAATCCGTATGGCCCTGTTGCCTTGTGAATGTTGACCTGTCTAAGGGTCTTACTCACATCGGCTGCGGAGAGCGTGATCACACAGTCCTCTGGTACAGCTGGTGCTCTCATGCCTGTTTCAGTGTTATTTGCCGCGAAGCAAGCATTGAAGTAGTTTACCTCGTCCGGTAGACTCGTGTCACTGGGCAGCTCTCAGCTGTGCTTCCCTTTGTCGTCTGTAAGGGTTTGCAGGCCCTGCCACATCGAACGAGTGTCAGAGGATGTAGTACGATCTTAGTCCTGTATTGATGCTTTGCCTGTTTGATGGTTCATCTGAGGGCATAGCGGGATTTCTTATAAGCTTCCGGATCCCGCTCCTTGAAAGTGGCAGCTCTAGCCTTTAGCTCACTGCGGAATCTTTCTGTAATTCTTGGCTTCTGGTTGGGGTATATACGTATGGTCACTCTGGTGCTTCCTGCTTTAATTTCTGCTTGTAAGCAGGAATCAGGAGGATGGAATTAGGGTCAGATTTTCAAAATGGAGGGCGTGGGAGAGCTTTGTATGCATCTCTGTGTGTGGAGTATAGGTTGTCCAGAGTTATTTTCCCTCTGGTTGCACATTTAACTTCTTATGGCTGCAGGGGCAGTATTGAGTAGCTTGGATGCCCAGAGGTTTCCAGAGTAAACTGCCTGCTCCTCAGTCCCAGTGGCTAATATATGCATATTATTATTAGTATTGGATAGAAAACACTCTGAAGTTTATTAAAATTGTTTGAATGATGTCTGTGAGTATAATATAACTCATATGGCAGGCAAAAACCTGAGAAGGAATCGAAACAGGAAGTGGGAAATCTGAGGTTGGTCGATTTTCAACCCAGCCCCTATTGAATACACAGTGGGATATTGGTTATGTTGCACTCCTAAGGCTTCCACTAGATGTCAACCATCTTTAGAAACTTGTTTGAGGATTCTACTGTGAAGTGGGACTGAATGAGAGAGGAATGAGTCAGAGGTCTGCCAGCAGTTACGCGCTGAGTTGTTTACCAGACGTGCAAACAAAAGTAGCTCTTTGGACATAAATTATGGACATTATCCAACATTTAACATGGAACTGGGATTCCTGGGAGTGCATTCTGATGAAGATCATCAAAGGTAAGTGAATATTTATCATGTTATTTCTGATTTCTGTTGACTCCAACATGGCAGATATCTCTATTTGTTTTCTGAGCGCCGTTCTCAGATTATTGCATGGGTTGCTTTTTCCATAAAGCTTTTTTGAAATCTGACACAGCGGTTGCATTAACCAGTTGAAGCTAGGGGGGCGCTATTTCATTATTGGATAAAAAAAACGTGCCCGTTTTAAGCGCAATATTTTGTCACAAAAAGATGCTCGACTATGCATGGAATTGCCAGCTTTGGAAAGAAAACACTCAGACGTTTTCAAAGCTGCAAAGATATTATCTTTGAGGGCCCCAGAACTGATCTTACAGGCGAAACCAAGATGCAACTTCAACCAGGAAATTAGCAGGATTTTTGAGGCTCTGTTTCCCGTTGTCTCCTTATATGGCTGTGAATATGCTGTGAACGAGCTTATGCGCTCTGCCGTTCCTCCAAAGGCTGAAAGGCTGTTGTCATATCAATCCCGTTATCGGGATTGCAGCCCTAAGAAGTTTTTTAACATGCTTATATAAATTTGTTAAAACGAATTTAAGTTTCCCTGCAATAAAGTTCCCGGCTACTAGGAGCACCGCCTCTGGGTGAACGCTTTCTTGTTTGCTTATGGCGGAATAAAGCTCATTCAATGTTACCTTAGTGTCAGCCTCTGACTGTGGTGGTATGTAAACAGCTACAAAGAATATAGACGAAAACTCTCTCGGTAGGTAATGTGGTCTGCAGCTTATCATGAGAACCTCTACCTCTGGCGAGCAACAGCTTGAGACTTCCTTAGATATCATGCACCAGCTGTTATTTACAAAAATACATTGACTGCCGCCCCTTTTCTTACCAGACGCCGCTGTTCTATCCTGCCGGTACATCATATAGTCAGCCAGCTGTATGTTGATATTGTCATCGTTCTGACACGACTCTGTGAAGCAGAAGATGTTTCAGTTTTTAATGTCCCATTGGTAGTTTATTCTTCCCAATAACTTGTCCATTTTATTGTCCAAACATTGCATGCTTGCTAGCCGAGTTGAGGGGAGTGGGGGTTAATTCGATTGCCTCCTACTCCTTACAAGGCAGTCCACCCTCCGGCCTCTCTTTCTCCTCCTCCTCTTCACGCAGATCACTGGGGTCGGGGCCTGTTCACGAGGGAGCTGTATATCCTCCGCCTCGGGCTCGTCAGAGTCGTGAAAGAAGAAAAAGGATTCTGCTAGTCTGTGGTGAGTAATCGCAGTCCTGATGTCTAGAAGTTATTTTCGTTCATAAGAGACTGTAGTGGCAACATTATGTATAAAAATAGTAAAAAAATAAGTTAAAAACAACGCACATAAACAAACAAAAAAACACAATCGGTTGGGGCGTCTGCCTTCTGCTCCGGCTCCATCTTAAGGTGATGATTCATATTGAGATATTGTGCTGCAGACGTTCATTTTTTCTTTCGATAGACATGGCATGGCCTATTTCAGTCTGTAATTTGATTCAAAATGCAAAACCCTGTGGATTTTTTAGGTCACAATGGGTCAGGACTAAATACTTCATAAGCCTCAGACAAAAAGTAACTCCAGATCTGATGGCACACTCTAACATGTCAAAGTACAATTTACTTAAAAAGCGCTTGACGTATTTGTTCAGTCTGGCTGTATTTTTCTAAAAACTCAGATTGTGTGGTCATCATTGATTACAACTACAATATAAGGCAGGGCATTTAATATGACTCATTTTGAATGTAGACACGTTTAGATAACTCTGAGTCAAGGACAGCTTCTTTGCATTTGTGTTTCAAAATGAATTGAATCAACTGTCATACTGAAATAAGAAAAGTACTTTTTTCTCTGCTCTACTTGGTATCGTCAATGATAAGAGGAAGCCATCTTGCTGTCTTGTACCTCGGCTGAGATTGACAGACACACAGCATGGAAGTTGGCAGGACGAGTGAGATCTTGCTGAGCTTTTGAATATGCATCTGAATGTAACTTTGGTTCCCCTGGTGTGACATGGCCTGCCCAATTCTCAGTAAATCCTCTTATGAAAAGGGACAAGACTCTCTCTCTAAACATCCCTGTCTTAAAACCTCAGTAGGTTAACTGGTAGACAATATGTTGACAGTGGGAGTTTTGGATTAGACTTTAAGTCACCATTAAATCAAACCAGGGTCTCCCTTTCATCAACATGGACATTTACACTATGGCCAGCAGATTTGGACCCCATTCCATGGTTGTTGGCTTCACCATGGTATGGGGTCTACATGGATTATAATTGAAAGCAGCGATGATTTGTATAAATATAAAATCTTCGAATAGTAGTAGTGGTACCAAAAATGAACTATCTACACTTGCTTTTTTAAACACAAGGCAGTGGAATTTTCAAGTTTTTGTGAGTGAAAGCCCTGCACAGTTCACCAGGTCTTTAACATTAACAGGTGTTGATGAATCACATATGGGAGTAAATTGCTGGCTGGCTTTCATCTTGGGATGGAAGAGGATTCCCAGTGTAATTAAGCCTTCCTTCACATGTACTTGACAACAATTATGGATTATGGGCCACTATTGAGGCTGGTGTCTCTATATTAACATCTGGAGTGTAGGTGTGTGTTTATGTTATTGTTGGAATTAGGGTTGTTGTATCAAGGTCAAGTTTTACCACAGACATGGGAATGTATGTTCTCTTTGATGTGTTGTTACGTTGCCGTGGTGTCTGATGAATTCACATTCTAAGATCACCGTTGCCCCATGTCGTAAGTGTTTGACACACAAATGTTTTTGATTTAAATTAGCTCTCTTTGTACAACATGATACCACAGATACCATGACCACACTGACAGTCACACTGTGAATTAAATAATGATACAATGCTATCTTACATACAGCTGTGTATCTAACATGCAGCAGCACGGCTGTTCAAGATAAGGACCACATTATGATAAGGTACTGTAAATGTATGTACATAGCACGGGCCCATATAGGGTGAGGGAACAAATACAAGATTATGTACAAAACTGTCTGTCGTCGGTGTCATGGCTACGGGAAGATGTTTTGGGGTGGGGGGTTCTGTCAAGGGGGTCTTTTTCTTCCCACTCTGCTGACGAGAAATTGTCTCTACACATACAGGAGTAATAAATGCCTAATTCACTTATTTGGTGTTTTTTTTTATTTTTTTTAATAAACGTAAATTATTTTTTAAATTGTGATTTATCAGAGGGTGCTGCAGCACCTCAAGTACCCCTACTTCCCGCGGCTATGGTCGGTGTCCAAAATTGAATACACCATTTTGAAGACACCAACACTATTTGTTATGAACATGACTGTGCTCCATTTTCATCTGCTGAAATGTGAAAATACTTACATGGTATAACTTCAGTATAAACTATACAGTTTATTTTATGTAGGAGAAAGATAACAAGTTTTGGTCAATTCTTCGACACCTGCACAAACACTAATGTAATAGGGATATAAAATGTATTTAAATCCATTTGATATCAGTTGGGATTTTACACAGCACTTCATAAAACGGTTGGAGAATGATCTGATACGTGCAAGTCTAATCAGAATAGGGTTTCACTCCTATCTAGTTTAACACTCCTGTTGTGTTCATTTCATGTTAATTAATTCTGTGTTCCCAGTCCAAAATGACCGCCCCATTATACCGGATTATAAATCCATAATAATATGTATATTATAACCTAATGTTGTGTTAGATCTTTTTATCAACTTAAGTTATTGTGAACATTATACGTTTTGAACTTCTGTTTGCTATTTATGGCCTGTAGGCCTCATTGACCTGAGCTCATACAACTAGTTTTTGAGATTTAAAAAAAGCATAATGTATGGATTATTTTGACTATAACAAATACTCAAATGAAACATATTGTGCTATTTATCAGACTACTTTGTGTCAAAGTTTAACAAGGACTCTCCTCCTCATCAGTGTCATAATCAAAGACATGATCAAGAGCCTCACATACAGTAAATCATTTGGTCATTGTGCTGCCACAGAATTAATTGTGAGCAAGGACTCAAAAAAAGCTTTTTATGCCAGAGCTCTGAGAAAAGTTCTATATATTATTCAAACAATGTTCCGATTGTTTGTGAGAATGCCAACAGGTGTGGTTCCTGTGGGGGAAAGATTATTTTGGGGAAAGGTTCCAGTGGGGGTTGCCATGGAAGCCAAGAAGGGGAGTGAGTTGTGTGTGTGTGCTCAAACACACACATGTATGTGGGGGTCTGGAAGAGGAAGTGTGTCCATCTGATTAAATGGGCATGTGCCTGAACTCAATTTTATACACTAATTGTATTCTCACCCATTAATTTCTAATGACCGGTCATTTTTGACTGTGTACAAAAGTTCAATTAAACACCCACAATGTTATGAAAATCATCAACATGTATTTTGTGTGTTCAGTTGCCCTGTGTGGACAAAGTCGTGGAACTTTATGACAATCAGACTAAATTAACTGCATTTTTCAGAGAGAAAACTTGTAAATCGGTCCAATTCGACCGGAACACAGCAGGAGGGTTAAGTGGACACAGTTGGCCAGAGTACTTGATGGAGCAGACATCTCATACACACTCACAAAACATGAAAGACATATAGAATAGTGTCAGAGTACTTTAAGGATCAAAATAGTGCAATTTCAGAGAAACAGGCTGACAGGCACATCTGTGGATAGCATTACACTCCTGGGTGAGTAGTACATGTATGAGTAATATGGTGTAAACTGTAAATACTGGTGTGAACTATGACTGGTCTTCAGCTGTTGTCTGCAGTTTACTGTGGCAGTCGAATGATGCGAAAACAACAACAACCTGAGTATAAACAACAACACAAACCTTAGTATAACAGCAAGCACCTGAGTATAAACAACAACCTGCGTATAAAGGTTCCAATATGAACAACAACAACCTGAGTATAAACAACAACAACACAAACCTTAGTATAACAACAAGAACCTGAGTATAAACAACAACAACCTGCGTATAAAGGTTCCAGTATAAACAACAACAACCGGAGTATAAACAACAACAACAAGAACCTGAGTATAAACAACAACAACAACCTGCGTATAAAGGTTCCAGTATAAACAACAACAACTTGAGTTTAAACAACATCAACATGAGCAATAATGGTGCATTATTTGTCTAGTATGTTAATGTGGTGAGATCAGGAGACAAAACCAATGCTTCTCTCTTTGGACTGTGGGAGGATAACACAAGCATGAAGATGAAAGAAGAGAATAGAGGAGAAAATAAGAGTAAGAAAAGCTGTAGGCCTTATCAGTGAAACGAAAGGTTATGGCTAAATTAGCATAAACATTGTCCCTCCAGTCAGCCATCCATCCAAATGTGTAACAAATGCTGAGCTCGTTTATCACAACAGGTCTAGGGACACAGCAGCACTCCAAATTCTAAAAAGGTGAGTCAGCGAAGGAGACAGGAAGGACAGCGTGTTCTTAAATCCTCCTAATTGCCCTCATTTGATTCAGTGTTGTATTAAAGCTTGGGGATGTGTCAGCACTACTTTCTCTACTGCTGAAATAGCGAATGACGCACTGAGATCGGCCGGTGTGCTCTAGCACTTAAATTATCAAGTTAACGGATACATTTTGTTATTCGCTGTAAACTCAGTTCATCTCCCTCCTGTCACGGAATAAATGTCTTTGCTGAAGAGAGACACAGACATGTTGAACACGGATGAAGCAATTATGATAATTGGGTCATTCCATGAAAAGAGTGCCTTTTGTAACCCTTTGATATTTTAAATATACATTGTGCTCCAATATTGCATTTCAAAAACCTGTTATATTAAATGAAGTGCCCTTTAATGTAGACAACATGGAGAATTCAATAAATCTGATGTTTTATATGAATAAAGACTTGCTAAGGTGACAAAATTCATCCTCTGTCATCCTGTGTCACCTCTAGGAAGATTTTTAACTCAACCACAAAATGTCCCCAAATGCTCACCATCATTGTAAATCCCTAGTTGTTTTGTTGCTTTGACAAAGTCATTTCTGAAGATTATAATTGATTTTATGTGATTAGTTATTCATTTATGTCTGTCCCGTATTTTAAGGTCAACACTTTTATGTGAACTGACTTCCCTGTCAAAATAAAGGTTTTAAAAACAACAATTTAATGCTCATTTTAACATGGTAAAAGTATTGCTTTTAAAATATTTTTTTCAAACATTGAACATAATAATGATAGCGTAAAAGCAGGTTAGCTGGTTCTACTCATTTTTGCCCTTTATGGTGTTCTGTGGTGGATAACTGAGTGGGTTGAGCATAATACGTCAACCCTGTTACACATACATTAACCTAACGTAGCAGGCATAAAAGAAAACGTGTGGAGTGGAGTTCCCACATCTGGTTTTCAGTGGAAAAGGAAGCTACGTTGAATTTGCTGTGTCCCTGAAAACCGGATACATCCACTAAGGCTGCCCTTAGATAGACAGGTTAGAAATGTTTTAATTATTTCAATTGTTTGGTGAAGCTTGCATTTAAATACCACTTCCTGTTGCGTACAACAAACTTCCATTCCCCCTGTCACAAGGGGATTTATGGCAGATTTAAGATGAAATTGTCAACCCTGTTATGGTCAACTCTGTTACTGTATTTGGCACTTGCCCAGGGACTGAGGTTGAAAATTAGCCAGCTGGCTAAAACCGGCACTTTTACGGAAACGTTGATTAATGTGCACTGTCCCTGTAAAAATAAACTCAAACTCAAACACTTAATAGGCACTATTTTGAGACTGACAGCATTTCTGAACTTAAGTTAAGTTGTCCCCATTCCTTCTGTTTATTGAGCTACTTTTGAACATTTATTGTTGTCTGAGTGAGGGAAATGCTGTAAAAGACTATGACTATGTATTTTAAAAGAGGAGAAATTGAGGATTATAATAAATACTGCTTTGATGTCATACAAGCAAGCCAAACACCACTGAGTCCAAAAGTCATGTCATAAACAGTGTTTATGATCACTAAGTTTGATGTACAGTTACATGATGGCATGGTGTCATACCCTGGGTTGCTCTGAACAGAATGAGCCTATTTGTCTATTGTGAAGAAAATTCACCATGGAACACACCTGAATGCACGCAAGACTCCTTTCTATGGACACCAAATTTACGATCTGTTTCTCTGAATTGCCCTGTAAAAGCCTAACACACTGTAAGATTGTATTTTATAACTTAGCTAGTCATGTTGGCAATAAAACAGGCTTTCAAATGACGCCCATCTGACCCAGATTGCGATTTATAATGGGCTGTTTTTGGATTACATAAACAACAACAGTAATGTGTGATGGCAGGGATGCAGGGCTGTGTTCCAAACAAAACAACTACACGTGTGCATGCTCTAGTTTCTCAATGGCACAGCTAGGAGAGCTCAAAAAAGTACTTTATAGTTGAAGACTTTTTTTCAGTCATAAAAGTCCATTGAAATGACTTAGGCACTGTGCACACTTTGGAGAGGTGTGTGGCCACTTGGAGACACCAGTTATTCCTCTCACTCAAACACTTGTCATTTTTTTGTCTTATGTTGCACCTACACCACATTTTCCCGGAATATTATTTTCATGTTACATAGTTTTCAGATTTTGTTATCAACAAATGTGGGAAAATGCACATCAAATGTAAAATGCACATAACATCAACAGTGTAATGTTGTTATTCAGTCTTGTGTCAGGTGAATTGCTGTGTCCTCACCTTTGGTCAAATATTTTCCTCATAATGTCCAAACTGTTCTCATTCAATTGCTACCATGCTTATGCGTATGATTTTCATATTTCTTCTGTGAAAAAATATTTAAATTTAGCCCTATCCATGTAGGCCAATTCCCACGAGTGTAAAGGGTTAAAATGATCATAACAATAACACAAATACTTTTCTATCTTATTCAAGACAAACAATTTAATCTCCACCACAACATCCCATTATGGGGTTCACAGACCCCATCACTATTAGAAACGCAAATCAGACAGAGAGGTGTGAGGGTTGTGAGCCCCCTGGCCCCAGTGCAGAACGCCTGTGCCGGCGCCTGTGTGTGAAGTGCTGACAGTGCACACAAATCATCTGAGCGTCTTGGATGTTAATGGGGGGGAATCACCAGAGAGTCCTGCTGCGCTGAACTTTAACTCTGCCGCACCTGTAATCACAGAGTTGTCTCCCGAGCCGGCTTATTGGTGGAAATTAAATGCCTTTGGGGGCCTCGGCAGTCAGATTGGATGTTGGTGTTGTTGCACTGAAACACACATGCTGTCAATCATGATTGATTGCCCTGGGTGGAGGGCAGATTAGAAAACTCTTAAAGGGTTTTATCTGTTTCTTGTCAGACGGCAGACAGTTTCACATTGTTCTTTCACAATTTCCTTTTTTCTCATGCCTCTTTCCTCAACCAATTGGAAATGTACATAGGCACACTTTCCAGAAAGTGACAATCATATTAAATACATTTTGATAGCCATAATGACATTATGTTCGTGTTAAGAGTCAGATGCAAGCACCTGCCTGTAGACAGTAGCAAATGAGTTTATAGTAAATTAGTGACTATTGCACTACTCATGTAAGACAAAAGGTGAACATGCATAAGCATGTAATGTCTTGAAGCAGCCTTTCTATTACATGACTTGTCCATTTGGCACAAGTACACAGCCATCAACAAATCGAATAATTTGACCCACAAAACCCACTATAGATGCTTTTCCAATGTTGTGTCATCTGTGTTGAATTTAGGATAGTGAGATGCTGAGTCTTGGTATTTTGGCTTGCCTTTCTACATCATACTCAATTCAATTCCACCAAGGGAGAAAACAATATTGCAAAGTGTTGAGTTGATATATGACCAGCCAGCATCATTTGTGACTCTGCCTTGTCATTCGATCAGTCAAGGAGATGGAGACTCACCGGCTAACTGTCTTCATGACCCCAACCTCTTCCCCAGTCAGCAGCATGATAGCTAAACCTTAATCTCTCTCTTTCCAACAGTTCTATCCTAGCTCTATTGAAATGGTATCAGCCTGTAAACTCACTTTGGTTGCATTTTATAAACAAAAACACCACACAACATAATGCTTATTGTTGGAATGAAACAGTACTGTGCTTGGCCCTGGTGACCCTAGATAATTGAGTGGATAGTTCTCAGGAGACCTTAAACAAGAGTAATGCTTTCCCATTGTTGGCACAATTCTCTATTCTCTCCAAAAGATGCTGTATGCTTACAATGTCATGTAATGTTGTTGGTTGCTTTGATCGTTTCATCAACAAAATTTGTTTCCATCTCTCTTTCAAAGAGAAGTACCAGATGTAATTATTCTACAAAACCAACTAACTCACTTGTAGCCATATGTTCACTATCCACAGTCGATCACAGTACCCTATCCATAATGCATCTGGTGAATTTCTTTAGTGTTTCCACAGCTTTGTTTTCAACCCTGTGCCAATCAGGTGTGCTGAACTTTCTCTCCTATATATAGCCTTGACCATCCAAATAGAGATATCTGGGTGTATGTATGTCTCACGGATCTAGCCTCCCCTCCTCCCTATTTTCCGTCTATAATTGCCTCCTGTCAAAATGTCTGAGTGAGCGGATTGCTGGAAATAGGACAAGACATATGTGGCCCTCATTAACCCATCACTCTGTGCAGCAGATGGGGCAGATTGAAAGATATGTCAACATGAGCAGATATCTCCCTCTTTAGCACTGACAATTTTTTTTTATCTAAGTCTGTCAGTCAATTCTAAAAGTATTAGCCCCAGAGCTGGGCAGGAAGTGGGCTTCTTGCACAATATTTGTCTATCTCTCAGCATTAGATACAGTGTGACGCATGCCTTGTTAGAGCTAGCTTTTAAAAGCGAGACTGGACATTATTTTTGCTGTGTGCTAGTGCTCTTTGTGCTAGTGCTCATTTTGGTACAGTAAATATGACTATGGCTAGGTCATACTTGTAAATCATACTTGTAAATTACTTGCTGTTACTTTAGATTGCAAATTGTCATGGTAAAAACATGTAGATTCAATGGTTGTAAAGAAGGGGACAGGCCTGCCCATAATAAAGAAATGCTCTGCTTTTTTGACACCACACTCCAAAAAGCAAGTTCTGCAGCTCTAGTTTTGTATAATCTTGATTATTTTCCAGTCGTGTGGTCCAGTGCTGCAAGGAAATACCTAGTTAAGCTGCAGCTGGCTCAGAACAGAGTGGCACGTTTTGCTCTTAATTGTGATCAGAGGGCTGATATAAATACTATGCATGCCAGTCTCTCTTGGCTAAGAGTTGAGGAGAGACTGACTGCATCACTTTTTTTTTTATAAGAAACATTAATGTGTTGAAAATCCCAAATTGTTTGCATAGTCAATTTACACACAGCTCTGACACACAGACTTATCACAGCAGACATGCCACCAGGGGTGTTTTCAAAGTCCCCAAATCAGAACAAATTCAAGAAAGTGTACAGTATTACATAGAGCCCTAATTGCATGGAACTTCCTTCCATCTCTTATTGCTCAAATAAACAGCAAACCTGGTTTCACAAAACAGATAAAGCAACACCTTGTGGCACAACACCTCTCCCCTATTTGACCTAGATAGTTTGTGTGTATGCATTGATGTGTAGGATACATGTGCCTTTAAAAAAATGTATGTAGTTCTGTCCTTAAGCTGTTCCTGTCTATTGATGTTCTGTATTATGTTTCATGTGTTGTGTGGACCCCAGGAAGAGTAGATGCTGCTTTTGCAACAACTAATGGGGATCCTAATAACATATAAAATACCAAATCTGTTAATATTACGCAACCACAAACAGCATTTTAAATTCAAAAAAATAGTATTTCATAATTAAATAATCCTGTAATCAAAAACACTTTCCCAGGTTTTAAATCTAATGAAACCATAACCATCACCTGTGCAGTTTTGCAAATAGATCCCACAACACTATCAGGATATAATGTATGTGTTAAATGAAGTTAAATATACAATTTTAGTGTTGTAATGTTGTGTCAAGCATCCCCGTGGCTGTTTTTTTTATACAAGATCGCATCTAGCTTCTCCTGAGCAGATGGCTTGTAAAATAGACAGCATGCCACTCCATAATCATATGTGCAATAAATGGTGCTGCTTAAGTTCCCGTGGATTGACTACAGATGGCGTGCCGATATTGCAACCTCAGTCCATGAGCACATCCTTGTCTCATCCCTCCATACTGTATTCATGGGGACTTTTAAGCACTGGCTGGTGCCACTGTCAAACTACTGTCCGAAATGGTTTCAGTGATCAGATTGGAGACAGTAATAGACCAGTTGTTCTACTTGGCTCTACATGGCCAGATGCTGAAGCAAGTGGCTAAAAGGTCAAATAACAGCACTTGTCCTTACAAAACCACACTTGTCTTTACAAACCTTAGTAACAGTGTTGTTAGCAAGATAACACTGATTATAAACTGGGTAGTTTGGGTCCTGGATGTTGATTGGCTGAAACAGCATATCCAGGCACTCCACTTTGCTTTGTGCCTAAGAACTGTCTTTAGCCGTGGTATATTGGCCAATACACCAAAACCCTTGGACCTTATTGTTTAAATATACTCTCTTGTTACTGAGGACTTCATTACCCTTCATTCATTCTACCCCAACAACACTGTTGAACCTACTTACCCTTGGCCTCGTGGAGCAGGGGTCAGTATTGAATATACTCTGTCATCATCTGTGAAATATGCAGATTTTTACATTGAGTTCAGTTGGAGCCAGGTCCTGTATGAGTGGGGCAACATGGTCAATGTAGCTCTCTGCATAGATCATAGAGCAATAGTGTACATGCAGGAAAAACATCAGGTGTATTCCCTGCACTGACCTTCACTGGAACGTGCCTGATAATCATTCATACATGGAAAGTCTATAGAAGTTGGGGCAGCAAAAACCCATAATTAGAATGCACAAGCGCCATGATATTAGAACCCCAGGGGCTAAATATGATGAGCAAATATATCAGAATGCAGTATCAGTTCACTAGTGCAGGGAACAATAGCATTATTGACTGTTTTCAGTTATGGGATTCAGCATTCAGTTTCACTGCAGGATATATACCACACAGTAGCCCTGTTCCAATTTAGTATAATACTTTGATGGTAACATCCACTTTATCATGTTGTTTATGCTTGGACTATTTTCAGAAGTCCTTGTATGTTAACTGCATGTATTTTGCATTCAGTGGTGATACTCATAAATTACTGTACAAAGAGGTTTAGTTCTAACAATAGGGAAGCCTCACATGGGTCCACCTTTCTGCCACCGAGCCACATTAACTGCAGTGTTTGGCACTGATTAAACGAATCCCAGCTGCAGTGTGTGAGTGAGTGCGTGCGTGAGATGGGTGGATAGTCTGTGTGTTTCTGAGTTGTGTGTTAGAGAGTTTGAGGTGCGTCAAGGCTGGCTTTGATTTGGGTTAGGATGCGTTGACACTGTAGCCGTGTCATCAGCATGAACACACCCACACACACCCACACACACACACACACACAGGCCAGACTGACTAATCCCTTTTCAACTGGGCAGCTGCTCCTATCTCAGCTGTCACTAATTACCCAACCCTGACCAATGAGCCATTGTTTCCATTGCCACAGACACACGTTTCATCATTGAAGAATGTGCTCTATGTAGTTTAAGTACTGTACAGTGTGCATGCCAGAAATGACTCGATAACACAGGCCCAAATGTTGTTGTTGCTATTTTGTTTGGTTTAAATAACAAACATCAATGGCATGATATAATGTATGTCAATCCTGGTTAGAGGTTCCGCTCTGTTTAGATGACATCCATATTTGAACCCTATTTCAGGCTTGCTTTGCACCAATATTTCATTTTTAGACTGCTGACAACAGTATATTTGGGAGTTTGTAGACTAGCCTTTCAAATGTCCAACTTATAAGCAAAAACACAACAGAGAAATGAACTAATGGTGAGATTATCTTAATATGGGTTGCGTATATGTGAATAGAAATAAGTAATCAATCCTGTAAGTCCAATTAAAATTATTGAACACATAACTTCTAAAGGCAGAGTTAAAATAATTAAACATCAATGAGGATTTAAAAAAGTAATTAGATCTGGTGACAGAGGGGGAAAATAAATATCCCTGAGCAGACTGGTTATTTTAATAGCTAAGTTGTGCTATCAAGGTGCTAATATTTCTGGATTTAGTCCGAAATTCAACAGTGAGCTGCATGGTGTTTTGGAGTCCACCAGAGGGTTTGGATGTGTAATTGCATTTCGGTCAGGAACCCACTTTGGTTCACTAATTCTGGATTACATCTGCATTAATATGGCCGAAAGGGGAATATATCTTCCAAGGCTATGACACACCACTTGTCTATTACACTTTGATTTGACTTGGCAGACATGGGTCGATGCATGCAAAGCTTTGCCTGGGTCAGTTAAAAAGTCATACATATTAAATAGCTGTACAAGCAAGGACAATGATACACTAAAAGACACAAGGAAACGTTCCCTAAACATAAATCACCAACAAATGAAGTTATATCCTCCCAGGAGTTGCATCATGCCTCATCCCACCTTTTACTTATTTCTGTTTAGCTAAACTCACATCCGACACGTAACCTGATGCTGTTCACTCGATGAGCAATCTAATAAGCCATCTGGCTTTTTGTTGTTGTTGTGGATGTTGTGTTGGAGTCAGGCTCATTGCTTCAAGCCATTTTCTTCCATAGGTGTACATAGATAAGGAGCATGTACTCTATAGACAGTTTTTTTGTAACTCAGACTTGATGTTTTCCTTCATTCTGTATGTTTTGCTTGGTTAATATAATGGTCTATTAGGGGGTTAAAGGTCGAAAGATTCTCAAGTGGTACTCAGCTCTTGTTGATAGTTCAAGATGGATGTTATATTAATATGACATAAAATCATTAACAAGGGGTAACATCCGCTTAAATCTGATTTGACCAGAGATGGCAAAATAACAAATCTTCCACTCTTGCAGGAATAAAATGCATTTCTCATTTTGTAATGATCAATTTAGCTATATACAGTGGGGCAAAAAAGTATTTAGTCAGCCACCAATTGTGCATGTTCTCCCACTTAAAAAGATGAGAGAGGCCTGTAATTTTCATCATAGGAACACTTCAACTATGACAGACAAAATTAGAAAAAAAAATCCAGAAAATCACATTGTAGGATTTTTTATGAATTTATTTGCAAATTATGGTGGAAAATAAGTATTTGGTCAATAACAAAAGTTTCTCAATACTTTGTTATATACCCTTTGTTGGCAATGACAGAGGTCAAACGTTTTCTGTAAGTCTTCACAAGGTTTTCACACACTGTTGCTGGTATTTTGGCCAATTCCTCCATGCAGATCTCCTCTAGAGCAGTGATGTTTTGGGGCTGTTACTGGGCAACATGGACTTTCAACTCCCTCCAAAGATTTTCTATGGGGTTGAGATCTGGAGACTGGCTAGGCCACTCCAGGACCTTGAAATGCTTCTTACGAAGCCACTCCTTCGTTACCCGGGCGGTGGGTTTGGGATCATTATCATGCTGAAAGACCCAGCCACGTTTCATCTTCAATGCCCTTGCTGATGGTAGGCTTTGTTACTTTGGTCCCAGCTCTCTGCAGGTCATTCATTTGGTCCCCCCGTGTGATTCTGGGATTTTTGCTCACCGTTCTTGTGATCATTTTGAACCCACGTGGTGAGATCTTGCGTGGAGCCCCAGATCGAGGGAGATTATCAGTGGTCTTGTATGTCTTCCATTTCCTAATAATTGCTCCCACAGTTGATTTCTTCAAACCAAGCTGCTTACCTATTGCAGATTCAGTCTTCCCAGCCTGGTGCAAGTCTACAATTTTGTTTCGGGTGTCCTTTGACAGCTCTTTGGTCTTGGCCATAGTTTGGAGTGCGACTGTTTGAGGTTGTGGACAGGTGTCTTTTATACTGATAACAAGTTCAAACAGGTGCCATTAATACAGGGAACGAGTGGAGGACAGAGGAGCCTCTTAAAGAAGAAGTTACAGGTCTGTGAGAGCCAGAAATCTTGCTTTTTTGTAGGTGACCAAATACTTATTTTCCACCATAATTTGCAAATCAATTCATAAAAAATCCTCCATTGTGATTTTCTGGATTTGTTTTCCTCATTTTGTCTGTCATAGTTGAAGTGTACCTATGATGAAAATTACAGGCCTTTCTCATCTTTTTTAAGTGGAAGAACTTGCACAATTGGTGGCTAACTAAATACTTTTTTGCCCCACTGTACATGTAATTGCCAAAATAAAGAAAACATTTGAATAAAAGAGCGATACAATGTATACTGTATTGAAAGCAGGTGCTTCCACGCAGGTGTGGTTCCGGAGTTCATTAAGCAATTAGCATTCAATCATACTTAGGGTCGTGTATACATATTAGGCTACCATGGGTAGAAGAATAGATCTCATTGACTTTGAAAGAGGGTTCTCAAAGGAAAGGGGGGACTAAACTGTGTGTGTGTGTGTGTGTGTGTGTGTGTGTGTGTGTGTGTGTGTCAGTCACCAGATCTCAACCATCAACAAAACACAAAATTCTGGCATTTCTCGTGGAAGAATGGTGTAGCATCCCTCCAATAGAGTTCCTGACACTTGAAGAATCTATGCCAAGGCGCACTGAAGCTGTTCTGGCGGCTCGTGGTGGCCCAATGCCCTATCAAGACAGTTTATGTTGGTGTTTCCTTTATTTTGACAGTTAACTATAGATTATATGATGTCTCTAATCTTGTTAATGAACATCCACCTGACAATTCGGAAAAAACAATTTGAGTGACATGAATTCTCTGTCAGTAGCAATGCCAGATGAAAACCTCTATCTAAATGTCTATTGCACCTTGTCATATCAAATAAGTGCACTTACACATACAAGCCCCTTTATGCTAACATCAACTTGGCACACAGGTTAGGCTGGGTATGGAATAAATATACATTTGTAAAAATTCCCAAACTTACACAATGTTCTCCAACCATTTAGCTTGCTTCCTTAATTTTCCCTGATGTGGTTTAGCCTACTCCCATTCTAATCTAGGCATAGTCGACCATCCTGATTGACCACATGTGATCTGTCCTTGGACTACCTGCCCTGAAAGTGGATATCCCCTCCATTACTCTTCATTAACTGTCTGTTTTCCTTCATTGGAGGCCCTTAGCCTCAGCTTCTGATTCAATTAAATGTGTATATTGGGCTTCTGCTTCAATTGTGGCCAGTAAGAGTGGGATTAGATCATCAACTTTTCCGCTGTAAACCACATTGTCATACACTTTAAAAGCTCAATTTACTCAACCGGGGGGAGGCCCTGGTCAATCTGGAAATACCTGTCGCAGTAATTATCACTGCTTAATTGGACTACTGCTAGAGATCAGCTGGTGAATCATTATCAGGGACATGTATGGAGTATCTGGTCAACTGTTCCTTTTATTGTCAATAAGAAATAAATTAGTACAAGTGAACTTCTATGTTGACAGTAACACTGTTTTATCACGTACGAAATAGTTCCAATATAAATGTAACTTAATATCACATGTAATACAGTATATCTCTACCATCATCTAATAAGAAGTAAATATTCATTAATATTACACTGAACAAAAATATAAACACAAAATGTAAAGTGTTGGTCCCAAGTTTCATGAGCTTAAATAAAAGATCTCAGAAATCTTCCATATGCACAAAAGCCTATTTCTCTCAAATTCACAAATTCGTTTACATCCCTGTTAGTGAGCATTTTTTCTTTGCTAAGATAATCCATCCACCTGACATGTGAGCCTGTTTGGATTGACGTGTATGACAGCGTGTTCCAGTTCCCGCCAATATCCAGAAACTTCGCACAGCCATTGAAGAGGAGTGGGATAACATTCCACAGGCCACAATCAACAGCCTGATCAACTCTACGCAAATGAGATGTGTCGTGCTGCATGTGGCAAATGGTGGTCACACCAGATACTGACTGGTTTTCTGATCCACACCCCTACCTTTAAGGTATCTGTGATCACCAGATGCATATCTGAATTCATAGATTAGGACCTAATTTATTTATTTAAATTGACAGATTTCCATATATGAACTCTAACTCAGTAAAATCTTTTAAATGGTTGCATGTTGTGTTCATATTTTTGTTCAATGTAAAATCTTGTTAAAGGGAAACTAAGGACGATTGAAAACAACCTTGTTATTTTTGGACTTGACATGTCAATGTATGGCTCATACATGAATAATTAAACATCTGCCATCCTCTTCAAGGGGAGAAAGGCACAGAATCCTTACATTCTAACCTGGCATCTTTTAGTGCACGAGATCTATGCGTTAGTTCCTGTCATGTAGTGTACAGTACATGCCAGGGATTGCCTGGCTGCATGCTCTTACCAGTGGTGTGTGCAGAACACGTTGAACCTTAATGAATGCAAGGTGGATTTTGTCAATATAATTATGATGGTTCAACACATTATATGCTTCAGCTTAGGTTTGGTACATTTCCCTGTTCAAATAAGTCATTAATCAATTCCAAAAGTATTCTTACAGTGTTTGCATTCAAGGTCAGGATTGTATATAAGAGTATTAGCATTCAGCAGTATATTCATTTGAATGTGCCCTCTTAGTTGAGATGTATTTTAACTGAAAAAAAAGTAATACCTTTTAATGTGTCAGGAACATAACCATTTGTGATGTTTTCACCTAATAATCTAACAAATTTCTTCAAAAACTAGGTTAAGCAGGGTACCTGTGCATGTTCGTCTATTCTGAAATAAGTCTGGCATCCGAACAGGGTACTGTGCACCTACCATTTGAATAAAAAGGACATATATTACAGTACACCATAGTGTACTGGAAGTGTAATGACATTCAGCCTACAAAGTGATGTCTATTCATGGATGCCAAGGGATGCCAGGGATGCCAGGCTTACCCCAAAATGTGTCCACCCTGAACACGCCACTGGCCCTTACCATTAGTTATTTTGAATACACCAAAAATGCATTGATCAAATCCATGTATCACTAATATCAAATGTATTAAAGTTTTAAAAAAATGAAATATGACAAAGATTCAGACCCTTTACTCCGTGCTTGGATGAAGCACCTTTGGCAGCGATTACAGCTTTGGGTCTTCTTGAGTATGACGCTACAAGCTTGGCACACCTCTATTTGGGGAGGTTCTCCCATTATTCTCTGCAGATCCTCACAAGTTCTGTCAGGTTGGATGGGGAGTGTCGCTGCACAGCTATTTTCAGGTCTCTCCAGAGATGCTCTGGCTGGGCCACTCAAGGACATTCAGAGACTTGTCACGAAGCCACTCCTGCGTTGTCTTGGCTGTGTGCTTAGAGTTGAAATGTCCGGTTGGAAGGTGAACCTCAAATTAAATCAAATGTAATTGGTCACATACACGTGGTTAGCAGATGTTATTGTGAGTGTAGCAAAATGCTTATGCTTCTAGATCTGACAGATGCAGCAGTATATAACAGGAAATATCTAACAATTTCACAACAAAACCTAATATCTAAGAAATTCCAAAACAAATCAAAATACACACAATCTACATACTATACTTGTAATGACATTCAGCCTACAAAGTGATGTATATTCATGGATGCCATGGGAAGCCAGGCTTACCCAAAAACATGGCCACCCTGAGCCACACCCTGGATATGCCGCTGGCAAATACAATTACTTATTTTGAATACACCAAAAATACATTGATCAAATCCATGCATCATGAATGAAAAAACATAAAACATTAGAAGTTAGATCTATTCTCTCTTTCAGTTAATTTCTCTGGAAACCAAGCAGAAAATGATGTGCGCTAAAGATGGCAGACAAATACATTGGAAGATAATTGTCAACCCGATCTGAAACACTATGCTCACAACCTGTGTCTCCGAAATGGTTTAGCTGGTGTATTTTGAAATATATTGCTCAATGATAGAGGTTTCACCGCTATACAAGGACTGAATGCTTCAAGAGTTTACTAAAGGAAATACCGATCAGACATCAACAGGAGGTGAATAATGCTAGGAATTACTGCACTGTTGGAGATAGAAACACAAGCATTTTACTGGACCAGCAATAACATCTGGAAATATGTGCACACAACAAATAAACTTTGATTTGAATAGAATGCAGATGATAAGACTGCCAAACAGCTAACCAAATGTCTACCCAGACTACCAGAACTGACCCTTTTTTGCACTACCTATGCACACACACTGGACTCTACCCATGCACTCATACATACAGTGGCTTGGTGTTCTCGTGGTGATGAGGTGTTGGGTTTGTGCCAGACATAGCGTTTTCCTTGATGGCCATAAAGCTAAATTTTAGTCTCACCTGACCAGAGTACCTTCTTCCATATGTATGGGGAGTCTCCCACATGCCTTTTGGTGAACACCAAACCTGTTTGCTACTTTTTCCTTTAAGCAATGGCTTTTTTCTGGCTACTCTTCCATAAAGCTCAGCTCTATGGAGTGTACGGCTTAAAGTGGTCCTATGGACAGATACTCCAATCTCCACTGTGGAGCTTTGCAGCTCCTTCAGGGTTATCTTTGGTCTCTTTTTTGCTTCTCTGATTAATGCCCTCCTTGCCAGGTCTGTGAGTTTTGGTGGACGACTCTCTCTGGGCAGGTTTGTGATGGTGCCATATTCTTTCAAATGTTTAATGATGGATTTAACAGTGCTCCTTGGGATGTTCAAAGTTTCAGATATTTATTTACAACCCAACCCTGATCCCCCACTACATTGTCCCTGACCTGTTTGGAGAGCTCCTTGGTCTTCATAGTGCCTCTTGCTTGGTGGTGTTTCTTGCTTACTGCTTGTTGCAGACTCTGGTGCCTTTCAGAACAGGTGTATATATACTGAGATCATCTGACAGATCATGTGACACTTAGATTGCACACAGGTGGACTTTATTTAACTAATTATGTGACTTCTGAAGGTAATTGGTTGCACCAGATCTTATTCAGGGGTTTCAAAGCAAAGGGGGTGAATACATATGCACCCACAACTTTTTTAACAAGTTATTTTTTACATTTCACTTCATCAATTTGGACTATTTTGTATATGTCCATTACATGAAATCCAAATAAAAATCATTTTAAGTTACAGGTTGTAATCCAACAAAATAGGAAAAACGCCAAGGTGTGTGAATACTTTTACGCCTTCTTCACCACATTGTCTTTGTGTGTGTGGACCATTTCAGTTTGTACACCGAGGAACTTAACATTTTCCACTTTCTCCACTGCTGTTCAATTGTTGTGTATCGGGGGGTGCTCCCTTTGCTGTTTCCTGAAGTCGACGATAATCTCTTTTGTTTTGCTAACATTGAGTGAGAGGTTATTTTCCTGACACCACACTCCGATGGCCCTCACCTCCTCCCTGAAGACTGTCTCGCCTTTGTTGGTTATCAAGCCTACCACTGTTATGTCGTCTTCAAACTTGATGATTGAGTTGGAGGCGTGCATGGCCACACAGTCGTGGGTGAACAGGGAGTACGGGAGGGGGCTGAGAACGCACCCTTGTGGGGCCCCAGTGTTGAGGATCAGCGGAGGGGATTCTGTCAGGAAGTCCAGGACCCAGTTGCACAGAGCGGGGTAAAGACCCAGGAACTCTAACTTAATGATGAGCTTGGAGGGTACTATGGTGTTGAATGCTGAGCTGTAGTCAATGAACAGCATTCTTACATAGGTATTCCTCTTGTCCAGATGGGAGAGGGCAGTGTGCAGTGTGATGGTGATTGCATCATCTGTGGACCTTTTGGGGCGGTAGGCAAATTGAAGTGGGTCTAGGGTGACAGGTAGGGTGGAGGTGATATGATCCATGACTAGTCTCTCAAAACACTTAATGATGACAGAAGTGAGTGGTATGGATCGATAGTAATTTAGTTCAGTTACCTTGGCTCTTTGGAACAGGAAAAATGGTGGCCATCTTGAAGCATGTGGGGACAGCAGACTGGGATAGGGATTGATTGAATATGTCCATAAACACAGCAGCCAGCTGGTTTGTGCATGCTCTGAGGACACGGGTAGGGATGCTGTCTGGGCCAGCAGCTTTGTGAGGGTTAACTCATAAAAATAGATTTTACTCACTTTGGCCAAGGAGAAGGAGAGCCCACAGACTTTGGTAGCGGGCCGCGTCGTTGGCATTGTATTGTCCTCAAAGCGAGCAAAGAAGTAGTTTAATATGTCTGGAAGCAACAGGTCGATGTCTGCGACGGAGCTGGTTTTCTTTTTGTAATCCGTGATTGTCTGTAGACGCTGACACACGTGTTTGAGCCGTTGAATTGCAACTCCACTTTGTCTCTATACTGACACTATGCTTGTTTTATTGCCTTACGGAGGGAATAACTACATTTTTTGTATTCGGCCATATTCCCAGTTGCCTTGCCATGATTAAATTCGGTGGTACGTGCTTTCAGTTTTGCACGAATGCTGCCATCAATCCACGGTTTCTGGTTAGGGAAGGTTTTAGTAGTCATGGTGGATACAACATCTCTTATACATGTCCTTATAAACTCGCTCACCGAGTCAGCATATATGTCAATGTTGATGTCTGAGGCTACCCGGAATATATTCCAGTCCACATGATCGAAGCATTCTTGGAGCATGGAATCTGATTGGGCAGCGTTGGATGGACCTAAGCACGGGCACATCCTGTTTTAGTTTCTGCCTATAGGAGAGGAGCAACAAGATGGAGTCATGGTCAGATTTGCCAAAAGGAGGGCGGGGGAGGGCCTTGTATGCATCGCATGTTGCTCGCTCGTGTACTGCAATTGATATGCTGATAGAAATTAGGTAGCCTTTTTCTCAAATTAGCTTTGTTTAAATCCCCAGCTACAGTAAATGCAGTCTCAGGATATATGGTTTCTAGTTTGCATAAAGTCCAATGAAGTTCCTTTATGGCCGTCTTGGTATCTGCTTGCGGGAAGATATACACGGCTGTGACGACAACAAAGGGGAATTCTCATGGGAGGTAATGCGGTCGGTATTTGATTGTGATTGTGAGTTTCTGTATGCTGTTACAATTCTACCATGAGTCATTAATCATGAAACATACACCCCCGCCCTTCTTCTTACCAGAGAGATGTTTATTCCTGTTGGTGCGATGCACTGAAAATCCTTAAACTATGTTAAACTAGGGACTGGACATTAGCAAGTCATATACTTGGAAGCGGTGGGTGGAATGCTCGCATCCGAAGCCTCACTAGAAGACTGCTCCATTACCCTCTCCTCCGGCCTCTGGAATCAGTTCAAATGCCCTGGGAGATGCAAACAAAGGATCCGCTTGGGGACAGTCGTATTCCTGGTCGTAATGCTGGTTGTGCTGGTAAATTGACGTCTCTCTGATATCCAATACTTCTTCCAGGCTGTATGTAATAACATTTAATATTTTATAGGCAAACAAAGAACGAAATAATACATAAAAAAACAAAATACTGCTCAGTTTCCTAAGGACTAGAAGCGAAGTGGCCATCTCTATCGGCGCCATCTCTATTGGCGCCACCTTCGCCCCATTCTGAGGTCCTGAGTGCTCTGAAACAGGTTTTCATCAAGGATCTCTCTGTACTTTACTTTGTTCATCTTTCCCTGAATCCTGACTACTCTCCCAGTCCTTGCCACTGAAAAACACCCCCACAGCATTATGCTGCCACCACCGTGCTTCACTGTAGGGATGGTGCCAGGTTTCCTCCAGACAAGACATTTGGCATTCAGGCCAAAGAGTTCAATCTTGGTTTCATCAGAACAGAGAATCTTGTTTCTTATGGTCTGAGTCCTTCAGATGCCTTTTGGCAAACTCGAAGCAGGCTGTCATGTGCCTTTTACTGAGGAGTGGCTTCTGTCTGGCCACTCTGCCATAAATGCTTGATTGGTAGAGTGCTGCGAAGATGGTTGTCCTTCTGGAAGGTTCTCCCATCTCCACAGAGGAACTCTGGAGCTCTGTCAGTGTAACCATTGGGTTCTTGGTCACCTCCCTGACCAATGGCCTTCTCCCCCGATTGCTCCGTTTGGCCGGGTGGCCATTTCTAGGAAGAATCTTGGAGGTTTCAAACCTCTTCCATTTAAGAATGATGGAGGCCACTGTGCTCTTGGGGACCTTCAATGCTGCAGAATTGTTTTGGTACCCTTCCCCAGATCTGTGCCTCGATACAATCATGTCTCAGAGCTCTACAAACAACTCCTTCAACCTCATGGCTTGGTTTTTGCTCTGACATCCACTGTCAACCGTGGAACCTTATATTGACAGGTGTGTGCCTTTAAAATCATATAGGCAAACAAAGAACGAAATAATACATAAAAAAACAAAATACTGCTCAGTTTCCTAAGGACTAGAAGCGAAGTGGCCATCTCTATCGGCGCCATCTCTATTGGCGCCACCTTCGCCCCATTCTGAGGTCCTGAGTGCTCTGAAACAGGTTTTCATCAAGGATCTCTCTGTACTTTACTTTGTTCATCTTTCCCTGAATCCTGACTACTCTCCCAGTCCTTGCCACTGAAAAACACCCCCACAGCATTATGCTGCCACCACCGTGCTTCACTGTAGGGATGGTGCCAGGTTTCCTCCAGACAAGACATTTGGCATTCAGGCCAAAGAGTTCAATCTTGGTTTCATCAGAACAGAGAATCTTGTTTCTTATGGTCTGAGTCCTTCAGATGCCTTTTGGCAAACTCGAAGCAGGCTGTCATGTGCCTTTTACTGAGGAGTGGCTTCTGTCTGGCCACTCTGCCATAAATGCTTGATTGGTAGAGTGCTGCGAAGATGGTTGTCCTTCTGGAAGGTTCTCCCATCTCCACAGAGGAACTCTGGAGCTCTGTCAGTGTAACCATTGGGTTCTTGGTCACCTCCCTGACCAATGGCCTTCTCCCCCGATTGCTCCGTTTGGCCGGGTGGCCATTTCTAGGAAGAATCTTGGAGGTTTCAAACCTCTTCCATTTAAGAATGATGGAGGCCACTGTGCTCTTGGGGACCTTCAATGCTGCAGAATTGTTTTGGTACCCTTCCCCAGATCTGTGCCTCGATACAATCATGTCTCAGAGCTCTACAAACAACTCCTTCAACCTCATGGCTTGGTTTTTGCTCTGACATCCACTGTCAACCGTGGAACCTTATATTGACAGGTGTGTGCCTTTAAAATCATATAGGCAAACAAAGAACGAAATAATACATAAAAAAACAAAATACTGCTCAGTTTCCTAAGGACTAGAAGCGAAGTGGCCATCTCTATCGGCGCCATCTCTATTGGCGCCACCTTCGCCCCATTCTGAGGTCCTGAGTGCTCTGAAACAGGTTTTCATCAAGGATCTCTCTGTACTTTACTTTGTTCATCTTTCCCTGAATCCTGACTACTCTCCCAGTCCTTGCCACTGAAAAACACCCCCACAGCATTATGCTGCCACCACCGTGCTTCACTGTAGGGATGGTGCCAGGTTTCCTCCAGACAAGACATTTGGCATTCAGGCCAAAGAGTTCAATCTTGGTTTCATCAGAACAGAGAATCTTGTTTCTTATGGTCTGAGTCCTTCAGATGCCTTTTGGCAAACTCGAAGCAGGCTGTCATGTGCCTTTTACTGAGGAGTGGCTTCTGTCTGGCCACTCTGCCATAAATGCTTGATTGGTAGAGTGCTGCGAAGATGGTTGTCCTTCTGGAAGGTTCTCCCATCTCCACAGAGGAACTCTGGAGCTCTGTCAGTGTAACCATTGGGTTCTTGGTCACCTCCCTGACCAATGGCCTTCTCCCCCGATTGCTCCGTTTGGCCGGGTGGCCATTTCTAGGAAGAATCTTGGAGGTTTCAAACCTCTTCCATTTAAGAATGATGGAGGCCACTGTGCTCTTGGGGACCTTCAATGCTGCAGAATTGTTTTGGTACCCTTCCCCAGATCTGTGCCTCGATACAATCATGTCTCAGAGCTCTACAAACAACTCCTTCAACCTCATGGCTTGGTTTTTGCTCTGACATCCACTGTCAACCGTGGAACCTTATATTGACAGGTGTGTGCCTTTAAAATCATATAGGCAAACAAAGAACGAAATAATACATAAAAAAACAAAATACTGCTCAGTTTCCTAAGGACTAGAAGCGAAGTGGCCATCTCTATCGGCGCCATCTCTATTGGCGCCACCTTCGCCCCATTCTGAGGTCCTGAGTGCTCTGAAACAGGTTTTCATCAAGGATCTCTCTGTACTTTACTTTGTTCATCTTTCCCTGAATCCTGACTACTCTCCCAGTCCTTGCCACTGAAAAACACCCCCACAGCATTATGCTGCCACCACCGTGCTTCACTGTAGGGATGGTGCCAGGTTTCCTCCAGACAAGACATTTGGCATTCAGGCCAAAGAGTTCAATCTTGGTTTCATCAGAACAGAGAATCTTGTTTCTTATGGTCTGAGTCCTTCAGATGCCTTTTGGCAAACTCGAAGCAGGCTGTCATGTGCCTTTTACTGAGGAGTGGCTTCTGTCTGGCCACTCTGCCATAAATGCTTGATTGGTAGAGTGCTGCGAAGATGGTTGTCCTTCTGGAAGGTTCTCCCATCTCCACAGAGGAACTCTGGAGCTCTGTCAGTGTAACCATTGGGTTCTTGGTCACCTCCCTGACCAATGGCCTTCTCCCCCGATTGCTCCGTTTGGCCGGGTGGCCATTTCTAGGAAGAATCTTGGAGGTTTCAAACCTCTTCCATTTAAGAATGATGGAGGCCACTGTGCTCTTGGGGACCTTCAATGCTGCAGAATTGTTTTGGTACCCTTCCCCAGATCTGTGCCTCGATACAATCATGTCTCAGAGCTCTACAAACAACTCCTTCAACCTCATGGCTTGGTTTTTGCTCTGACATCCACTGTCAACCGTGGAACCTTATATTGACAGGTGTGTGCCTTTAAAATCATATAGGCAAACAAAGAACGAAATAATACATAAAAAAACAAAATACTGCTCAGTTTCCTAAGGACTAGAAGCGAAGTGGCCATCTCTATCGGCGCCATCTCTATTGGCGCCACCTTCGCCCCATTCTGAGGTCCTGAGTGCTCTGAAACAGGGTTTCATCAAGGATCTCTCTGTACTTTACTTTGTTCATCTTTCCCTGAATCCTGACTACTCTCCCAGTCCTTGCCACTGAAAAACACCCCCACAGCATTATGCTGCCACCACCGTGCTTCACTGTAGGGATGGTGCCAGGTTTCCTCCAGACAAGACATTTGGCATTCAGGCCAAAGAGTTCAATCTTGGTTTCATCAGAACAGAGAATCTTGTTTCTTATGGTCTGAGTCCTTCAGATGCCTTTTGGCAAACTCGAAGCAGGCTGTCATGTGCCTTTTACTGAGGAGTGGCTTCTGTCTGGCCACTCTGCCATAAATGCTTGATTGGTAGAGTGCTGCGAAGATGGTTGTCCTTCTGGAAGGTTCTCCCATCTCCACAGAGGAACTCTGGAGCTCTGTCAGTGTAACCATTGGGTTCTTGGTCACCTCCCTGACCAATGGCCTTCTCCCCCGATTGCTCCGTTTGGCCGGGTGGCCATTTCTAGGAAGAATCTTGGAGGTTTCAAACCTCTTCCATTTAAGAATGATGGAGGCCACTGTGCTCTTGGGGACCTTCAATGCTGCAGAATTGTTTTGGTACCCTTCCCCAGATCTGTGCCTCGATACAATCATGTCTCAGAGCTCTACAAACAACTCCTTCAACCTCATGGCTTGGTTTTTGCTCTGACATCCACTGTCAACCGTGGAACCTTATATTGACAGGTGTGTGCCTTTAAAATCATGTCCCATCAATTGAATTTACCACAAGTGGACTCCAATCAAGTTGTGGAAACATCTCAAAGATGATCAATGGAAACTGGACGCACTTGAGCTCAATTTTGAGTCTCATGTAAATACGCTATTTCTGTTTTTACAGTACTCTGTAGAGTAGCACAGCTAGTTTCCATCCTCCTCTGGGTACACTGACTTCAATACAAAACCTAGGAGGCTCATGGTTCCCACCCCCTTCCATAGACTTACACAGTAATTATGAAAATGTCCGGAGGACGTCCTCCCACCTATCAGAGACTTTGCAGCATGAACTGGCATGTTGTCCTAGTACTGAAAGCATAAGCTAAAGCTATCTAGCACTGTGCATAAAACGTGGTGAGTAGTTGACTAAAAGAGAGAGAAAGACAATAGTTGAACAGGTTTAAACAAATTAATTTCTTTCTTTAAAGTGTCAATATGTAACTTTTTGGATGACCAAACCATATTCACATAGAAGTGTGAGTTATAGATCTATCATTCTACTTGATAGGAAGTCTAAGAAGCGGTAGATCTGTTCTATGTGCATTATTTCTGTGCTTCCCATGAATACGCTTTGTGTTTGCCTCTTTTACCTTTGTATATCAGCTTCAAACAGCTGAAACAACAATATTTGTTGTTATGGGAATTATATTTCAAAGCGGTTTAGATGGTACAACGATTCTCTACACTATACTAGCTTTTGTCCCATCAACTGAAATTAGGCAAACTACTTGAGTTTTAGCAACCAAGAAATAGCAGAGTGATTTCTGCATGGTTTAACTTTACAAAATGAAGGAAAAGCCAGAGAAAGAGAGAGCTTTATTTCACTGTGTTTTTCTTTAACTTTGACTAAGACAGCGAATGAAGCTAGCTAGTTCAGCCTACTCAAACACCCGGCATAAACTGAGAGGGATGCTATGTTCGCTATCTGGCTATGGTATCCAACACTGGAACTCTTCCAGGTCAAGGTAAGCTTTTGGTTTTATACATTTCTTGCCACCGGAGCCCACCGCTGTAACTGCTAATCTGCTTGCTGACTCGACACTGTGCTGCACGATTGTAGCAGTTTTACTAATACGTTAGTTCTAGTAGCTTTGTTGACCATGACGTTAGCTAATATGGTGACAACAATGTAAGCTGTGTGTAGCGGTTATTATATGAAGGTTTGGCTTGGAAAGTTTTTTTGGGCTGGTCACAGATAGCTGATGTGTTGTGCACTGAAGTCAACAAGGGAAGGGAAAAGGTGAGAGGAGGACAGCCAAGTTGATGCAAGAAGGAATGCATGTGTCATGTCTTTGGCTATGCCAGATTAAGTGATATGACATGCTATTCTATAAAATAGTTTCTCTGTAATTAATATTACCTGATTAAGCTAATCAGGTAAATGTAATTAACTAGAAAGTCGGGGCACCACAAAAGACTGTTTATAGAGGTGTTATCTTCCGAATAAACTCTTAAAGACCTAGTAATCTTTTACATTAGTAGCAGTCAATATTTAATTGTCACTTTATTCAGTCTCATCTGAAAGTTGTAAATTCTTGGTTATCTTCACGAACCCTGGCTAACAAGTTGAATCAGCAATACAACATTTGGTTTAATTATTTATTTACTAAATACCTAAATGATCACACAGAATTACATCTACACAGAGTGGATCATACATTGATTACAAATTATGTCATAAAGGAAAACGTCCCTAGCGGATGGAACAGATATTACGGCTGGTTACACAAAGAAATGGGGTTGGGTTTTGATTGAAAGAGCGGGAAGACTGAGGAACAAAGCGATTTTGTGTCTCTATCGGGCCGTAGGCAGCTATGCTATCATAAATACAGTATCTTATGCATTCTAAATAACCGGAAAAAAAAGGAAAATGCAATAAATATTTACTCTGAGCTGCGCTTCGGTAGATTGGTCGTAGATAGACAGCCGGGTTGTCCAGCATGGATCTCTTGTCCTCTGAAGAATCCAAATCAAATCAAATTTTATTTATATAGCCCTTTGTACATCAGCTGATATCTCAAAGTGCTGTACAGAAACGCAGCCTAAATCCCCAAACAGCAAGCAATGCAGGAGTAGAAGCACAGTGGCTAGGAAAAACTCCCTAGAAAGGCCAAAACCTAGGAAGAAACCTAGAGAGGAACCAGGCTATGTGGGGTGGCCAGTCCTCTTCTGGCTGTGCCGGGTGGAGATTATAACAGAACATGGCCAAGATGTTCAAATGTTCATAAATGACCAGCATGGTCCAATAATAATAAGGCAGAACAGTTGAAACTGGAGCAGCAGCATGGTCAGGTGGACTGGGGACAGCAAGGAGTCATCATGTCAGGTAGTCCTGGGGCATGGTCCTAGGGCTCAGGTCCTCCGAGAGAGAGAAAGAAAGAGAGAAGGAGAGAATTAGAGAACGCACACTTAGATTCACACAGGACACCAAATAGAACAGGAGAAGTACTCCAGATATAACAAACTGACCCTAGCCCCCGACACATAAACTACTGCAGCATAAATAATGGAGGCTGAGACAGGAGGGGTCAGGAGACACTGTGGCCCCATCCGAGGACACCCCCAGACAGGGCCAAACAGGAAGGATATAACCCCACCCACTTTGCCAAAGCACAGCCCCCACACCACTAGAGGGATATATTCTACCACCAACCTACCATCCTGAGACAAGGCTGAGTATAGCCCACAAAGACTTCCGCCACGGCACAACCCAAGGGGGGGGGGGGCGCCAACCCAGACAGGATGACCACATCAGTGAATCAACCCACTCAGGTGACGCACCCCTTCCAGGGACGGCATGAGAGAGCCCCAGTAAGCCAGTGACTCAGCCCCTGTAATAGGGTTAGAGGCAGAGAATCCCAGTGGAAAGAGGGGAACCGGCCAGGCAGAGACAGCAAGGGCGGTTCGTTGCTCCAGAGCCTTTCCGTTCACCTTCCCACTCCTGGGCCAGACTACACTCAATCATATGACCCACTGAAGAGATGAGTCTTCAGTAAAGACTTAAAGGTTGAGACCGAGTTTGCGTCTCTGACATGGGTAGGCAGACCGTTCCATAAAAATGGAGCTCTATAGGAGAAAGCCCTGCCTCCAGCTGTTTGCTTAGAAATTTTAGGGACAATTAGGAGGCCTGCGTCTTGTGACCGTAGCGTACGTGTAGGTATGCACGGCAGGACCAAATCAGAGAGATAGGTAGGAGCAAGCCCATGTAATGCTTTGTAGGTTAGCAGTAAAACCTTGAAATCAGCCCTTGCTTTGACAGGAAGCCAATGTAGAGAGGCTAGCACTGGAGTAATATGATCAATTATTTTGGTTCTAGTCAGGATTCTAGCAGCCGTATTTAGCACTAACTGAAGTTTATTTAGTGCTTTATCCGGGTAGCCGGAAAGTAGAGCATTGCAGTAGTCTAACCTAGAAGTGACAAAAGCATGGATTAATTTTTCTGCATCATTTTTGGACAGAAAGTTTCTGATTTTTGTAATGTTACGTAGATGGAAAAAAGCTGTCCTTGAAATGGTCTTGATATGTTCTTCAAAAGAGAGATCAGGGTCCAGAGTAACGCCGAGGTCCTTCACAGTTTTATTTGAGACAACTGTATAGCCATTAAGATTAATTGTCAGATTCAACAGAAGATCTCTTTGTTTCTTGGGACCTAGAACAAGCATCTCTGTTTTGTCCGAGTTTAAAAGTAGAACGTTTGCAGCCATCCACTTCCTTATGTCTGAAACACATGCTTCTAGCAAGGGCAATTTTGGGGCTTCACCATGTTTCATTGAAATGTACAGCTGTGTGTCATCCGCAGAGCAGTGAAAGTTAACATTATGTTTTCGAATAACATCCCCAAGAGGTAAAATATATAGTGAAAACAATAGTGGTCCTAAAACGGAACCTTGAGGAACACCGAAATTTACAGTTGATTTGTCAGAGGACAAACCATTCACAGAGACAAACTGATATCTTTCCGGAAGGAATACGCAGGTTTAAAGAGGAGTCCGTAATTTGCTTTCTAATAATCATAATCTTTTCCTCAAAGAAGTTCATGAATTTATCACTGCTGAAGTGAAAGTCATCCTCTCTTGGGGAATGCTGCTTTTTAGTTAGCTTTGCGACAGTATCAAAAAGGAATTTTGGATTGTTCTTATTTTCCTCAATTAAGTTAGAAAAATAGGATGATCGAGCAGCAGTAAGGGCTCTTCGGTACTGCACGGTACTGTCTTTCCAAGCTAGTCGGAAGACTTCCAGTTTGGTGTGGCGCCATTTCCGTTCCAATATTCTGGAAGCTTGCTTCAAAGCTCGGGTATTTTCTGTGTACCAGGAGCTAGTTTCTTATGAGAAATGTTTTTAGTTTTTAGGGGTGCAACTGCATCTAGGGTATTGCGCAAGGTTAAATTGAGTTCCTCAGTTAGGTGGTTAACTGATTTTTGTCCTCTGGCGTCCTTGGGTAGACAGAGGGAATCTGAAAGGACATCAAGGAATCTTTGTGTTGTCTGTGAATTTATAGCACAACTTTTTATGTTCCTTGGTTGGGGTCTGAGCAGATTATTTGTTGCAATTGCAAACATAATAAAATGGTGTTCCGGTAGTCCAGGATTATGAGGAAAAACATTAAGATCCACAACTTTTATTCCATGGGACAAAACTAGGTCCAGCGTATGACTGTGACAGTGAGTGGGTCCAGAGACTCTCCGAAAGCCTTTTGAAGTGGGTCTGTGGACTTTTCCATGTGAATATTAAAGTCACTAAAGATTAGAATATTATCTGCTATGACTACAAGGTCCGATAGGAATTCAGGGAACTCAGTGAGGAACGCTGTATATGGACCAGGAGGCCTATAAACAGTAGCTATAAAAAGTGATTGAGTAGGCTGCATAGATTTCATGACTAGAAGCTCAAAAGACGAAAACATTTTTTTTTTTTTTGTAAATTGAAATTTGCTATCGTAAATGTTAGCAACACCTCCGCCTTTGCGGGATGCACGGGGGATATGGTCACTAGTGTAGCCAGGAGGTGAGGCCTCATTTAACACAGTAAATTCATCAGGCTTGAGCCATGTTTCAGTCAGGCCAATCACATCAAGATTATGATCAGTGATTAGTTCATTGACTATAATTGCCTTTGAAGTAAGGGATCTAACATTAAGTAGCCCTATTTTGAGATGTGAGGTATCATGATCTCTTTCAATAATGACAGGAATGGAGGTGGTCTTTATCCTAGTGAGATTGCTAAGGCGAATACCGCCATGTTTAGTTTTGCCCAACCTAGGTCGAGGCACAGACACGGTCTCAATGGTGATAGCTGAGCTGACTACACTGACTGTGCTAGTGGCAGACTCCACTATGCTGGCAGGCTGGCTAACAGCCTGCTGCCTGGCCTGCACCCTATTTCATTGTGGAGCTAGAGGAGTTAGAGCCCTGTCTATGTTGGTAGATAAGATGAGAGCACCCCTCCAGCTAGGATGGAGTCCGTCACTCCTCAGCAGGTCAGGCTTGGTCCTGTTTTTGGGTGAGTCCCAGAAAAAGGGCCAATTATCTACAAATTCTATATTTTGGGAGGGGCAGAAAACAGTTTTCAACCAGCGATTGAGTTGTGAGACTCTGCTGTAGAGCTCATCACTCCCCCTAACTGGGAGGGGGCCAGAGACAATTACTCGATGCCGACACATCTTTCTAGCTGATTTACACGCAGAAGCTATGTTGCGCTTGGTGATCTCTGACTGTTTCATCCTAACATCGTTGGTGCCGACGTGGATAACAATATCTCTATACTCTCTACACTCGCCAGTTTTAGCTTTAGCCAGCACCATCTTCAGATTAGCCTTAACGGCGGTAGCCCTGCCCCCTGGTAAACAGTGTATGATCGCTGGATGATTCGTTTTAAGTCTTTAAGTCTGGATGATTCGTTTTAAGTGAAGAATGTCTAGTGGTGAACTGGAGCGTGGTAGAATGGATACTCTGTCCGTCCTCTCCTAGCCCACGTTTACAGCTGCTGTTGCTAACGCAACGGCTAGGAGTTATCACTTCTTTAGTGAATAAGAGTTCAAAGTTCATACCAAGTTGCCATAGTTTTAAGCTTGTGCTATATTCTGGCTGGTATAGTCGAAATTTATCCTTTCGGCGTGTCAATCGTCACATTGAACACAATGCTAATTTGGTTAGGTTATTATCTGAGCCCTTTTAACGTAGGACCGTCGAACTCACGTCCTCGGAACAGAAAGTTGAATTTTCGTCACCGGGTTTATATAGTGGTGAAAGAAGGGCTTGTTTCATAGTTTACAACCAAAGTCTGTTCACTTGGGCGGGGCCTCTGAGTGAGCAGAGTTTCTCTATGACAAACCGTTCTCTCATTTAAGAAGCTAAAATTACATTTAATCTTTTCACAAGTAGTTCCATATTTAAACGTTTAAATTGCACAACAATTCCATCTGAATCTGATAACGAGAATGTCGACTTCCCAACCTTGATTTCTCACATTTTTACTCTAAAATTTGAGTATCATGTAGTAGTCTAAACCTATCGATGTTAAATTGAGCTGGATGAATGGAATATGAATGACAGTCATCCAATATGCTGTAATAGAAATACGGCCATGCATAGGAAAAAAATGATCTTCCTCCCTCATCTTAAACGTCACCGACCGCCACTGCCTGAGCAGGAGATTCATTTGATTTCATGGCATTTGTTTGACAGCTTTTCTTTATCAACCTATCTCCATATCCTGTGATACACAAGGTCTTTAATGGTTTTTGATTCATTCTTTTTTTCTAGTGACTCCTTTATAAGTACTTTTTTTGATAATCTAATTTCGAACCAGTGCTCCCATGGCTCTGGTCCACTTTAAAATTCCCTTCCTAAGAAAGAGTACAAAAATATATATTTGAGTCATACAAATGCTCTTTCTCAATGTTTACCTTATAAAACATAAATTTGCTTTCCTTCACTCTTTTCCAAGGTTTTATGGGCAATAAGCACATACAGTATTTCCATGTGAACATCACATAAATAAGCTATCGAGGTCAGTGTCTGTCTTTTTCATCTTAATTTCCCGCTCTACTTCTGTATATTTCCACTCCACGGTTATCTTTGATTTGGTACTGTCTCTCTCTCTCTCTCTCTCTCTCTACCTCACTTCCCCTTGCCATCATTGCTGGTGCGAAAATGAAAAGCCAGATGCCCAGGAGTCCTGGTTTGCTTTGCACACCACTGCTTACTATATCTCTGGATGTGCTTGTCAACTGATGATAAAACTTTGATAGGAGAGAGGGAAGAGGAAAGAGGCTAGAGATGATTGCTCAAAGAAGCAGCTGACTGGAAAACTCTTGTCCACTCTTCCTCTGCCAGTGTGCCCCAGCTGGCAAAGAGAGAACATTTCACATGTCATGTCTGGATGCCACCCAGTATCCAATGAGTCTGGATTTTGGGTCTGTGATGTTATGTTCTAGCCCTGTTGTCTGAGTCACTTTGCTGTAGATTCTGTCAATGTGCACTGTTGTATTCCTGACAAAAGATGGATAATGAAGAATAAATAAGTTTTTTGAATTGTTGTTGCGACTCTGGGCTGTAAAGGTTAAATAAACCAGTTTCTAAAGTAATCTTCTGGAAAAAGGACAGATGTCAACTTCAAAACAACACAATGGTTTTTCAAAGTTTTGCAATGCTGGAAAGTTTTCCATTATGTGTTTTTTTTATTATATTTACATTATAAAATACTGCATGTGTAATTGTACATATTATATTACTGAGTATTTGAGCCAGTGAAAAACAACAAACAACAAAAGCGTTCCATTTATCTCAGCACACAAAATCATATCAAAGCACTTAGCTTAAAGAAACAACTAAGGCTGAAGGGCAATGTTCTAAAGTGCATAGAATATCAAATAGTTTCAGCTGTAATGAATCCATTTTAAAATCTTCTGTAAAATGGCAATGTTGACATTACTTCAGACTTTTCAAATGAACTGATGTTGAAGTTAGGAGTATTGCCCCTCATTAACAAAATGTAATAATATGCAAACTGTTGAAATGTTTCAGTTATAGCTACCAAACCATTAACAGTGGTATCAGAACTCAGGATAAGACCCAGATTATGTTTATTGACCCAAACAGGTGGCAGGCAACAGACAGGTGGAGACAAGCACAAAGCCAGGTGAAACAGATCAGGGTATGACAGTGGTGCTGGCAATAGTTTCTCTGGGTTGAGGAAGAGCTAGCAACCATGCTGGCAGAGAGATTGAGCATTTCACCAGATGCAGTTGTGGCTGCATCAGTTGTCTCACTGCCCTTTCCCATTACTCTCTTTTCACTCAGGAGGTTGAAACGATTTGACATGTCCCCTCAGATCCCCAGGAACTTTTACAGCTGCACCATCAAGGGCATCCTGACTGGTTGCATCATTGTCTGGTATGGAAACTGCACCGCCTTCAAATTGAAGTCCCTACAGAGGGTGGTGCTGACGGCCCAGCCCATCACTGGGGGCCTGAAGAATTGCCAAACACTCCTGCCACCTGAGACTTGGACTATTCTCCATGCTCCAGTCCGGCAAGAGGTTCCAGTGTCAGGTCTAGTTGTTAAGTCCCCCATATACGGGACCTTGAGCGGTTCTGGACCGGTTCAGACTGAAATGTTTTGTACAGAAATGTGATATTGTGCTTTATAGTGCCAAAAAGCTACATCTGTCTACTCTCTGTTTCCACTCTCTTAGCGGAGCTGACTTGAAGTGTCAGGTTTCAGACCCCTCATTTGCATATGGAGTGACGTGTCACATTTTCTGGCCTATCCAGACAAATAATACATTTTCTCTTCCTCTGAGCGAGTGAGTACAGCCTGGAAGATAGTATTTGAACGGTGACCGTCTAGCGACTACAGCCATCAGACGAATCATCAGACGATTTTCAAAGACAATCCATACAGACCCTATGCCCATCCATAGGTCTCTACCCACTCAGGCACACATCCCCTCACACCTACGCTGCTGATAATGATTGATTATTGATTGCCATAACCATTAGCACAGTATCTATAGCACTATTACTCTTGTTTACGTGTATATATTACCATTAGTATATTACCATAAGTATTTATATATTCCTGCTACCAGTCACTTTTCAGTCCTGTTTACATGTATATCCTACTACCAGTCACTTTTAAGAATAAACCTACCTCAACCACTATATACCTCAACCTATATTGTACTTATTTTTTATTTAAAAAAAAATCAATATTTTCTATTATCATTATCTATGTTATTATTATTAACACTGCATTGTTGGGAAAGAGATCTCTATTGTATCCTGTTCACGTGGAGAATAAACTTTGACACTTCAGTCTTTTATTTTTCTGTTGAGACTGGGAATTGTCCCTCGTAACAACTGCTTAAGTGATCACTTTTTAGGAGATAGGATTTTAGAAAATACTTCTATTCTATTTGCAAGATCAGGTTAAGGGGAAATTATCTTGTTATATTCAAATCTTAGGCACCAACATGCCATCCAATTGGAGCATTGTTCCTGTCTCAAAAGCCCTCTTAGCTCTAAATGGATGCCTTTGCCGATTGCAAGTTAAAGGCTGTGTACTAGAATGAAACAAACGTGATGCATAAAGAAATCCTATAGAGAGGAGGTGAGGGCCCAGGAAAATAACCTCTCCCTCAACGTCAACAAAACGAAGGAGCTCATTGTGCACTTCAGGAAACAGCAGAGGGAGCACGCCTCTATACACATCGACGGGACTGCAGTGGAGAAGGTGGAAAGCTTCAAATTCCTCGGTGTACACTGAATATCTGATTTGGCCCACCCACACAGACAGTGGTGAAGAAGGCGCAACAGCGCCTCTTCAACCTCAGGAAGCTGAGGAAATTTACAACCGCAGGGCTCTGCAGAGGGTGTTACGGTCTGCCCAACGCATCACCGGGGGAAACTACCAGCCCTCCAGTACACCTACAGCACCCGATGTCACAGGAAGGCCAAAAATATCATTAAGGACATCAACCACCCGAGCCACGGCCTGTTCACTCCGCTACCATCCAGTAGGCGAGGTCAGTACAGGTGCATCAAAAGTGGGACCAAGAGATTGAAAAACAGCTTCTATATCAATTCCATCAGACTGTTCAATAGCCATCACTAGCCGGGTACCACCCGGCTACTCAACGTTGCATGTTAGAGGCTGAAGTGTTATACAAATAAAAATATACTTAATATATTTCAAAGTAGCCATAATTTCCCTTGATGAACGCTTTGCACACTCTTGGCATTCTCTCAACCAGCTTCATGAGGTAGTCACCTGGAATGCATTTAAATTAACAGGTGTACCTTCTTAAAAGTTAATTTGTGAAATTTCTTTCCTTCTCAATGCATTTGAACCAATCAGTTGTGTTGTGACAAGGTAGGGGTGGTATACAGAAGAAAACACTATTTGGTCCATATAAGTCCATATTATGGCAAGAACAGCTCAAATAAGCTAATAGAAACCACAGTCCATCATTACTTTAAGACATGACGGTCAGTCAATACAGAACATTTCAAGAATTTGGAAAGTTTCTTCAAGTGCAGTCACAAAAACCATTATGCGCTATTATGAAACTGGCTTCATGAGGACCGCCACAGGAAAGGAAGACCCATAGTTACCTTTGCTGCAGAGGTTAAGTTCATTAGAATTAACTGCAGTTCAGATTGCAGCCCGAATAAATGCTTCACAGAGTACAAGTAACAGACACAACTCAACTTCAACTTTTCTGAGGAATCTGCGTGAATCCTTCATAGTCAAACTGCTGCAAAGAAACCACTACTAAAGGACACCAATAAGAAGAAAATATTTGCTTGGTCCACGAGCAATGAACATTAGACCAGTAGAAATCTGGCCTTTGGTCTGATGAGTCCAAATGTTTGATTTTTGGTTCCAACCACCGTGGCTTTGTGAGACGCAGAGTAGGTGAACGGATGATCTTCGCATGTGTGGTTCCCACCATTATGCATGGAGGAGGAGGTGTGATGGTGTGGGGGTGCTTTGTGGGTGATAAGGCACATTTATCCAGCATGGCTACCACAGCATTCTGCAGCGATATGCCATCCCATCTGGTTTGCGCTTAGTGGGACTACCATTTGTTTTAACAGGACAATGACCCAACACACCTACAAGCAGTGTAAGAGCTATTTGAAGTAGAATGAGAGTGATGGAGTGCTGTATCAGATGATCTGGCCTCAAAAATCACCAGACCTCAACCCAATGGAGATGGTTTGAGATGAGTTGGACCACAGAGTGCAGGAAAAGCAATCAAGAAGTGCTAAGCATATGTGGGAACTCTTTCAAAACTTTTGGAAAGGCATTGCAGGCGAAGCTGATTGAGATCATGCCAAGAGTGTACAAAGCTGTCATCAAGGCAAAGGGTGTCTACTTTAAGGAATCTCAAATATAAAATATGTTTTGATTTTTTTAACACGTTTTTGGTTATTACATGATTCCATATGTGTTATTTCATAGTTTTGATGTCTTCACTATTTTTCTACAATGTTTAAGATAGTACAAATAAAGAAAAACCCTTGAATGAGTTGATATGTGTCCAAACGTTTGACTGGTACTGTATATATTTCTTAGTTCCATTCTTTACTTTTAGATTTGTGTATTGTTGTGAATTGTGCACTGTTGGAGCTAGGAACACAATCATTTTGCTACACCAGTAATAACATCTGCTAAATATGTGTCTGTGACCAAGACATTTGATTTGATTTGAAATGTATTGCAGCATGCCTAATCATTCAAATTGAACCATGTCAAGACTCTCACAACCACCCACCAGGGGAAGTAGGCTGCCCATTTTGCTCCAGTTTGTCTGTGTTATACATTCTTGCATAATAAAGGCACACAGAGAAACACATTGAAATACTACCATGTATATAACCAATACATTCATATTCAGACATTGACTGCAAAACCATTTAAGGTAACTGCTGCTCAGATAGGTTCATCTTTTTGCTACTGAAGTCAGAAGAGGCTTATGTAATTGTGAATGCTAATCCAGTCTTTTGGTGAGAGTGAACGCTAGAAACACTGTTAACCCTAAAAGGGACAACATATTTATAACCCTGAAAGCACCAGCTGGGTAATGATTGCAAAGACACCTTTTAAACACAAGTAAAGTCCCCTTAATAAGCATATTTAAAAAAAATCACAAATGTATAGTCAAATTTGATGTTTAAAGATGTATGTTTTGTATGTTTTTCATGTTTTGAACAGTTATTTCAATTGTTTTACATAGAAGCTTTCTCATGCATTTTTTTAATGTGTTATTTATTCAAAGTGTAGTGTTTCTGTGATACTGAGAGGCTGAAAAATTGGGGATTGTACATACCGGTAGGACCTAAAATGGTGGCTGAAATGGGAATATGGACAGTGGTGCCATTTTAGCTTTAACTTCAGAAAACAATGAGCTATAAACTCAATTCCAATTGCATCTGAAAGAAACAGCTGGCATCTTGATATGGACACATTGACTGGGAGCTAAATATGTATTTAAATGTTTTTTTGGCAGCCAAATTGGGATTCTTTGTCATTTGCTGCTGTATATGGTTGACAGCACCAACTGAAAAGGCTCTGTGTTGTGGTTGTGAATGTTTTAGGGAGGAGCGAAGGGGAAAATGGTGGATATCATCACCTCAGCAAATATGTATTTAATTTGTATTGATTTAGGAAATAAGCTTTGATGTGAGAGCCAGTGGAGGTCTACAATTTAAGTAAGCCCTGTTGAGTAATTAGAAAAAAGTAGTATAACCTACATTAAGTGATCATGTCTAAAATGCCCCCTATGTCACATTTGCTGTACCATGTGAAATTAGCTTGTCAAAAGTTAAGCATTTCAAGAAAAAGGCCATGGCCGACATCATCAATCTGAAGGCTAAATAAGTTGTCAAGTAAAGCTTCATAAATTAATTACCAACTCATTCAATTGGCGCTATTACATAAAATGTATTCAAAAGAAAACAATAACAATACTAACTGCATATCAGTCACTCTGAAAAATGTATGATTGTCTTCTCATTTCTTAATCTTATTGCCTCATGTTTCAGCGTCTAGATTTTCAGCAGAAGATATGGAGGAAACAACTCAGCAGACCTCAGAATATTGCTTCATCCTGTTTTGTCTCCCCTTTCCGTCTGTGTGTGTTTGTTTGGAAAAGCTGTCAGAGGGATTCAACACTTTATTTCACAGCTCTCTTCCTAGAACTGCCGAGTACACACTGCCCAGACAGGGTGAGTAATCAGTTGCCATGGAGACAGTGTATGACAGCAAGTGGTCCGTCAAGAATGACAATTGGCTAGGTGTCTACCAATCTGCCTGGTGCTAAATACAAATTGTACTCCTTTACACCCTCCTTACATCTCCACACTTCCAAAAGTAAACATGAAGCAGTCAGGAAGCTGATGAAAACTTGTTGTTGACGTCACCCATTCAAAATAATTTATCAACAAAGGGCAAACAAGACTGTCATTCTTGTAAAGTAAGAACTGTTGAAGTTTGAAATGGGATATGCTAAAGATATATAATCATATACAGTATGAATACCATTTTACCAGAGATAACTTTTTCAATTAAGTAATATTTGGACTTTCCAGAAAGCATGCAACAAAGTATCCATATGCTTGTGCCAAAAAAATCTTATTGTTCACAATGAGAATTAACGTGGATTTATTTTTCAGTCAAAACTATATCAAAGACAGCAAGCATTTGATATGGTTCCATATGTGATAGCTACATACTGTATCAAGGTGTTAATGTGAGTCATTTTGGCTCACACTGTCCATATCCTCCCACATATCTACTCACACAATATTTCCTCAATATTAAAGTGGGAAGTGTTTATTGTTTGTAGGCTAACATCGGGCAATGTTTTCCGTGGGCTGGCACAAAAGTGTCAATAATGCCATTATGTTCTATGGATACTGTCAAAGATGGCTCAGATATTGGGAGTTTGTTTGTGCTTCATAACCTTATAACCTTCCAATCCGCCTGGATGTCCAACTGCTGTACTCTGTGCAACCAAACCTTAATCAGACAGAAACTCAAGTCAAACACTATACAGTGGAGGCATCCTTCACAGCTTAAGGGAAAAGCCTACACGCACGCACACACGCACGCACACACACACACACGCACGCACGCACGCACGCACGCCAGCACGCACGCACGCACACACACACACACACACACACACACACACACACACACACACACACACACACACACACACACACACACACACACACACACACACACACACACACACACACACAGAAACACACAGAAAGACAACCACAAGAAACCAAAATGACATGTAGTACTCCTTCGCACTAGCCCTACATGCAGTATGGTGCCAAAAGAAAGTAATCGATAACATAACATAAGACATTTTAAAACAACAAATGCCCTCACCTATATTGTCTCTCTTAGCTATGTTACAGAGGATCCCATGTTAGTTGACTTCATGAATAAGTTAAGGCCTGAACATATAAAGTAAGTTTCTCCCAGTAGGCATGCTTTGAACAGACATCCCAGCTGATTTGAAGGGTTAAGCGAAAACTCTTTCTTTGGCTTTTCTCCAGTGAACATAAAGCCTAAGCAGTGTTAGAGAGTCAACATGAGACAACCAAAGCAGAAGACAGGCTTCTCCACAACTATTCAACTGAGTGTATACACACTGTGCACACACTGGTTGAATCAATGTTCTTTCAACGCAATTTGTCAATGTATTGTGAAGCGGAATCAACACGGAAAATATATTGGATTTGAAAAAAGTAATCAACCAGTACTGTTTTCATCTAATTTCAACCAGCTTTGTAAACATTGAAATGAGGGTAAAACTTCAACTGAAATACACTTCAACTAAAAAACCTGACTTACAGGTTGGTACATCCCACTGGGCAATAACTGGTTGAATCAATGCTGTTTCCACGTCATTTCAACCCCATAAAATCTATGTGGAAAACTGATTGGATTTGCAAAAAGTCATCAACGTATTTAATATTTTTTTCACCCAGCTTTTAACCTAAATTCAACATTTGTTGTTGATTTCATGACAATTTCACATTAGTTGACAACTCAACCAAAAGTAAATGAAAACGAGACGTGTGCAGTGGTAGCAGACATCTGACTCAAAGAGGAAACAAATGCTGTATTATCAAACCTGCCACATTCAACAGCACAGCAGAGTCGACACACGGAGGGATGGGTCCCCTTCTCAAGCTCTTATCTGATGGAGTCTACATTCATAGGACAAACAACCCACTGGGCACACCAGATAATTTCAACCTGTACTTTTGGGTAATGTTTGGTTGAGACAGTAGATCAATGAGATTTCAATCTTTATTCACCCACTCAAAATGACAGCCAGAAGTTTGTTGAATTCCCAATGTGTTTTCTTTATGCTTTCAAACATCTAAAAGAACAACCAAATTCAATGTCAGATTTTTGCTTTATTTGTCATCTAAATGTGTTATCTGCGCTTTCAACCATTTGAAACCACAACAAAGTTCAAATTGGAATACAATGTCAGATATTTTGTGTTTATACAACAACTTAATGTGTTATCACTGTGCTTCATCTAAAAGCACAACCAAATTACCTAGATTGAAGTTGTGATAACATTAAAAGTATATAGTGCAAGTGATAAATGCTGTTCAGCATTCTGCACAGATTATTACGGCAATTGTGAAGATCTCCACAGACCTGCGACCTTTGCATGCTATCTTGAACGTGCATGCTTTCTATGATTACATAAGAAGAAATTTATAGTTACAGTAACCTCAAAATGTGGCCATGGATGTGTTACTCATTTTAATGTTGAGTAAATACTGTTACATTAGTTTCGCTACACCTGCAATAACATCTGCTAAATATGTGTATGCGACCAATAAAATTTGATTTGATTGAAGTTATTTTAAAGAAAGACTATTTGGTGATTTACTGTGTCACAAAAATATTAATAAATTGTGTTTGGTTGACAACTCAGGATAGTTTCATCTGAGCCATTGGCTTAATCATACTCTTTAACTATTTTCGGTTTAGTTGGAGACGCAAATCCAACATATCATATCATGTCAGGAAAGCCACTACACAAGACAACACAACACTAAACTATACATTAATTGCACTATAATGGTGACAAACAGTTCCCAGAAACTGTTAGAGCCTACATAAAGCTGTCCCATCAACTTACCACTGCTACACCTGACTATCAGCAGAACCTTGTCTGGCAGTGAAACCGTTCATTCGTCCTCATTTATTGCCTTTAAAAAAAACATAGCTGATATGGCTGACTTGCATAAACAAATGTGGTTTCTACTGACAATTGAGATGTACAAACTATGGCATAAGGGGACGATGAGCAGATAAGAGGCAATTCCTACATTTCGATTTAAACATTGTGATGGAAAATTGTGTTTGTGCTTTTCTAATAACCAATTTCTGAGTTCTGTTTGTGCTTTTCTAATAACTAATTTCTGTGTTCATACAAGTGACTGATTGAACGCCTGGGAGAAATCCTCACTGTAGTATTTGCAATTTAGCAGTACACCCAGGCCCTTGTTTTGACAACTATATCTCAGTTTCAAGGTCTCAGCTTGGAGAAAAGAAGCCTCATGAGGTATTGATCTGCCACATGTATGAACCAGTATTGGTCAGTCACATTTTTTTTAATTTTTATTTCACCTTTATTTAACCAGGTAGGCAAGTTGAGAACAAGTTCTCATTTACAATTGCGACCTGGCCAAGATAAAGCAAAGCAGTTCGACACATACAACGACACGGAGTTACACATGGAGTAAAACAAACATACAGTCAATAATACAGTATAAACAAGTCTATATATGATGTGAGCAAATGAGGTGAGATAAGGGAGGCAAAGGCAAAAAGGCCATGGTGGCAAAGTAGATACAATATAGCAAGTAAAACACTGGAATGGTAGCTTTGCAATGGGAGAATGTGCAAAGTAGAAATAAAAATAATGGGGTGCAAAGGAGCAAAATAAATAAATAAATAAAATACAGTAGGGAAAGAGGTAGTTGTTTGGGCTAAATTATAAGTGGGCTATGTACAGGTGCAGTAATCTGTGAGCTGCTCTGACAGTTGGTGCTTAAAGCTAGTGAGGGAGATAAGTGTTTCCAGTTTCAGAGATTTTTGTAGTTCGTTCCAGTCATTGGCAGCAGAGAACTGGAAGGAGAGGCGGCCAAAGAAATAATTGGTTTTGGGGGTGACTAGAGGGATATACCTGCTGGAGCGTGTGCTACAGGTGGGAGATGCAATGGTGACCAGCGAGCTGAGATAAGGGGGGACTTTACCTAGCAGGGTCTTGTAGATGACATGGAGCCAGTGGGTTTGGCGACGAGTATGAAGCGAGGGCCAGCCAACGAGAGCGTACAGGTCGCAATGGTGGGTAGTATATGGGGCTTTGGTGACAAAACGGATTGCACTGTGATAGACTGCATCCAATTTGTTGAGTAGGGTATTGGAGGCTATTTTGTAAATGACATCGCCAAAGTCGAGGATTGGTAGGATGGTCAGTTTTACAAGGGTATGTTTGGCAGCATGAGTGAAGGATGCTTTGTTGCGAAATAGGAAGCCAATTCTAGATTTAACTTTGGATTGGAGATGTTTGATATGGGTCTGGAAGGAGAGTTTACAGTCTAACCAGACACCTAAGTATTTGTAGTTGTCCACGTATTCTAAGTCAGAGCAGTCCAGAGTAGTAATGTTGGACAGGCGGGTAGGTACAGGTAGCGATCGGTTGAAGGGCATGCATTTAGTTTTACTTGTATTTAAGAGCAATTGGAGGCCACGGAAGGAGAGTTGTATGGCATTGAAGCTTGCCTGGAGGGTTGTTAACACAGTGTCCAAAGAAGGGCCAGAAGTATACAGAATGGTGTCGTCTGCGTAGAGGTGGATCAGAGACTCACCAGCAGCAAGAGCGACCTCATTGATGTATACAGAGAAGAGAGTCGGTCCAAGAACCCTCTGATTTGACACACTGAACTCTATCAGAGAAGTAGTTGGTGAACCAGGCGAGGCAATCATTTGAGAAACCAAGGCTGTCGAGTCTGCCGATGAGGATGTGGTGATTGACAGAGTCGAAAGCCTTTGCATGATAATTGAATACGGCTGCTCAGTAATGTTTCTTATCGATGGCGGTTAAGATATCATTTAGGACCTTGAGCGTGGCTGAGGTGCACCCATGACCAGCTCTGAAACCAGATTGCATAGCAGAGAAGGTATGGTGAGATTCGAAATGGTCGGTAATCTGTTTGTTGACTTGTCTTTCGAAGACCTTAGAAAGGCATGGTAGGATAGATATAGGTCTGTAGCAGTTTGGGTCAAGAGTGTCACCCCCTTTGAAGAGGGGGATGACCGCAGCTGCTTTCCAATCTTTGGGAATCTCAGACGACACGAAAGAGAGGTTGAACAGGCTAGTAATAGGGGTGGCAACAATTTTGGCAGATAATTTTAGAAAGAAAGGGTCCAGATTGTCTTGCCCAGCTGATTTGTAGGGGTCCAGATTTTGCAGCTCATTCAGAACATCAGCTGAGCAGATTTGGGAGAAGGAGAAATGGGGAAGGCTTGGGCGAGTTGTTGTGGGGGGTGCAGTGCTGTTGACCGGGGTAGGAGTAGCCAGGTGGAAAGCATGGCCAGCCGTAGAAAAATGCTTATTGAAATTTTCAATTATGGTGGATTTATCAGTGGTGAAAGAGTTTCCTATCTTCAGTGCAGTGGGCAGCTGGGAGGAGGTGTTCTTATTCTCCATGGACTTTACAGTGTCCCAGAACCTTTTTGAGTTAGTGTTGCAGGAAGCAAATTTCTGCTTGAAAAAGCTAGCCTTGGCTTTTCTAACTGCCTGTGTATAATGGTTTCTAGCTTCCCTGAACAGCTGCATATCACGGGGGCTGTTCGATGCTAATGCAGAACGCCATAGGATGTTTTTGTGTTGGTTAAGGGCAGTCAGGTCTGGGGAGAACCAAGGGCTATATCTGTTCCTGGTTCTAAATTTCTTGAATGGGGCATGTTTATTTAAGATGGTTAGGAAGGCATTTAAAAAAAATATCCAGGCATCCTCTACTGACGGGATGAGATCAATATCCTTCCAGGATACCCCGGCCAGGTCGATTAGAAAGGCCTGCTCGCTGAAGTGTTTCAGGGAGCGTTTTACAGTGATGAGTGGAGGTCGTTTGACCGCTGACCCATTACGGATGCAGGCAATGAGGCAGTGATCGCTGAGATCTTGGTTGAAAACAGCAGAGGTGTATTTAGAGGGCAAGTTGGTTAGGATGATATCTATGAGGGTGCCCGTGTTTAAGGCTTTGGGGAGGTACCTGGTAGGTTCATTGATAATTTGTGTGAGGTTGAGGGCATCAAGTTTAGATTGTAGGATGGCTGGGGTGTTAAGCATGTTCCAGTTTAGGTCGCCTAGCAGCACGAGCTCTGAAGATAGATGGGGGGCAATCAGTTCACATATGGTGTCCAGAGCACAGCTGGGGGCAGAGGGTGGTCTATAGCAGGCGGCAACGGTGAGAGACTTGTTTTTAGAGAGGTGGATTTTTAAAAGTAGAAGTTCAAATTGTTTGGGTACAGACCTGGATAGTAGGACAGAACTCTGCAGGTTATCTTTGCAGTAGATTGCAACACCGCCCCCTTTGGCAGTTCTATCTTGTCTGAAAATGTTGTAGATTGGAATTAAAATGTCTGAATTTTTGGTGGTCTTCCTAAGCCAGGATTCAGACACAGCTAGAACATCCGGGTTGGCAGAGTGTGCTAAAGCAGTGAATAGAACAAACTTAGGGAGGAGGCTTCTAATGTTAACATGCATGAAACCAAGGCTATTACGGTTACAGAAGTCGTCAAAAGAGAGCGCCTGGGGAATAGGAGTGGAGCTAGGCACTGCAGGGCCTGGATTCACCTCTACATCGCCAGAGGAACAGAGTAGGAGTAGAATAAGGGTGCGGCTAAAAACAATAAGAATTGGTCGTTTAGAACGTCTGGAACAGAGAGTGAAAGGAGGTTTCTGGGGGCAATAAAATAGCATCAAGGTATAATGTACAGACAAAGGTAAGGTAGGATGTGAATACAGTGGAGGTAAACCTAGGTATTGAGTGATGAAGAGAGAGATATTGTCTCTAGAAACATCATTGAAACCAGGAGATGTCATTGCATGTGTGGGTGGTGGAACTAATAGGTTGGATAAGGTAGAATGAGCAGGACTAGAGGCTCTACAGTGAAATAAGCCAATAAACACTAACCAGAACAGCATTGGACAAGGCATATTGACATTAAGGAGAGGCATGCTCAGTCGAGTGATCAAAAGGGTCCAGTGAGTGGAGAGGTTGGTTGGGGGTCACAGCGATTTAGACAGCTAAATCGGTAGCAAGCTAGCATAGGAGCAAGCTAGCATAGAATGGAGGTCTGTTATTAGCCAACTCTTGCGTTCCGTCAGTAGATTAGTGGGTTTCCGTGTGGTAGAGGGGATTAATCCAAATCACACAACAACAACAAAAATAAAAACAATAGATATAGTTATAGAGGCCCAAGAATAAAAATAAATAAATAAATAAAAATAAAATAAAATAAAAATTGTCCGATTGTCTATTCAGATAGCAGCCGATAAGATAGCCAACGGCTAGCAGGCCGCAGATGGGCGCCCAGGCAACGTTGTGCCGGAGGAGCCAGCCGGACAATTCCCTCGGGTAGACAACGTCGGCAGTCCAACTGTGAAGGCCCGGTGGGGCTCCGCGTAGGCAGAAAAACGGGTCCGGATAGGTGACTGCAGCCCAGGAGTGATTGATGGAACTCTTCAGCTGGCTAGCTCCGGAACAATTGATGTTAGCTCCGGAATCGACGAAAGCCGATAGTCACACGGATAGCAGCTAGCTAGCTGTGAGATCCAGGTATGGATGTCCAGAGCCAGCGGCCGAAATCCGGTATGTTCCGAGCCGCGCTGCGCTGCACCGCGCCGTACAAAACTGGCGATAGATTCTCGAGCCAAAGGACAGACGATGACCACAAACCGTGGTTAGCTGAGTACTAACGATTAGCCAGTAAATAAGCTAACTAGCTTCTGATCCAGCTTCAGAGTAGCTTCTGGACCAGCTTCTGGCTAGCTCCCGGCTAGCTTCTGGCTAATTTCTGGCTAGCCTCTCGGAGGATTACAGATCTGAGGTAAATAATACTTTTTTATATAAATATAAATTGGTGAAGCGGATTGCAGGAGAGTGTTCTGAAGATGAGTTTTTGGAAAATTAAAAATGTATGTGAAAAAAAGTTGTAAATATATCTATATATTTATATACACGACAGGACGAGGACAAAAATACGTCTGAACTGCTATGCCATCTTGGGATAAGTGAATGATAACAATCATTAATTATAAATTAATTGTGAATAATGAATAAGCTAAATCATGCAAATATTTATTTCTGTGTAACCATATAAGATAACTGACGGGACTGCCCCAAGAGAGCTCCTGACAGACATTCACTATGTTGCATCAAGTTTGTTGGGACCTCTCCAGTGAGCTGATAATAAACATTGATTAATTTAAGATTGACTTTGAGTGTCGCTGTGTAAGAATTTACACAACAATTTGGTATCGACAAACAGGATGATTGATTCTGTCTGCAGAGATTTCCAGTTGGGTTCTGCTAGGAAAACCGGTGGTGCATTTTATGAAGCATGAGGGAAATATCTGTCTGACCAAAAGATGACGAGACCCACTCAGACCAGACCCTTACAGTGAGTTGCCCAGGAGGAGAAAAATAATTTCGAAACTGCAACTGATTTCAGTAAGTCAATTTAAATGAATGTATAAATATAAAAATAAATGAGACAAAAATTCAATCAAGGCGAGTAACACATAAAAAGGTAACCATAGTCTTATAGATATGAGATTATTCACTAGGGCGTAACGGTACCATGGAAAGCCTCGCTGACAGCTATCTGTAGGCATTTATAAGAAATGTCTACATGGTCTGATGTCACTAACAATAGCACATGGTCTTATTAAACATGTACAGGAGATACATATGGTGCATAGCAAGCAATGATAAGAGAATTGTTCAAGATGCACATGGGGTAATAAGGGAAGTGTGTTTGGGAATGGTAGTAAATGGATGTGAAAGTTGTGTGATTACTGAGTGAGTGAAAGAAGAATACCCCAACCAGTTCAGTGAGCTGAGTTTTTCAATCTATAACGTTATCTACGGTTATTAGCACATACAGTACCAGTCAAAAGTTTGGACACACCTACTCATTCCAGGGTTTTTCTTTATTTTTACTATTTTCTACATTGCAGAATTATAATGAAGACATCCAAACTATGAAATAACACATAAGGAATAATGTAGTAACTAAAAAAGTGTTGTACAAATCTAAATATACTTCATATTGAGATTGTTCAAAGTAGCCATAATTTGCCTTGATGACAGCTTTGCACACTCTTGGCATGAGGTAGTTACCTGGAACGAGGTAGTTACCTGGAATGCATTTCAATTAACAGGTGTGCCATAATTATTTTAAGACATGAAGGTCAGTCAATACAGAACATTTCAAGAACTTTGAAAGTTTCTTCAAGTGCAGTCACAAAAACCATCAAGCGCTATGATGAAACTGGTTCTCATGAGGGCCGCCACAGGAAAGGAAGACCCATAGTTACCTTTGCTGCAGAGGATAAGTTCATTAGAGTTACCAGCCTCATAAATTGCAGACCAAATACATGTTTCACGGAGTTCAAGTAATAGACACATCTCAAAATCAACTGTTCAGAGGAATTTGTGTGAATCAGGCTTTCATGGTCAAATTGCTGAAAAGAAACCACTACTAAAGCACACCAATAATAAGAAGAGACTTGCATGGACCAAGAAACACAAGCAATGGACACAAGACCAGTGGAAATCTGTCAATTGGTCTGATGAGTCCAAATGTTAGATTTTTGTTTCCAACCGCCGTGTCTTTGTAAGACAAAGAGTTGGTGAATGGATGATCTCCACATGTGTGGTTCCCACCATGAAGCACGTAGGAGGATGTGTGATGGTGTGGGTGTGCTTTGCTGGTGACAATGTCTGTAGTTTATTTAGATTTCAAGGCACACTTAACCAGCATGGCTACCACATCATTCCGCAGCGATACGCCATTCCATCTGGTTTGCGCGTAGTCAACTATCAATTGTTTTTCTACAGGACAATGACCCAACACACCTCTAGGCTGTGTAAGGGCTATTTGACCAAGAAGGAGAGTGAAGGAGTGCTGCATCAGATGACCTGGCCTCCACAATCCCCTGAACTCAATCCAATTGAGATTGTTTGGGATGAGTCGGACCGCAGAGTGAAGGAAAAGCAGCAAACAAGTGCTCAGAATATGTAGGAACCCCTTCAAGACTGTTGGAAAAGCATTCCAGGTGAAGCTGGTTGAGAGAGTGTTCAAATCTGTCATCAAGGCAAAGGGTGTCTACTTTGAAGAATCTAAAATCTAAAATATATCTTGATTTGTTTGAGGGGCGCTATTTTAATTTTTGGGATGAAAAACGTTCCCGTTTTAAACAAGATGTTTTGCGACAAAAAGATGCTTGACTATCCAGCTTTGGAAAGAAGACACTCTGACGTTTCCAAAACTGCCAAGACATTGTCTGTGAGTGCCACAGAACTGATGTTATAGGCGAAACCCAGATAAAAATCCAACCAGGAAGTGCTGCATTTTTTTAAACCGCCTCATGCCAATGACTCCTTATGTGGCTGTGAATGAGCTACGAATGAGCTTACGTTTTCCACGTATTCCCCAAGGTGTCTACAGCATTGTAATGTCTTTTTAGGCATTTCCATTGAAGAATGGCTGTAAGGGACCATGTATAGCACATGGTGTCTCCCGCAGAAAATCTTGCGTAAAATACTGAGGTAGCCATTTTTCCAATCGCTTCTTATGAGAAACCATTTGCCTCGACGGATATATTATCGAATATATATGTTAAAAACACCTTGAGGACGGATCCTAAACAACCTTTGCCTTGTTTCTGTCGATATTATGGAGCGAATTTTGAAAATAATTTGGCGTTATAGTTGTAGCATTTTCCGGTCGATTTCTCAGCCATGCATGATGAAGAAACGGGAGCTATTTCGCCTACAAAAATAATATTTTGGGAAAAAAGGAACATTTGCTATCTAACTGGGAGTCTCCTGAGTGAAAGCATCTGAAGTTCTTCAAAGGTAAATGATTTAATTTGGTTGCTTTTCTTATTTTCGTGAAAATGTTGCCTGCTGCCAGCAGAGCCTAGCATAGCATTATGCCATGATAAACTTACACAAATGCTTGTCTAGCGTTGGCTGTAACACATATTTTGAAAATCTGAGATGACAGTGTTGTTAACAGAAGGCTAAGCTTGTGTTTGAATATATTTATTTCATTTCATTTGCGATTTTCATGAATAGGAAAAGTTTCTAGGGGTATTTATGTCCGCTGCGTTATGCTAATGCATTTGAGGCTATGATTACGCTCCCGGATACGGGATTGCTCATCGCAAGAGGTTTCTACATGAGTCCAAATTTGTTAGTATATAGTTTGGATGTCTTCACTATTATTCTACAATGTAACTGAGGAAAAATGTACATAACACAAGTGGTCAGATTTAGATAACTCTCGCCTGACAGAAACTACAATATGAATTAGCTAATGGAAATTACAATTTATAATTCATCACATCATGGGTGAGCTCACTATTGTTCGAAATAATTGAGTAAAACACTTTCTTGAAATCAAAAGTAATCCAACGACGAGTAGTTTGTGCACACCGCCATGGTTGTTTTTTCACGACAAGATGAGGTTGGTCTGTTTGCAGTATGCATGTTGAAGGGGGTGTGTTGTCTACCATCGTTCACATCCCATCCTTCACTTCCGGAAGTTTACTCACCTCATTTCGATATTACATTTTTGGTCCGTCAGACGTTGATATGAAACCCAGAATGCATTGTATATCAACAAACATGGCTCCACACATAGCTGGAATTAGCTTAGCTCATCATTATCAGTACAACCTTCAAAAAAGTATGTTACATATAATATGTGTCCATTACAATCTATGCAAAATCGGAATGCATGATTTTTCACCAGTACTTGAAAATGTGAATAAAACAGTAAATAAATAAACAATTACCACACAAATCATTTTCTGATAGTGATTTATTGACAGTCAATCACGTAACCCTTAACTCCCAATCTGAGCCATTCAGTGTTGTTGTTTATGTATGTAGCTAGTGGGCTAAGCTGTATTAGTAATGTCTTTCAAAAGGAAACAACTCACAAATGCAGAAATTCTGGAGATTTTTATAAATTCTGACAATGAGTCTGAGTATGAAAATCAGGAATCAGATTTTGACAGTGACAGTGAGGAGCTGCCCCCCAATTTTTTTGCCACTGAGAACCCTGAATCAGAGGACCCCTTGTGCACTGACGAAGTCCCAGGTCCCTTTGAAGATGCTGCTGGTGATGGAGGCAGACGGACAGTGGATCAAGTACGGGAGGTTTGTGGTAGCAGGACGGCCGCCAGCCATTTCACCCCTCCTGACCCTGCTGTTTGCTTTGATGAGTCCCAGTCTGGAGTGCAAAGCCCCTTGTCATTTCCCTCTGAGGCAGATTGCTTCAAGCTGTTTCTGACAGAGGACCTGGTGGGAGACAAAGTAGAGGAGACCAATCACTATGCCTTGGAGCTACAGGAGAAGAGAGAGTCAGGAGTGTGGGGAAACTCGCTAAATGGGTGACAACCACAATTAGTGAAATGTATACCTTCCTGGTGACAGTCCATGTCATGGGAATAGTAAAGAAGAACTGCCTAAGAGAATACTGGAGCACAAATCCTATGTTTGTAACTCCCTTCTTTGCCACCCTCTTTTCCCAAGACCGCTTCCTAGTTCTGCTGTGATGACTGTAATTTGTCAGCAAGGACACTGCCAACCTAAATGACCCTTTACACAAAATAAGAAACGTTCTTACCAGCCTGACATCATTTGATTGGGTCTTTGTGCCATTCAAGGACCTGTGCATTGATGAGTCCCTGATGTTATGAAAGGGTAGGCTGGCGTTCCATCAATATATTCCCTCCAAAAGACACAGGTTTGGGGTCAAGTTCTTTGTCATGTGCAACGTGAAGACAGGATTTGTCCAGAACATAGTCTGCACAGGGTCCACCACTGACATCCAACATTATGAGGGGCTTGGGGTGTCTGGGTCAGTGGTGATGACCAGGCTGGCTCCTCATCTCGGCAAGGGACACACTTTATATGAGGACAATTGGTACAGCAGTCCCACACTCTTCCAGCATCTGCTCTCCAGCAGCACAGGGGCCTGTAGCACAGTCAGGTCGAACAGGAAGGGGATGCCGGCATTCGGATGCAGGAAGATGCAGAGAGGGAAGGTGGAGTTCAAGGAGAATGGTCAACAGCTGGCAGTAAAGTGGCATGACAAAGGAGACGTCCACGTCTTGCCCACTGTCTATACAGCAACCATGCCGGCCACAGGGAAGGTGGAACACCAGACAGTAGAGAGAAAGATCAAACCAGACTGTGTGCTTGACTATAACTTCAAATGAGGGCTGCGGATAAGGCCAACATGATAAATAGCTATGTGTAATGTGCTTGGAAAGCTGGCAATTGGTACAAGAAGATATTTCCCCATCTGATTGACACTTCTGCCTCAATGGCCACATAGTTCACCTCCAACTAACATGTGAGATGATTACCGAAAAACGTATGTTTTGTAATTGGACAGATCACATACAGTTTCATTATGCAATTATAGTGAAAATATCTCACCCACCTACCCACTGCCTCATCATCCTCTCCCTTCCATCATCCTCCCCACTCCCTCTCCCCCATAGGTAAAGTAATTACCTACCAAAAGTACAGAGAGAACCTAATGCGGGAGCTGCACAACACACCCCTCGACGCCCATCCACTGGGGGGCGCCCTGCAGCAGAGAATCCCCTACGCCTCACTGCACAGCAAGTCCCTCAAACTGCTGCTCAAGGTAGTCACACATGGAGGCACTGCAAAGTCTGACTGTCTGGCACCAGGACAAGGAAGCAGAGGAAGTTGACAAAGTACAAGTGTTTAGCTTGTGACACACCTCTATGTGTTTCATCACGCTTTGGGGGGTACCATATGCTCAAGCACTACTGAGCACATCTGCATCAATTACTGACTGACTGACTGACGTGACAGGTGACATGACCGGTGATCTGCCATGATATTATGCCTTTAGAGGTGTTGGGTGGAAATGCAGTTGTTGTTCAATCCCTGCATGAATATGAAATATGGGTTATGCATATCCCTAACTTGTCAGTCCTTTCTTGCAGTTTTTTGTTCCTGTAGTAAAACAAGTTTTTGTTGTTGTTTTTGTTTAACCACCACCAATACTTCAAATAAGATAGACGACTATTACATATTGGCCTACGTGTTTTCTCGGTGTGTTTTCATACAAAAGCTGGCCTCAATCTTCAGCTCCAAAGACGTCCAGTTCCACTTGTGATATCGGCAAATAATGTTCAATATTGTTTGCGTATGTGGTTTCTGAAAGTACATAATTAAAGAGGAATTATTAGTAAGTAGAATACAATATTAGGATATAGCAATACAACAATATTACAAAGAAGTAATATAATAACACTGCTATAAATATAACATATTGTATTCAAAAAACAAAATCGCAAATATGAGTTTTATAATAGTAAGAAACAGTAAATGTTGAGCTCCACAACGGGGCAAAGCAGGGCAGAACAGAATTCTGCTAAACAGTCCAAATGAAAACAAACCATGGTCATAAGGCCAGGGTAGCTTCAAAAGACAACACAAGTGAATAATTCTCTGACGCAAATTACATTGTTTTACAGAGCTAATAGAAGATCGTAGCTAGCTACATAAGCACGATTGAGTATAACACCATGAAGGTTATGAAATTAGTAACTTTACCTCGCGTGTCCGCGGTTATGAGGAATATAAACAAATGTATTATGCTCTATACATACAAGGAGCTACAGTAGAAACGTCATAACACGACATACAGAAACTATTATAACGTAACAAGGCACTTACTTTGATAGCAACGCACACATGTCAAAAGTTATTATCATATAGTAATGAAAACAACAGTGAAGGCGAAGCGGGCACCAGCTAGATAATGTGAAAAGTTTGTGCAGGTCCTGTTCTGACTGGAGATGCCCACATTTCTGCATACTTGATCTGGGGAACAATAAGTGCCTGGGAAGTTTGTCCGGCTTAGTAATGCCTAAATAAATGTATTGTCCGCAAAAGTGAAATGTCCTACACCTCAATTCAAACTGTTGTTAGAAAATAAAACTTGTTTGAAAAACATTTTAAATTGACAAGTTGAATCAGCCTATAAATAAAAGCAGGCAGTGTGCGGGCAGGCAGTTTGAGGGCAGCGCGAATTAACTGTCCTGTTGCGTAACAATCACATTTTGGAACAGTAAGCTCGTTCTGACATCACATGCGTAAAAAACACTGGGGCGACCATTAGAGATATTTGGAGCTCATGTGAAAGGTTTAAAAGATAAGAGGATGGAATGTGTATGTTTGTGCTTTTCTAATAACCAATTTCTGTGTTATGCAAGTGACTGATTGAACGCCTGAAAGAAATCCTCACTGTAGTATCTGCAATTTTGCAGTATGCCCAGACCCTTGTTTTGAGAACGATATCTCAGTTTCATGGTCTCAGCTTGGAGAGAAGAAGCCTCGTGAGATATTGGTCTTACACATGCATGAACCAGTATTGGTCGGTCACATGAATGATAGCAAACATTAATCATAAATTAATTATGAATAATGAATAATCTAAATCATGCACATATTACTTTCTGTGTAAGTATATAAGAGATCTAACGGGACTGCTCCGAGAAAGCTCCTGACAGACGTTCACTATGATGCATCAAGTTGGTTGGAACCTCTCCAATTAACTGATAATAAACACTGATTCATTTAAGATTGACTTCAGGTGTCCCTTTGTAAGAACTTCCACAAGAACATTAATGAGCGAGCTAGGACGGAAGTAGTCAATATAGTTATTTGTTCAGCACTTTTGAAATGTACAGTGACAGAATTCCGAACATGGGCCATTCTTACAGTATTCTCCCTGTACATAACTGTCATAACTGTAGGAGAAATAAAGCAGGGTATAGAAGCAGACTTTCTTAGCTACTAGCTTAGCTACAGCATACATATCTCCCTGGCATATTACATCATTTATGCAGCAGCATACAAGTCCTTTTTAGACTCATCTTGGTGGCATGGCGATCCTTCGTGGGCAAATATTGTCATCAAACTTTGTCATCAAGGTCTGACATTCTCTGGATTTATGGTGCTTTCAAGACATCTGGGAACACAAAAAAAAACTACGTTTAATGATCGTTCAGGTCGGATCTCTAGAAAGAGGCCCGAGTTCCCAACTTGGAATTCCGAGTTTGATGACCGTTCAAAACGTATTTTGCCAGTCGAAGCTCGTTTTTTCCCGAGTTCCCAGTTGTCTTGAACTCACTGAAGTCTGAGATTTCTGAGTTTCCAGTTGTTTTGAATATGGCAGAAATCATGCTGGATTGACAGCATGGCAAATGTTGAATGTTTATCATATTAAGCTTGGAAAAGAGACTTCTTCAGGATCAGTGGGTCCCCTGCAGGACAGTTGAGCTAACATAGGCTAATGCGATTAGTATGAGGTTGTAAGTAACAAGAACATTTCCCAGGACATAGACATATCTGATATTTTGTTAATTTAACTGCACTGTCCAATTTACAGTCACTATTACAGTGAAAGAATACAATGCTATTGTTTGAGGAGAGTGCACAGTTTTGAACATGAAAAGTTATTAATAAACCAATGAGGCACATTTGGGCAGCCTTGATACAATATTTTGAACAGAAATGCAATGATTCATTGGATCAATATAAAACTTTGTACATACACTGCTACCATCTAGTGGCCAAAATCTAAATTGCAGCTGGGCTGGAATAATACATTTTGGCCTTTCTCTTGCATTTCAAAGATGATGGTACAAAAAAAGGTATTATCTTTTTCCAGATCTAATGTGTTATATTCTCCTACATTCCTTTCACATTTCCACAAACTTCAAAGTGTTTCCTTTCAAATGGTACCAATAATGTGCATATCCTTGCTTCAGGGCCTGAGCTAGAGGCAGTTCGATTTGGGTATTTTTTGTGATAAAAAAAAAAAAAGGTCTGATCCTGGATCGGTGTTCCTATAGCGAAATGGTTGAGCTAACGTGCGCAGATGTGATTAGCATGACACGTTATTTGCCATCATTATGAGACTGTAGAAAGATACAGTACCTTCATCAGCAAAACTTTGGTTAAACATATTTGGCGTGTGTATGCTTTACTGTTTTTGAGCAGACTTTGAGCTCACTCGTGAACATAGAGAACGTTATGCTCTTGGAATTGTGACCCTCTTTCCTTCTTTAATTAATTAAGAGATCCTTTTTCCACCAAAGACTATGTAAGTGCTGATAGAGCATGCTTGCTTTAATATTTTGACACTTGTTCTGTGGACTGATAGGGGCATCAAGTCTACAAATAATAATCATTTGACTACCATGTTGGTAATCTTTTCCCACATCCAAGGAACACTTCTATGATACTAACACAGGCAAAGGATTTCTGAATTATCGCGTGAAGACGATATCAATGAAGACCTCACTTCGACCCATCAAGAAGAGTATTTCAGCCCAACCCATAGGAGGAAGATTGACCTGGATCACCAGCTTGTTGGTGATGTTTGCAAGGAGGCCACATAATGTCTTGTCCACTTTGTCGATGAAAACAAATCTATCAGAAGATGAAGGAAGTGTTCCAGTATCGCCAGGAGCTAGTTTATAGTCCAGACAGAAGCACAGATGTCCTCACAGTCTTTCCCAGGTTTCTGGGCATTAAAGGATTGGTGAGTGATGAAATATATCTTGCAATCAGAACTACAGGCTATTTGTCTGATTGAGAGCATGATTTTGTTTGGTCATGAAGTTGAGTTGATCCACTTTGTTTTAGGTGAATCAGGATGCTCGACGATGAAACATCCTCTAAGCTCCTTGAAAAGTGGGACACTATATTGAAGCCTAAAGTCATCAAACTGTCAAAATCCCTGACTACAACCACCAATTTGCGTCACCTCCAGAAGTCTGCAGAAAAACTGCCAGAAAATGACAGCGAAAACAAGTGGATTATCTCATGGGTAGTGCAATGTTTCAAACTCAAGGATATTGTTTTATGTGATTTGGGGTGTTTGCCTTTCCTTGCCCTCAGACTGGGACAATGATATGTCCTCCCTGCTGCTGCTGCTGCTTCATCTCCTCCCACCACCAACAGGAGGGAGGAGAACCTGGTTGCATCACTGCCTGGTACGGCAATTGCTCGGCCTCTGACCACAAGGCACTACAGAGGGTAGTGCGTATAGCCCAGTACATCATTGGTGCTAAGCTGCCTGCCATCCAGGACCGCTACACCAGACGGTGTCAGAGGAAGGCCCTAAAAAATGTCAAAGACCGCAGCCACCCCAGTCACAGACTGTTCTATGAGAGGCACTCTGTTCGCAGAGTGCCAAGTCCAGGACAAAAAGGCTTCTCAACAGTTTTTACCCCCAAGCCATAAGAGTCCTGAACAGGTAATCAAATGGCTACCAGGACTATTTGCATTGTGTTCCCCCCCAACCCTTATTTTTATGCTGCTGCTACTCTCTGCCTATCATATACAGTGGGGAGAACAAGTATTTGATATACTACAGTTGAAGTGTACCTATGATAGAAATTACAGACCTCTACATGCTTTGTAAGTAGGAAAACCTGCAAAATCGGCAGTTTATCAAATACTTGTGTATCAAATACTTGTTCTCCCCACTGTATGTATAGTCACTTTAACTATACATGCATGTACATACTACATCAATTGGGCCAACCACACAGTGCTACCACACATTGGCTAACCGGGCTATCTGCATTGTGTCCCACCCACCACCCGCCAACCCCTCATATATGCATAATCACCTTAACCATATCTACATGTACATACTACCTCAATCAGCCTGACTAACCGGTGTCTGTATGTAGCCTCGCTACTTTTATAGCCTAGCTACTGTATATAGCCTGTCTTTTTCCTGTTGTTTTATTTCTTTAACTACCTATTGTTCACCTAATACATTTTTTGCACTATTGGTTAGAGCCTGTAAGTAAGCATTTCACTGTAAGGCCTACTACACCTGTTGTATTCGGCGCACGTAAACTTTGACTTGATTTGAAGATGAGCGCAAGTAATGCTGTGGGCAGACAAGTACACTTTCCTAAGGTAAGATGATACAGTAATTGTTATGTAATTTATTGTTTGGGTTGTCTCATTGTCTTAACATGTGGAGAGTGACTTAAAAATGTCATTCGTGTGTTGCAGTTATGATGCAGCACTGAAGACCATCTTAATGGGAGCCATGGTCGACAGCCATACCTCCTTGCCGTCGGAAAAAGACAGAGCAAGATTGACAACTACTACATCGTGGTGGACACGAGGCTTGTTCCCTGCCAGGCAACTAGAGGTCTGTGTGTTTGATGAACTGTTCAAAGCCCACTTTGTCTTTAACCTGACGTATGATGATGCTCTTGTCAAATTCTACACATATGTGCCGACAACCATCTACAACATTGATGTAGGCAAAACAAGAGAGGCCCCTAGCGTGACAGAGTTGAGGACAAAACTTCTTAACTCGATAAATGTATGTTTCGGTGCTTTAGAAAAATGAATCCATGCTTTTGTCACTTCTAGGTTAGACTACTGCAATGCTCTACTTTCCGGCTACCCGGATAAAGCACTAAATAAACTTCAGTTAGTGCTAAATACGGCTGCTAGAATCCTGACTAGAACCAAAAAAATGTATCATATTACTCCAGTGCTAGCCTCTCTACACTGGCTTCCTGTCAAAGCAAGGGCTGATTTCAAGGTTTTACTGCTAACCTACAAAGCATTACATGGGCTTGCTCCTACCTATCTCTCTGATTTGGTCCTGCCGTACATACCTACACGTACGCTACGGTCACAAGACGCAGGCCTCCTAATTGTCCCTAGAATTTTTAAGCAAACAGCTGGAGGCAGGGCTTTCTCCTATAGAGCTCCATTTTTATGGAACGGTCTGCCTACCCATGTCAGAGACGCAAACTCGGTCTCAACCTTTAAGTCTCTACTGAAGACTCATCTCTTCAGTGGGTCATATGATTGAGTGTAGTCTGGCCCAGAAGTGGGAGGGTGAACGGAAAGGCTCTGGAGCAACGAACCGCCCTTGCTGTCTTTGCCTGGCCGGTTCCCCTCTTTCCACTGGGATTCTCTGCCTCTAACCCTATTACAGGGGCTGAGTCACTGGCTTTACTGGGGCTCTCTCATGCCGTCCCTGGAGGGGGTGCGTCACCTGAGTGGGTTGAGTCACTGATGTGGTCATCCTGTCTGGGTTGGCGCCCCCCCCCCCCCCCCCCCCCCCCCCCCTTGGGTTGTGCCGTGGCGGAGGTCTTTGTGGGCTATACTCAGCCTTGTCTCAGGATGGTAAGTTGGTGGTTGAAGATATCCCTCTAGTGGTGTGGGGGCTGTGCTTTGGCAAAGTGGGTGGGGTTATATCCTTCCTGTTTGGCCCTGTCCGGGGGTGTCCTCGGAGTGGGCCACAGTGTCTCCTGACCCCTCCTGTCTCAGCCTCCAGTATTTATGCTGCAGTAGTTTATGTGTCGGGGGGCTAGGGTCAGTTTGTTATATCTGGAGTACTTCTCCTGTCCTATTTGGTGTCCTGTGTGAATCTAAGTGTGCGTTCTCTAATTCTCTCCTTCTCTCTTTCTCTCTCTCGGAGGACCTGAGCCCTAGGACCATGCCCCAGGACTACCTGACATGATGACTCCTTGCTGTCCCCAGTCCACCTGGCTGTGCTGCTGCTCCAGTTTCAACTGTTCTGCCTTATTATTATTCGACCATGCTGGTCATTTATGAACATTTGAACATCTTGGCCATGTTCTGTTATAATCTCCACCCGGCACAGCCAGAAGAGGACTGGCCATCCCACATATGCTCTCTCTAATTCTCTCTTTCTTTCTCTCTCTCGGAGGACCTGAGCCCTAGGACCATGCCCCAGGACTACCTGACATGATGACTCCTTGCTGTCCCCAGTCCACCTGACTGTGCTGCTGCTCCAGTTTCAACTATTCTGCCTTATTATTATTCGACCATGCTGGTCATTTATGAACATTTGAACATCTTGACCATGTTTTGTTATAATCTCCACCCGGCACAGCCAGAAGAGGACTGGCCACCCCACATAGCCTGGTTCCTCTCTAGGTTTCTTCCTAGGTTTTGGCCTTTCTAGGGAGTTTTTCCTAGCCACCGTGCTTCTACACCTGCATTGCTTGCTGTTTGGCATTTTAGGCTGGGTTTCTGTACAGCACTTTGAGATATCAGCTGATGTACGAAGGGCTATATAAATACATTTGACTTGATTTGATTTGATTTGGTTGTCAAGCGTTGCACAGAAACAGCCAGTCATTGATATCTCATTTGAGATTTGAGCATAGCTTCTATCCCTCCACCAAATTTAGATTGGTCTGTGCTCAAGATGGTTGTAAATTGAAGTTTTCAACATACTCAGGTTTCAGAAAACATTTAGAAAACATTTGAATAGTTTTCACGCCCCGACCTTAGTTATCTTTGTTTTCTTTATTATTTGGTTAGGTCAGGGTGTGACAGTGGTGGTTTGTTTAGTTTTTGTATTGTCTAGGTTTTTTTTGTATTTCTAGTGTTTTTTGCTAGTCTAGGTGATTTCGCAAGTCTAGGTGTTTATATGTCTATGGTTGCCTAGATTGGTTCTCAATCAGATGCAGCTGTTTATCGTCTCTGATTGGGAACCCTATTTAGGTAGCCATATTCCTTGGTTATTTTGTGGGTTGTTATTCTGTGTTTAGTTGCCTGTCTGCACTAGCCATATTAGCGTCACGGTTGGTTATTAAAGTAGGATGTACGCTTGCTGTGCCTTGGTCTCCTGTTTATGACGACCGTGACAATAGTATTCATAAGGATATTGGTCAAGTAGCATTAAGCTTAGAAGGGCCCTCTCATTTTGCTGGTTCTCCAGTCCAGCCAGAAGCTCCACAAATGGGTGGCGACATCGGTTTCCCACATAAAGAAGAATAGACATAGTCATGCTAAAGATATGTGTGCCTCCATCATTGCCAAGTTGCAAGCTAGTGGGGTTGCAAATAGTGTTGTTTAACAATAGTGTGTGAGTTAGAAGAGCTTACTACTGGAATGCACTCTCAAATTAAACAAGATGTTCTGTCAGTTATGCCTATGGATAACCGCTCTACATCTGCTGCAAAGTATAGTTTTGAGAACTTTGAAAACCCATTAGCACAGAAACCAAGGGAACAAAGTACTTCAACCAAAAACGGGGTGTTGTTGTGGAGCCAGTAGAAGTAGGTTTGGGAGTTAGATATGATAGGAGTCGAAATAAACAAACAGACGTGTATGATCAAATCCCAGTGAAAGACACTGTTCTATATATTCATATACTGGAAACATTGACGTTCATATTAAATCTGTAAGTTATTGGAAAATGCACCTTTGCATCTTTGAAAGACACTTATGAAGACTTTGTGATGGAAATTACTTTTAGACTCATCCTTTGTTCTCAAAACATATAAATGCTTTACAGATCCAATTGTACTATGATGACTTTGAAACTGCCAACCCGTTTGGATCCAAGTGTGGTGCCATTTATTTTGTCCTCGGGAATCTGCCACCCAAGTTTAACTCTGCTGTGATGTATATTATTTTATTATCAAGATCTTAAGAAATATGGCTGTGATGCCATTCTAGAGCCCTTGGTTAATGATGAGAAAACTGGAGAGTGGTGTAAATTTGCCTTTTTCAACTGATAGTGTTTATGGCATTATCTGAAAAATAACTGGAGACGATTTGGGGATGCATGCATTCCTTGGTTTCACAGAGTCCTTCAGTGGTCATTACTGTTGCCAGTTCTGTTTGATAGAAAAGTCTAATGCTCAGACGGTTTACAGTGAGGATTGTCTTGCATGGTAAAGATCAATTTGAAATGCATTTGAATCAGCTGCAATCAGACCCACAGCTCCCATCTGTGTATGGTGTAAAGACAAATTCTAAACTAAACAGTTTGCAGCACTTTCATGTTTGTAGTCATTTTTATGTGGACATAATGCATGACAGTCCAACAAAAGTCAACCTAGAGAACAGTAGAAATAGCATAGCACTTAATTCTATTCAAACTCTGTGTCTTGTTAGAAATATTCCCTTGGGTGACGTTGTTCAACCAGGAAATGAGAACTGGAATTTGCTGCTCATCTTACTGCAAATAATCAATATTGTTTTTTCCCCTTTTCTTAGCCAGGGCATGACTATGTGTCTGAAGCATTTGATAATTGAACACACTTTTCAAACATTTTTACCCATATAAAAACGTAATACCCAAACATGATGCGTTACCCAGCATGCATAAGACAAATACTGTAGGTCCTTTATTAAATACAGTTGAAGTCAGAAATGTACATACACCTTAGACAAATACATTTAAACTCAGTTTTTAACTATTCCTGACATTTATTCCAAGTAAAAATTTCCTGTCTTAGGTCAGTTAGGATCACCACTTTATTTTAATAAGAATGTGTAATGTCAGAATAATAGTAGAGAGATTTATTTCAGCTTTTATTTCTTTCATCACATTCCCAGTGGGTCAGAAGATTACATACACTCAATTCGTTTTTGGTAGCATTGCCTTTAAAATGTTTTACTTGGATCAAACATTTCGGGAAGCCTTCCCCAAGCTTCCCACAATACATTGGGTGAATTTTGGCCAATTCCTCCTGACAGAGCTGGTGTAACCGAGTCAGGTTTGTCGGCCTCCTTGCTCGCACAAGCTTTTTCAGTTCTGCCCACAAAGTTTCTATAGGGTTGAGGTCATGGCTTTGTGATGGCCACTCCAATACCTTGACTTTGTTGTCCTTAAGCCATTTTGCCACAACTTTGGAAGTATGCTTGGGGTCATTGTCCATTTGGAAGACCCATTTGCGACCAAGCTTTAACTTTCTAACTGATGTCTTGAGATGTTGCTTCAATATAGCCACATCATTTTCTTACCTCATGATGCCATCTATTTTGTGAAGTGCTGTTTTCCCTCCTGCAGCAAAGCACCCCCACAACATGATGTTGCCACCCCCGTGCTTCACGGTTGGGATGGTGTTATTTGGCTTGCAAACCTCCCCCCTTTTCCTCCAAACATAACAATGGTCATTATGGCCAAACAGTTCTATTTTTGTTTCATCAGACCAGATTACATTTCTCCAAAAAGTATGATCTTTGTCCTCATGTGCAGTTGCAAACCGTAGTCTGGCTCATTTATGGCGATGTTGGAGTAGTGGCTTATCCTTGCTAAGAAGCCTTTCAGGTTATGTCGATATAGGACTAGTTTTACTATATAGATACTTTTGTACCTGTTTCCTCCAACATCTCCACGAGGTACTGTTGTTCTGGTATTGATTTGCACTTTTCGCACCAAAGTACGTTCATCTCTAGAAGACTTCCTGAGCGGTATGATGGCTGCGTGGTGCCATGGTGTTTATACTTGCATGCAATTGTTTGTACAGATGAACGTGGTACCTTCAGACACTTGGAAATTGCTCCCAAGGATGAACCAGACGTGTAGAGGTCTACAATTTTTTTTTCTGAGGTCTTGGCTGATATCTTTTGATTTTCCCATGATGTCAAGCAAAGAGGCACTGAGTTTGAAGGTAGGCCTTGAAATTCATCCACAGGTACACCTCCAAATGACTCAAATGATGTCAATTAGTCTATCAGAAGCTTCTAAAGCCATGACACAATTTTCTGGAATTTTCCATGCTGTTTAAAGGCACAGTCAACTTAGTGTTCTGTAAACTTCTGACCCACTGGAATTGTGATACAGTGAATTATAGGTGAAATAATCTGTCTGTAAACAATTGTTGGAAAAATTACTTGTGTCATGCACAAAGTAGATGTCCTAACCGACTTGCCAAAACTATAGTTTGTTAACAAGAAATTTGTGGAGTGCTTGAAAAATGAGTTTTATTGACTCCAACCTAAGTCTATGTAAACTTTTGATTTCGACTGTATGTGGCGCATGAGGTTCGAGGCAAAGCACTAACTCTTTTAGAACACTCTAAAAACCTTCAAGAACATTACTAAGTCCCTTGCCAAAAAACACAGATTTGCTAGGGAGACATCACCATTGTCACAAACTGAGTATGTAACGATGAAAGCATTTTCCCTGAGTCATTATACTCGTGGTGAGGAGTTGGCAGCCTCACTTCAGTTCACAATGAAGAAAGCCATTTTCTTTACCAGCTTGGTTAAGATAGATGGCACGGAGTACAAAGAGTGACTGTTAGTTTGCAGTAATATGGAGCATGAAATGCCAGTCTTTTGTAAAATAACTAAGATCATTATGGTTGACAATATTGTATACCTATTGCTTGACAAGTTGCATACTGATAATTTCAGTGGACATTACCATGCATTTGCTGTGGTTGATGGTGTTTATGACAAAGTTGTTGTGTAAGTTGACGATCTGACATTTTATAAGCCTTTTGTCCTTCAAAGTGCTTATGGTGCAGATGAGAGCCTTTACGTTGTTCCTTTGTTTGACATGATTGAGTAATAGATTATTGGCAACTTTGTCAAGAAAATTGCATACCTAGTCTTCCACTTGTGTTAAATAGCAACTCCGCAAATACTCTTGTTCTCATATAGTACATGTACTGAGGTGCCTATGATGCACTGATTTCATTTTGATGCGCCTGTGATGCACAGATTTCATTCTGATGCGCCTGTGATGCACTGATTTCATTCTGATGAGTCTGTGATGCACTGATTTAATTTGAATGTGTCTGTGATGCACTAATTTCATTCTGATGCACCCGCTCTTTGTGGCCTAAATAAATTAAACAAATCAGTCACTACTCTTGTAACAAATCCTTTATTGCTCCTGTTTAACTCACCTACAACTTGCAGGCTTGATTTATGAGTGGGAGAGAACCAGACAAAATATGATTTTCATAGCGTGAATATTTAGCACTTCCTGGTGTCAACTCAGGTACAGGATGCATTCTCTAGAGTTGATCATCAACACTGAAAGGTGTTGCTGCTTAATACTGAGGGTGTTGAAAAAACACTCCCATGTGTCATTTGAACAACATCTAAAATGTCATATTTCAAAGTGTTACATTAACACTGAGTGACCCTATATGAGTGTTGAAAAAAAAAACATGGGTCATTTGAACAACACCTGAAGCGTTATATCTTAACACTTGGAGTGTTTCAATATTAACACTACAACAAGTGTTAAATTAACACTGATGTGAGTGGACCTATATAAACACTGGACATGTGTTAAGATTAACATGCCTGGTGTTAAATTAACACTTTCAAATGTTCTGTGTATCCAGTCATCCATGGATGAATGATAGTATACCTAGCTAACTTTGCTTTGGCAAAGTGGGTGGGGTTATATCCTTCCTGTTTGGCCCTGTCCGGGGGTGTCCTCGGATGGGGCCACAGAGTCTCCTGACCCCTCCTGTCTCAGCCTCCAGTATTTATGCTGCAGTAGTTTATGTGTCAGGGGGCTAGGGTCAGTTTGCTATATCTGGAGTACTTCTCCTGTCCTATTCGGTGTCCTGTGTGAATTTAAGTGTGCTCTCTCTAATTCTCTCTTTCTCTCTTTCTTGGAGGACCTGAGCCCTAGGACCATGCCTCAGGACTACCTGACATGATGACGCCTTGCTGTCCCCAGTCCACCTGGCCGTGCTGCTGCTCCAGTTTCAACTGTTCTGCCTTATTATTATTGGACCATGCTGGTCATTTATGAACATTTGAACATCTTGGCCACGTTCTGTTATAATCTCCACCCGGCACAGCCAGAAGAGGACTGGCCACCCCACATAGCCTGGTTCCTCTCTTGGTTTCTTCCTAGGTTTTTGCCTTTCTAGGGAGTTTTTCCTAGCCACCGTGCTTCTACACCTGCATTGCTTGCTGTTTGGGGTTTTAGGCTGGGTTTCTGTACAGCACTTTGAGATATCAGCTGATGTACGAAGGGCTATATAAATACATTTGATTTGATTTGATAGCTACACATTGAAATTATGCTGTTCTTTGTTGGGCATATCATATGTCCATTTAGCCTACATAAACACAATGTCACTCCGAATTTACTTTCACATACAGCTTGTGCAAGAAAAGTTGTCTATTAAAATCTGAAATTCAACATATCAACCACCCAAAAACTTTTTTTTATGTGTTTATGTGCAATTTCAAACTATACATAGTTCTGGTTAAGGTTAAGTCACTGTATTTAAGTTTTACCTAAATGTCAATGTTTACAATGCATGTTGAAATGAGATGCAAACAGTACTGGTTTCAAATCCAATGTATTTTTCACATTGATTCTACGACACAATTCGTTGATAAATTACATTGAAACAACATTGATTCAACCAGTGTCTGCCTGTGGGTACTGATTCATACAGTACCTGTAAGTGAATTGTTCCCATGTACTGTAATCATACAAAAGGCAGGACGCACAATGTGAACAGAAACATTAAAAGGGCAGATTACCCTACTTGCAAGCCCATTGTGATACTGTGGCTTTAATGTTTTACCTTACCCCAGAGTATAATACAGTTCCACAATCTTTGCTTAAGGGAATTAATTTTAACAGTGTTTGGTTTTAATTGCTGAATGTGTGCTGATTTTAACCTTCATTTGTTTCTGTTTGAGGCCTCCTGGAGAATACACTGATCTAATTAGCGTTGCTTTCTGATGGAGGCAGGTGCCCTCCTGTGAGATCATGATGACTGGTGAATGTTACCCATCTGCCAACGTCTACTGCTGTGTTAGCAAATGTGCCGCCCCATCGCCTAATGAGGCCGCGCCTGTGACGCCACATTACAACCAGTTAGGGGGGGAAGCTCACCATAGACTCTGATCCTGCGGCAGTATGCTGTTGTTATATCTTGACAAATGTAATAACGTATGTGACTATGCACATTATTTTGGGCAATCTATTGTTTTGAAGGAGCAGTTCATGATTTCACTGACAGTGTTTTTTTTTTAGACAACTCAAAACATTTTTATACAGTCATAAAGCTGTCATGAGATGACACCTGCAGAGGTGTCACGTCCTGACCATAGAAAGCCTTTCTTTTCTATGGTGGAGTAGGTCAGGGTGTGACTGGGGGAGGTTGTTCTAGTTTATTATTTCTATGTGTAGTCTAGTTTTTGTATTTCTGTGTTGGCCTGGTATGGTTCCCAATCAGAGGCAGCGGTTTATCGTTGTCTCTGATTGAGGATCATATTTAGGCAGCCTTTTCCCACCTGTTGTTTGTGGGATCTTGTTTTTGTATTGTTGCTTTTGAGCTCTTCAAGGCTGTACGTTCGTTTGTTTGTTTCTCTTTATTGTTTTGTTGCTGGTTCACATTTAAATAAATTATGATGGACCCAAATCACGCTGCGCCTTGGTCTACCCATTTTGACGAGCGTTACAAGAGGATCTTAAAAGATTGTACATTTTGTATTTTAAGGTCTTTATTTTAGAAGATTCTTGATCTCAATAAGCAATTTTCTTTTAACTGTAAGCTCCCAAAAACAATTCCCACAAAATACCAAGAGCCATGAAGAAGTTTTCCTGACGCTTCTCATTTTCAGGAGCAAGTCTTCAGGAGCAGGTCCTTGGAATGTGAATTGACTGCGAAATTAATTCTCTAAGAGTTGCAAAGGCTTTTGGGATTCTGTACTTATTGCCGGCATTAGTCACTTCCTGAAAGGAAAATAAATCAATTAAAGTGTTTAACTTTAACCAAACATCCGCATATATCCCAGCACACAGTGCATACAGTGCATTCAGAAAGTATTCAGACCCCTTGACTTTTTCCACATTTTGTTACATTACAGCCTTATTCTAAAATGTATTAAATACATTGTTTTCCTCATTAATCTATACACAATACCCCATAATGACAAAGCAAAAACAGGTTTGTAGGAATGTTTGCAAATTTATATTTAAAATATTTAAAAAACTTAATTACATTAGTATTCTGACCTTTTGCTATGAGACTCGAAATTGAGCTTCCATTGATCATCCTTGAGATATTTCTACAACTTGATTGGAGTCCACCTGTGGTAAATTCAATTAATTGAACATGATTTGGAAAGGCACACACCGGTCTATATAAGGTCCCACAGTTGACAGTGCATGTCAGAGCGAAAAACAAGCCATGAGGTCAAAGGAATTGTTTGTAGAGCTCCGAGACAGGATTGTGTCAAGGCACAGATCTGGGGAAGGGTACCAGAAAATGTCTGCAGCATTGAAGGTCCCCAAGAACACAGTGGCCTTCATCATTATTATATGGAAGAAGTTTGAACCACCAAGACTCTTCCTATAGCTGGCTGTCTGGTTAAACTGAGCAATCGGGGGAGAAGGGCCTTGGTCATGGAGGTGACCAAGAATCCGATGGTCACTTTGACAGAGCTCCAGGCACATGACAGCCCGCTTGAAGTTTGCCAAAAGGAACCTAAAGGACTCTCAGAGTATGATAAACAAGATTCTCTAGTCTGATGAAACCAAGATTGAATCCTTTGGCCTGAATGCCAAGCTTCATGTCTGGAGGAAACCTGGCACCATCCCTACGGTGAAACATGGGGGTGTCAGCGTGATGCTGTGGGAATGTTTTTCAGCGGCAGGGACTGGAAGACTAGTCAGGATCGAGGGAAAGATCGTTGTGCAGCAACGCTCCCCATCCAACCTGACAGAAGTTGAGAAGATCTGCAGAGAAGAATGGGAGAAACTCGCCAAATACATGTGTGCCAAGATTGTAGCGTCATACCCAAAAAGACTCGCGTCTGTAATCACTGCCAAAGGTGCTTCAACAAAGTACTGAGTAAAGGGTCTGAATACTTATGTAAATGTCATGTTTCAGTTGTTTATTTTTTATAAATTTGCAAACATTTCTAAAAACCTGCTTTTTATTTGTCATTATGGGGTATAGTTTATAGATCGATGAAGGAAAAAATATATAATTTAATCCATTTTAGAATAAGGCTGGTGTGTGGTGAGTAGCTAGCTAGCTATCATACTGTGATGTAAGTAGCTAAATATACTGAAGAAAAATATAAACGCAACAGTTAAAGGTTCCGTCCCATGTTTCAGACGTTGAAATAAAAGATCTCAGAAATGTGTTTCTTAAAACAACTTTGTTTAAATCTATGTTATTGAGCATTTCTTTGTTAATGCAGGAAGTGATCGCATTGGATAAGTTGTATATTCCCTACTTTAATTTAAACTCACATCTTTTTTTGCTCTAGGTGGCCGCCCACAGGAGGGGATGCAGTCCAGATGAATGCTGGAGCACTGTTTGTAGAGAGCAAGTGGCTGCTGGAGATTGTGATATGAACTGTTTAAAGAAAATGGGCGCGTCGGCCTCCTGGGCTGCATCACTTCCTGTGTGCCCTTTTTGGTTCTTTTCTTTTTGGTTTGTTTGTAGCTTGATTAACTTTGAACTTGTATTGGTTTCAAATGTGTTCCTGAGCCAGAGAATGGTCACTGTAACCAAAAAGGAATGGCTTCGGGACAAGTCTCTTAATGTCCTTGTGTGGCCCAGCCAGAGCTGTACCTGAACCTGATTGAACATCTCTGGAGAGACCTGAAAATAGTTGTGCAGCGACACTCCCTATCCAACCTGACAGAGCATGAAAGCATCTGCAGAGAAGAATGGGAGAAACTCCCCAAATACAGGTATGCAAGCTTGTAGCATCATACCCAAGAAGACTCGAGGCTGTAATTGCTATGGTGTGTGTTTCCCGGAGACGGTAACGTTAATAACAACATGACCTGCACCAAAGTCAGATTAGGATATGGGCCAAGGACTAGATGAAGTGTATTTTTGCTACTACTTTCACCCCTTTAAGTCTTGAAACATTTGGTTGTTAATACACTACCTTACTCACCCTGTTCAGCACATGGCCTCACATATGAATCCTTCAAGAGAGGGGTGGGGCTAAGGCTTAAGAGGGTGTGAACGATATTGAATTCGTGTATACAAAAAGGGTCTCTCAAGGGCCATTTTCTCAAACGTGGGGTTACAAGTTTATCAACTTTCATCTCAGAATAATTTACCATTTTCTACTCTCTACTTTTATCTAATTTTGCTACGTAGGACCAAATCGAGCCGGTCGGTCTCAAATGTCAAATTCCCAAACGTTTTATGAATTTATGAAAATGTGAATAGTGCTTACTTCTCAGAAAATGTAAAAATAAAAGTGTGGTATTCGTCCTGGGGTATATACTGTATGAACAGATTTTTTTAATATTTCATGTTGCTAAAACGCTTTCAGTTCCACTTTAATTACAACATGCTCAAAGGGATATTCATTGTCTGCTTTTTATTATTTTACCCATCTACCAATAGGTGCCCTTCTTTGCAAGGCATTGGAAAACCTCCCTGGTCTTTGTGTGTGAAATTTACTGCTCAACTGAGGGACCTTACAGATAATTGTACAGTATGTGTGGGATACAGAGATGAGGTCTCCATTCAAAAATCATGTTAAACACTATTATTGCACATAGAGTCCAAGCATGTTATTATGACTTGTTAATAAGCACATTTTTACTCCTGAACTTATGTAGGCTTATCATAACAAAGGGGTTGAATACTGAGAGACATTTAATATTTTCGTTTTTAACCTTGTCACATCAAATATCTTTTGGGGTCCTCCCATCGTGAGTTTTCTTATGCGCATGATGTCAGAATTCACTCACTGTTCCAAAATGTAATCGTTAGTTGTAATCGAAGTTTGGTGAGATATTTTCAATATAATTGCATAACGGAACTGTGTTTGATTTGTATGTGAACTGTATGTCCTATTACAAAAAACATTAATGAATCATCTCACTTGATGAACTTGTGGTGAACTATGTAGCCATTGAGGAGAGCTGTGTTGATCAGATGGAAGAAAAAATATATATTATACCACTTGGGTGTTTTCTGAGCGCATGCCACAAAGATGTTTATCCACTGCCCCCATTTTGCTATTATAGTCAACTACACAGTCTGATTTGGTCTTTCTCTCTCCCGTGAGGTGGTCCACCTACCCTGGGGCTCGGTCTTCTTCTGTAGCTCCAAGGCATAGCAATTGGTCTCCTCCACTATGTCTCCCACCAGCTCCTATGTCAGAAACAGCTTGAAGCACTCTGCCTCAAAAGGAGATGGCAAGGGGCTTTGCACTCCAGACTGGGACTCATCAAAGCCAACAGCAGGGCCAGGAGGGGTGAAAAGGCTGGAGGCCTTCCAGCTACCGTAAACCTACTGTACAGTACTTCATCCACTGTTGGTCTGGCTCCATCACCACCAGCGTCTTCAGAGGGACCTGGGACTTTGTTGGTGGCCAAGGGGTCCTCTGATTCAGGGTTCTCAATGGCCACAAGGTTTGGGGGCAGCTCTTCACTGTCAGAATCTGATTCCTCAATGTCTCAAAACTCAATCATTTTTTAAATTGACAAAAATCCCATTTGTGAGTTGTCTTCTTTTGAAAGACCATGCTAACGCTACAGCTTAGCCCACTAGCTACATACATAAACAACAACACTGAGTGTCAGTGATTGGCTGCCGGTGTTATGATACTGATGATTTGTCTCCAGAGTTGGTTTGTTTACATAGCAGGTTAGGATAATTAATGTGGCAGGTTAAGATAATTTACGCAGCAGGTTAGGTGAATTAACGTAGGAAATTAAGATAATGTAAAGGTAAGGAAAATTGTTATGTTTAGGCTTTGCTAAAATGCTACAGTTGTCAGCAACTGTTGTCCCTGACACAACCACTAGAAATAGCTGTTGTAGGCCTAGCTACTACACCTAACCTCAATGGTAGAAACGTAAACAAACCAACTCTGGAGACAAATCATCAGTATCATAACACCGGAAAGGGCCACTTGTATCAATAAATCAATGTCAGAAAATATTTTTCTTCAAGTTTTCAAGTTCTGGTGACAAATCATGCATTCCAATAAACTTGGAATAGCTAACACAACATGCCATTGGAACACAGGAGTGATGGTTGTTGATAATGGGCCTCTGTACGCCTATGTACAGTAGAAATCGGAAGTTTACATTCACTTAGGTTGGAGTCAATAAAACTTGTTTTTCAACCACTAAACAAATTTCTTGTTAACAATCTATAGTTTTGGCAAATCGGTTAGGACATCTACTTTGTGCATGACACAAGTAATTTTTCCAGAAATTGTTTACAGACAGATTATTCCACTTATAATTCAATGTATTCAATGTACCCAATTCCAGTGGGTCAGAAGTTTACAGAACACTAAGTTAACTGTGCCTTTAAACAGCTTGGAGAATTCCAGAAAATTGTCTTGGCTTTAGAAGATTATGATAGGCGAATTGACATCATTTGAGTCAATTGAAGGTGCAACTGTGGATGTACTTCAAGGCCTACCTTCAAACTCAGTGCCTCTTTGCTTGACATCATGATTTTTTATTTAAAATCTGCCAAGACCTCAGAAAAAAAATGGTAGACCTCCACAAGTCTGGTCCATCCTTGGGAGCAATTTCCAAACACCTGAAGGTACCACATTCATCTGTACAAACAATAGGTCACAAGTATAAACACCATGAGACCACACAACCGTTGTACGGCTCAGGAAGGAGACGCGTTCTGTCTCCTAGAGATGAACGTACTTTGGTGCGAAAAGTGCAAATCAATACCAGAACAACAGCAAAGGACCCTGTGAAGATGCTGGAGGAAACAGGTACAAAAGTATCTATATCCACAGTAAAACGAGTCTTATATCGACATAACCTGGAAGGCAGATCAGAAGGAAGAAGCCACTGCACCAAAACCACAATAAAAAAGCGAGACAGCGGTTTGCAACTGCACATGGGGACAAATATCATACTTTTTGGAGAAATGTCCTCTGCTCTGATGAATCAAAAATATAACTTTTTGGCCATAATGACCATCGCTATGTTTGGAGGGAAAAGGGGGAGGTTTGCAAGCCAAAGAACACAATTCCAACTGTGAAGCACGGGGCTGGCACCATCATGTTGTGGGGGTGCTTTGCTGCAGGGGGGACTGGTGCACTTCACAAAATAGATGGCATCATGAGGCAGGAAAATGATGTGGCTATATTGAATCAACATCTCAAGACACCAGTCAGAAAGTTAAAGCTTGGTCGCAAATGGGTCTTCCAAATGGACAATGACCCCAAACATACGTCCAAAGTTGTGGCAAATGGCTTAAGGACAACAAAGTCAAAGTATTGGAGTGGCCATCACAAAGCCCTGACCTCAGTCCTATAGAAACTTTGTGGGCAGAACTGCAAAAGCAAGGAGGCCTTCAATCCTGACTCAGTTACACCAGCTCTGTCAGGAGGAATGGGCCAAAATTCACCCAACTTATTGTGGGAAGCTTGTAGAAGGCTATCCAAAATGTTTGACTCAAGTTAAACAATTTAAAAGCAATGCTACCAAAACTAATTGAGTGTATGTATGTAATCTTCTGACCCACTGGGAATGTGATGAAGGAAATAAAAACTTAAATAAATAATCTCTCTACTTTTATTCTGACATTACACATTCTTAAAATAAAGTGGTGATCCTAACTGACCTAAGACAGGGAATTTTTACTTGGATGTATTTGGCTAAGATGTATGTAAACTTCCGACTTCAACTGTAGATACTCCATAAAAAAATCTGCCATTTTCAGCTACAATAGTAATTTACAATATTAACAATTTTTACACTGTATTTCCGATAAATTTGATGTTATTTTAATCTACAAAAAATAATATTTTCTTTCAAAACAAGGACATTTGTGACCCAATTCAGGAAACTAGTCGCATGTCACAACTTCACAGGAGAGCTGACTGAACATAAATGAATGGCTTAGATAGTGAGTGGGCTAGAAATGCTAAGAGATGAGTTTGGATTGGTCTACCATATAGCATGCGTCTATCTATTGGAGCTGGTCAGTATGTTTAGGTAATCCTGTCTAACGCAGCTTTAAAATATATATATATATATATATATATATATATATATATATATATATATATATATATATATATATATACTGTGTTGTAAAACTGCATATTCCTAATGTCAAGTTAAATTGTACTGTTCGCTAGCTAACGTTAGCTGGCCGGCTTGCTGGCTAACGTTAGCTTGCCGGCTTGCTGGCTGACGTTATGTGTATGCTCTCCACTTTCTGGAGGACCGAGTTTTGAAATCAGTGGAATTAATTTATGATTGCTAAGGAGATGGAGAAAATACCAGTCTGGATTACATTGTCAACCTAAATCAAACATACATGGCATCAGACAGGAGACGCGTCCAACCACGATGTATTCTGGTAAGATTTTCAGATATTACACGTTTCTAATTTTGACAGAAAGTGGTTTCATTTGAAGTGTACTGTTAGCTAGCTAACGTTAGCTGGCTGGGTCGCTAGCTAACGTTATGTGCATGATCTTATTCTTCGTATCTCAGACACATTTGCTTGACTAGTTATAGCCAGATAACCTGGTTGGTTAGGTACATCATGAGTTGTGATTATGGTCCATTGTCTTAACAAGACTCCACTCTAATTTTGACAAAGTATTTTAATTTTAAGTTAAAGTGTACTGTGAGCTAGCTAGCTAACGTTAGCTGGCAGGCTCCTTAACTAACATTACGTCATGCGTTGGGATTCATTGTTTACCTAGCTAGCTATCTAGCTACATTTCTTAACAAAAGCCTTAGTGTGCCAGAGCGCAGAATAATTGATGCATTTTTGAATGCTCAACACCCTATGAATATGTCCGGTGTCAGTAAACGTCTGCAACAAAGCGTAATTCAGTTGTTGCCAGCGGCCCAGTTAGTCACCAACGCTTTGGATAACATGAAAAGGGCAAGTAAAATGGTCTGGAAGTAGCTAGCCAATGTTAGCCAGTTAGCTTTGGTGCTTGACTGTAGTTGTGAGGTCAGTGCTTTCAGAACAACCCTACTTATTGGCCAGAGCGTCCAGTGTGCGCTCTGAACGCGAAACCACAGATAACCACAGAGTAATATTCAGTGAGCTGTTCTCTCTCTCTTAGATGTCTGGAAGTAACTGGCAAGTTAGTACGGAATTGTTGGATCAACCCTTAAACTTCTTACGGCTGAGATCCCGTTAACGGGATCGATATGACAACAGCCTGTGAAAATGCAGGGCGCCAAATTCAAACAACAGAAATCTCATAATTAAAATTCCTCAAACATACAAGTATTTTACACCATTTTAAAGATAATCTTGTTGTTAATCCCACCACAGTGTTCGATTTCAAAAAGGCTTTACAACGAAAGCACACCATCTGATTATGTTAAGTCAGTACCTAGTCACAGAAAAACAGCAATTTTTCCAGCCAAAGAGAGGAGTCACAAAAAGCAGAAATATAGATAAAATGAATCACTAACCTTTGATCTTCATCAGATGACACTCATAGGACTTCATATTACACACTACATGTATGTTTTATTCAATAAAGTTCATATTCATATCCAAAAATGTCAGTTTACATTGGCGCATTATGTTCAGTACTGTTTTGCTTCCAAAACATCCGGTGATTTTGCAGAGAGCCACATCAATTTACAGGAATACTCATAATAAACATTGATAAAAGATACAATAGTTATGCATGGAACTTTAGATAAACTTCCCCTTAATGCAACCGCTGTGTCAGATTTCAAAAAATCTTTACCGAAAAAACACCATGCTATAATCTGAGTACAGCGCTCAGAGACCAGAACAAGCCATACCGATATCCTCCATGTTGTGGAGTCAACACAAGTCAGCATTATAAATATTCACTTACCTTTTATGATCTTCATCAGAATGCACTCCCAGGAATCCCAGTTCCACAATAAATGTTTGTTTTGTTCGATAAAGTCCATAATTTATGTCCAAATACCTCCTTTTTGTTCGCGCCTGTATTTCACAAATCCAAATTCACGACGCTCAGGCCAGACGAAAAGTCAAGAAATTCCATTACAGTTCGTAGAAACATGTCAAACGATGTATAGAATCAATCTTTAGGATGTTTGTAACATAAATCTTCAATAATGTTTCAACCGGAGAATTTCTTTGTCTTTAGAAATGCAATGGAATGCAACTACCTCTCACGGGAGCACGCCTGAATGAGCTCATGGCCTTCTGGCAGACCTCTTACTCAATCAGCTCTAAGTCTTTCCTCCTTCACAGTAGAAGCCTCAAACAAGGTTCTAAAGACTGTTGACATCTAGTGGAAGCCGTAGGAAGTGGAATCAGACCAAATTTACACTATCTTGGATAGGCAAAGAGTTGAAAAACTACAAACCTCAGATTTCCCACTTCCTGGTTGTATTTTTTTCTCAGGTTTTTGCCTACCACATGAGTTATGTTATACCCACAGACATCATTCAAACAGTTTTAAAAACTAGTATTTTCTATCCAGATCTACTAATAATATGCATATCTTAGCTTCTGGGCCTGAGTAGCAGGCAGTTTACTCTGGGCACCTTATTCATCCAAGCTATTCAATACTGCCCCCAAGCCATAATAAGTTAAAGAGATGGGTTGGGCTAAGGCTTAAGAGGGTGTGAACAATGCTGAATGGGCGTAGAAAAAGAAAAGCTCTCCAATAGTTGTACCAAAACATTGAAAGACCGTTTTCTCAAAAGTGATTTTACAAGTTGATCAACTATCAAATCAGAATTACTTTCCCATTGTTTCCTCAAATGCAGTGTATGATATACCATTTTGTAGCTCTGAATCTCTACTTTTATCCAATGTAAAAAACAGAAATTCAAATGTTGCTACATAAGACAGAATCCAGGTGGTGAGTCACATTTCTAAGTGACCCCAAACCTTTGAACGGTAGTGTATATTTTGAGTAAACTTCCAGAAGTAAATGATGGTAGACGACACACACCCTTCACCTTCAAAATGCATATTGCAAACAAACCCAACCCATCTTGTCACCTTTTCTTATCTTTGGTTGATGTACAAAAACTCTACTCTACCGACCGTGGGATTAGCTTTGACTTTTTGAAAATTGTTGTACTCAATTATTTTGTTATCTGATGAGCTCACCCGTGATGTGATTAATTGTAAATAGTAATTGCTATTATCTAATTCATATTATGGTTTCTATCAGCTGAGAGTAGGCTAAATATGACCGCTTGTGTTAGCTCACTCTTTATTTCGTTAGTGTTAGGACTAATGTAGCCTACATTTTCTCATATGGATGAGAAATGTGTTATTCTGTTGCTACTTCTATGAATGTCTGAACATTGCATCCAAAAATAAACTGCTTACCTTGAGGACATGATGTTGTAAAGACTGGTGGTGTAAAATGTTTCTGTGAAAAAACAGTGTGGCCAGCTCAATCGCTGACTGTTGCATCAATGTTAACTAGATGTTCGAATGAAGTGTTATAATAACACCATTTTGAGCACTGCAGGGACCATCACACCCATGTGTCGAAGGGTTTATTAATTATTATTTTTTTTTTAAACAATTCCACTTTGACATTATGGGGTATTATGTGTAGGCCAGTGACAAAACTTCTCAAATTAATCTATTTCCAATTCTGGAAAAAGTCAAGGGTGTGAATTATTTCTGAAGACCTTATATACACTGACTGTACAACACATTATGAACACCTGCTCCTTCCATGACAGACTGACCAGCTGAATCCAGGTGAAACCCTTATTAATGTAATCTGTTAAATCCACTTCAATCAGTGTAGATGAAGGAGAGGAGACAGGTTAAAGACGGATTTTTAAGCCTTGAGACATGAATTGTGTATGTGTGCCATTCAGAGGGTGAATGGGCAAGACAAAAGATGTAAGTTGCAGATGCAAATTATGGTAGCTTGCCTGCCATGCACTCATTTGATGTAGAATAAAACATAATTCAAAACTGACATATTCGTTTATGTAAAATAGAAATGAATATGGAGATACATTTAACTTATTTCCCGCCACTGTTTCCATGGCAAAGTCAGTCACTCTATGACATCACATTAGCATGTTAGCCATTCAACCCTAGTGACATGTGGTGAGGTCGGTGGCTGGGTAGGCATGGGCTATTATCAAAGCCAGATTTACTTCAAAATAAACCTTGATGAAGCCACACAACATATAGCTCCAGCAACCAAAAAAATCCACAAATGTAGACCTAAATACCAACGTAGTCAAGATACACAAGTGATAACCTCCGATGGCCGCATATTTCATATCATTCGACAAAATAACATTGCTCTACTCAGCTCAGCTGTAGACCGACGCAGCGTTTCACAGCTACAACAGCTTTGGAGTTTGCAACACAAACTCCAAAGCCTTTCACAATGGACACACATAATTATATTATGTGAAATATTATTACATACGTATATAAAATAAATATGGCTCTAACAACATTTCCATATAAATTCTATCTTGATAAAATCAAATTCCGACATAAAAAAAACAAAATAATGCGTGCGCTCTAAACTGCTGACCAGCGAATGCAAACAATGACAGTTCTCTTTCAAGTATTCGTTTCGGTATTTCACTTATGGGATAGGCCTCCAGAGTATTCGTCAGAAGCCTTTATTTCACTACACCAGCCATGATTGGCTGGACGTTGAGATGTGTGCGTCGGAAAGGGTGTCCCTTCTACCTTATAAAAGTTCCAACACAGCATCTCTGAGTCATTCAAACACCTCTTCCACTTTTCATCAGAAAGCTTACCTCGACACGACTACATTTTCCAGAACTAGCTAAACTGTCCACAGACATGAGCTTACAACTCGCTCGCCGTTCGCTATTCTCTTGACTGTAAGGTGGTGACAATTTTCCTTTTCCTTCACCATAGTTAGAGGAACATTATTGGAGGGAGGAACGAGTACAGCTGTGACACAATTAATATGTTCACAACCGAGTGAGCTGTACCCAAAGTGTGACTAGTTGTTAGCAAGCTAGCCACGATGCTACTGTAGCTAGCTTTTGCGGTTTTACTTTGACAAGAAAACTGTGTTCCTAGCTACATCAAGCTATCTTTTCGAACCTGTTGTTTCGGAAACGGTACCCTGCCATCACACCAAGTGCCACCGTCGGAGATAATCTGCTAATCGCTAGCTATCGGACTAGTTTTTTTTATGACAGCTAAAAACATAGCATACATGCTATGGTGACAAAAGCATCTCCATTCTCAAATGAGGAGTAGCTCCCGGCATTAATCTGCTTCCGTGGAAACAAGATATTAGCCAAAGACTCCCACTCGGTGTGCTCCGCTTGCCTTGGGCTGCAACATGCCCAGGAAGCCTCCCCTGGGAGTAAGGAGGAAGAAGTGGATGGCCGAGCGATGTTCCCATTGCCAGAGAGGCGAGAACGGCCTTCCCCAAGCACAGTTCTATCTCTTCCTCCAATCCTGAGCCTATTCTAGGGTGCAAGTTCCCAGGCAGCTTAGTGTTCTTTCCGGTGTACCGGGCCCAAGTCGTCTCAGATACAGCCCAAAGAGGAGAAAAGACAATGTTCAGGTGGATGCTCTTACAAGGCCCCTCCGTTTACCTCACAAACACTCCCCAATGTCAGTTCACATTAAAAATGGTAACACTAGCGCAACCAGGCTAAAGGCCAATGGCACAGTCAGACCTGTTGTAACTCACAAAATCAAAACTAACAGGGTGCATCCCTGTAATGACACCATAATGCCACCTGTAGGGGAAGCCCGGTCAGCCAGCTCTGCCTGCCCAAGAAGACACTGGCGAGTATGTGCCGTGTCAAACTGGGTACAGGGCACGATAGACAGGGGATACAGACTACAATTCGCTGTCACCCTGCCTCGATTCAAGGGAATCATATTCACTCCGGCTCAGGGGGAATCAGCGTGTGTACTCTGGGAGGAAATCACTAATAGGGAAAAGGGTAATAAGAATTGTTCTTCCCAAGCAAAGCCCTGCGGTTTTTACTCAAGATATTTCCTTGTTCCAAAAAAGAGGGGCGGCATACACCCGATCCAAGATTTACGTGCTCTGAACAGGCAAACGAGAAAGTACACGTTCAGAAAGTTGACACACACTGCTCTGCTACATCCTGTGCACCCAGGCGATTTGTTTGTATCCATTGACGTGAAGAACGCTTACTTTCACATCTCAATATACCCCCCTCATAGGAAATTTCTCAGATTAGTTTTTCAAGGTGTAATCTATCCATTTCTTGTACTCCCTTTCGGCCCCTCACTGTCACCTCGTGTTTTTATGAAGTGTACTGAGGCAGCCATAGCCCCACTCAGAGAGAGGGGCATTCGGCTGATGACGCACATAGACGATTGGCTGCTGTGGGCGCAATCGAGACAAGAGTTCTTAGAACACAGTCAGCTACTATTGGAACACCTTACATTTCTAGGTTTCAGAATAAACACAGTAAAGAGGGTTCTGATTCCCACGCAGGCAATCTCTTTCCTAGGTTTAATCCTAGATTTGGTTTCATTCAAAGCTAGCCTTTCAGTGGAACGTATAAGAACATTCCAAAATTGGCTAGCATTGTTTCGCAGAGGGAACCTGGTCTCTTTCAAAACATACCTGAGGATGCTAGGTTTGATGGCATCGGCTTTAGTAGTCATCCCATTAGGAAGTTTGAATATGAGAGGGTTTTAACTCTGGGTCTCTTCTCTAGGTCTGAGCCCAATACATCACAAACATCACCATGTACAGATCTCCATAGACGGCATGGTAGCATTGCACTCCTGGAGACACCGGGCGTTTCTGTCACAGGGTGACCAGATGGGCACTGTTTAATCCAGAAAAGTAGTCACGACGGATGCATCTCTCTTGGGTTTGGGTGCGACCTACGAAGGCTGAATGGTCAACAGGGTGTGGGGACCCCATCTCCATTCTACTCACATAAACTGCCTGGAACTCCTTGCAGTGTCCCTAGCATTAAAGTCGTTCCTCCCATTTCTGGAAGGTCGTAATTTTTTTGTCAGAACAGACAATACCACAGTTGTCGCTTACATAAACAGACAAGGGGGACTGTGATCCCCTCACTTACAAACACTGGCACACAGACTGATTATGTGGAGCATCTCCATTCACTGAGAGCTACTCATGTACCGGGAGTACTGAATCTGGAGGCAGATTTACTTTCCAGAGTGAACCCTCTATACAGAGAGTAGAAATTTCGGCCAGAGGTAGCCAATCACTTTTGGATGCACTTTGGCATGCCAACAGTGGATCTTTATGCATCAATGGAGAATACTCAGTGACCGCTGTTCTTTTCCCTGAGGCATTGGGATGCACCGATGGGAGTGGACGCATTGGTGCACGAGTGGCCACACATCCTCCTGTATGCATTACCCCCACTGGCCCTGATTTCCCCCACCCTAGCCAGGGTGCGGGAGAATGGTCTATCTCTCATGCTAATAGCGCCACATTGGCCAGAGAAACATTGACTAGCGGAGATCACTCAACTACTATGCGGTCATCCGTGGCCCCTCCCCCCTGCGTTGGGACCTACTGTGCCATGCGCAAGGGGAGATTTTCAATATTCATCCAGAACGTTTGGCACTCTGGCCCTGGCCTGTGAATGGTTGAACTTGAACACTGCCGGGCTTCCCCACAATGTAATTTTGACTATTCAGAGTGGTAGAGCCTCAACTACCAGGTCCCTTTACAATTGTAATTGGCGCGTTTGTGGAATGGTGCTCTAAATCACAGACAGCGCCATTCCAGTGCTTGGTCCCGGTAATCCTGTAGTTTCTACAGGAAATAGCGCACTTGTCATGTGCACAATTTGCACCCGGTAACATTGCGGCCTAACCCTGCCTTTAACCCTAAGATTATTAACCCGTCTTTGATGCGTCTTTACCCTTGAGCTTCATATGTTGTGCCCAGTACTCACTCTGTGCATCTATATGGACAGGACTAAGGGATTTATAAAATGTGATCAGTTGTTTGTTTCCTGGGCAAAACCTCACTAAACAACGCCATTCCCACTGGATATTGGGGGTTATTACTTTGGCATACACAAGTAAGGGTCTCCAGTCTCCTGCTGGCCTACGGGCTTATTCCACTAAAGCAGGTATTCCCACCCCAGGGTTGTGCGGAATGCCATTGGGGGTACGCCAAATAGAAATGTGATTCACATTCAAATTATTATTATTATGTTTGTTATTTATTTGTTTAAACATTTTTTTTCACATTTTCAAGCAGTCCCTTTATATTTTCCAACGGGGCTATACATTTGGGTGAGTTTTTTTTTCTCTCCTGAGTAGCCTCGTTTCACTGCCAAAAATGTAAATAAACCATTTAGTGTTCAGCGATCTTATTTTTCTTTGCCAGGTAGGATGGCTGTGGCGTGTGAAGGCAGACCTGGAGGACAGGACCTGTCTGCCCTTTGACTCGAGTAGCACCGGCGGGAGCTCGGCCTTGTTCTTTCTCACCGTGCCCACCACGGTGAGGTTCCTCTCGAGGAGCCGCTGTCCCAGTTCTAAGAGGTGACAATGCGAGCGCTCAATCCCGTTGTCAGATTGAGGACGACGCGCATCCCCTGGTTCTTCTCGGGGCCTCCGCTGGCCGCCTTGCCGGTGTACACTTGCATCTTTCAAGCATAGCTGTACTTGGCGTCGCAGGCCCACCCACGACTTGATGCCGTATTTCGCCGGCTTGCTGGGAATGTACTGACTGAAAGGACAGCGGCCTTTTGGCAAGGGGAGAAGAGATTAGCCTCATTACTGGCTCATTGGGGCCAACGGCGTTTATGTTACATACACACACACACGCGCACTGTACCTCTGAACGGGACCAGTTGTCCATTGTCACGTCAGGCCCCGGGTTGTAGAGCCGCGCCTCCCAATGGTCCCAGACCTCTCATATGGCTGCGAGTTTGTCCGTGGCGAGCCTTGCGGGTCTCGACTGGTGGTCTTCAAATCGCAGCAGCCTCGAGTACTTGTGAAAGACCTTGAGCGGCATGGTGGCTCCTGCCGCACTCCGCGTCCCACAGGCTGGCCGCAGCCTCGCCTCGTGACCTGTAGACGCCCGCTAGGATCAGCAGCCCTACGTAGGCACGCAGGTCGGTGGTGTCCATGGCTCGCCAGCAGTCGCCGTATATTCTCTCCCCGTGCAGATTCGTCATGTCCAGAATTATTCTTTCTATCTACGGTGTGACAAACAGGTGGAAGGTGGAGGCGATGTCGCGGGCGTGAGTCACGGGATAGGCCGTGGGGTCCGGAGTCTCTTCCGGCCCGGCGTGCCAGATCGCAAGGGCCCTGTGGCGGCAGCCTTAGGCCACGGGGACCATTTGATTCTGCCGTTTTTCGACAGCAATGGTGTCTCCCTTTGGGCTCAAGCAGAGGCGATCTCTTCCTCGCGTTGGTCCTCGTGCTCGTCCTCGCATTGGGCCTCGCGTTGGTCCTCGTGCTCGTCCTCGGGGGCTTTCTCAGGGTCTTTCTCAGAAGAGGGAGAAGAAGCCCTGTCGACCTCGCGGCGCTCGGGGTTGTATTGCTCCCCGTCTTCGTCTTCCAAAACCTCTTCCTCCTCCTCCTCGGAATCTGAGTAGTCTTCTTGGTCCATGCTGGACAAGATCTGTTCTAGAACCTGCGCGGCAGTGAAACGCACGGCCATGGCCGCTCAGGTCCACTGATCAGGTCCACAACCTGTGAAAAAAAATTAACCAAGACAATAGGAAAAGTTCACTGAAAGTTAAACCCAGTTATTTTTTTTTACATATTAGCAATTAAACATGTTTTTCAGATGGTAGGAGTGGTGGGATGAACTTAATTTACTGGCCTAGCATCCTGATATACAATGGACAATAACACATAAGAAGGTTTATGTCACTACATAGAGAAATAGTGCCAGTTGAGATGGAACCAGTCAAAGTTTTCATTGGGTCCGTGGCATGATCATCATACATTGTTGACTAAGGGGAGGAGAGCCGGCTGCAGATGGCCGTTAGAAGAGAGGATAATAGGACATATTCTCCTTAGTGTGAGAGTGATGAGGTAATTGTGCTCCTACGAAGGAGAATCATTAATTAGAGACTCTAATCTGTTGTGAAGGTAAGCAGTTTTTGTTGCCGAGTCTCTGCAAAGGAATAAGGTCCATGGTCTACTTACCTAGCAATCTTCTCTTAATAAACACCTCATTGCTGCCAGCAAGCCTTAGGTCATTTTTTCCTTTCATATTAATCAACGATCAGTCCTTGCTACTGCATATTTCACGAAGAAGATTAATAGACCCAACTGCTAGCGAATGCCCGACGTTACTGTGGATCGCCAACTGTGTTATAGTCTGTTGGGTTCCTTCAACTTCTTTGATTGTGTATTTACTCCAATTAAATTTTTACCATTATTATAGAGTAACCACCAGGGAATCTAAGAAAAGCAGCCAATACTGGTTGTACTTACACCTTCCCTGTGTCAGCATAGCACCCAGTGTGAAACATGTCCACTCTTTCTGAGAACACCACAACTACTCCCCCCACCCTGTTCTGCAACACTAGGTCGGTCTGAAACTCACTGAGTACTGTGCATATAAAAAGGGTTTCAAATGCAAACTGTATACAGAACGAATATACAGTAGGCCTCCCATATTAATCAAAAGGCTAGTTGTCAGAAGATTGACACTGGGTTATCTAGAAATTGCTATGTGTCAAGAGGACAAGGACCATTTATGTCCATTATCCTCTCAGGGTTGTGAAACTGTCTGTCTGGATGCTGGTTGTACAAGGATGAGGGAACAGCGCTCATTTCTCCCCACGGATATTTAACGTGTAATTTCCAGGAGAGAGTCAATCATGTGGAAATTCAAATTCCCTGTCATTACCTTCAGCCATTTTGACAGCAGTTTCATGACCATAGGGAGCAGTGATGACCACTGTACCATGTAGTATTCATGTGAATGGGGTTTGACCGTCAAACAGAGTCCTGTTACTATGTGTTATGTTCTATCTGTGCACTGTTTCAGTATTGTCAAATGTCTCCCTTCTCACCAAGTACATCTTGGATTCATGTGCATCCATGCATTACTGTTGCTAAGGCGTGACTCCTCATATGCTATGCTAACAGTAGAACTATTTATACTTTTAAATCATGCCGCAGTAATCACCTCACAGGCTCACTGAAGCATTGCAGCAAACGTTCAGAAATAAGGAAGGGAAAAAAAGCTTTGTGAGAAATTCTGAATTTATGGGAAATTGCAGTCTTGCTAGTCTGAATTTATTTATTATTTTGGGAGCTCCTTAGATGAAGCGAGACTTCTCTCCTTGTAAATACAGATTAATGGATGACTATTAGTGTGGCGGCTAAAGAAGCAGTCACAGATAACTTCATTCGGTTGATGTCAGCTTTGGCGAGTTAAATGCTGTAAACTGGACCCTAAGCCTTTTCCAAACAGTGAGGAGGATTATGCACTTGCAGTCATTAAAACGTAATACCAACCCAATGCTGTGAAAAGTCTCTGAAGAAAAGGAAGCTGTTATTACTTGTAAAATTGATCTGGACATTTGTACTAGTGCCAACTTTCCGCTCTTAGCATCTGATTTCACACGAAAGCGCCTACCCATGGGTTTTCTGCAGAAGGACCAATAAGAAATATCTCCCACATTTTATGTAACATAAACGTTACACCAGTATGCGATTGTAATGAATTAACAAGCACACACTCTTATGGGTCATTTAACATGCAAAGTGTTTATTTCCAAAACGCTATTAAAACAATAAAAATCTATTTCTTTCATTAGAAATGAATGCTTATGAGTTCCTTCATGTGTTCCTTTTTGTGGAAAACGCTACATATCTATTGTATAGATGGAATGTTCGTATCCTGTATATTTGACTGTAATATGTGGTTGTCCCACCTATCTATTTTAAGATTAATGTACTAACTGTAATTCACTCTGGATAAGAGCATCTGCTAAATGACTCAAATGTGAAATGTACAGTAAATGTTTTTCATACAGATCTCATGTTACATTATTGCAGGATTTCCCAGAAACGGTTCTCAGGACCCACATGTAGTTTTTTTCCCCAAGCACTACACAGCTGATTCAAATAATAAATAAACTAAGCATCAAGCTTTGATTCTTTGAATCAAGTGTGTAGTACTAGGGCAAAAAACAAAACATTCACCCCTTGGGGTCCACAGGAACGAGTTTGGGAAACAATACTGCATATTGATTTCACAAATGTATCATTTGTAAATTTGTTTATTAAAAATGTTATTTGTTATGTTTGACTGTGTAAAACCTAGCAGTACTACATGTTTCTCTGAGAGTGGGGCAGATATAAACTGTATATGTATGTACAGTATATATTTGCAAAAAAACATGATTATTTGTCTCTGAAATGAAACCATAAGTGATAGATTTAAAAAAAAGTAATGTCATTTAAAAAAAACATGCCATGATTAAATAGTGAAGAAAAGGACAGATTCGAATGGGGATCTTTTTATTATGCTAATTTATCTTCAGCGGGATGCGGAAATTGGCTCGAGGGTTAAACAATAAAAGCAAATTTACCAACATTTCATAAAATGGATATATAGCATTTTGGAATTAAACTCTTCATGTCCACTTTCCCCCCTTTGTATTTACTTTGAAAACAAATGTCCACTAGAAAGTTATTTTCATTGAAAGTATGTCAGTTTTAGTTGTTGAATTGTCTCCTGTAATGTCTTCACCTCACAGAAACCCGCCATCATCCACAGCGGAGACACCCCCTTCTCCAGCCACACTGAATCTATCTATGGACATCAAAATACCTTATGTTATCCTACAATCCACAATGAAAGGCCCTTTCCCATCTTCATGTCAGAAGGACAAGATATATATTGGGCAACAAAATATGTAGGAGATTGTCCTGAGGCAATTTATTACATTTTTGATCTCAACAGTATAGAAAAAAAACCCCACTTTGGTTTACAATTTTTTTTGCAACTGTGTGTTGTTTCATCATCTGTGAATTCTTATTTTCAATTAAAAGGTCCCTATTTAAATTCTTTCAATTAGATTTTACCATCTGAATCTCATCAGCAGGCTCCTCAATAACTTTGCTCCAAGGCATTTAGCCCCCTGGCAAACCTCCGCTGGGTATACATTAAAGCTAACTTCTCAGGGATGTTGGTCTGATTTTTATCTATGTTCTGCCTAAGCATCTTATGCTGATGAATAAATATTTGTCTTGTATTGAGCCCTGAATGGTAAGAACCGTTTCAGAATATGTTGTCCTTTGTATGATACCATGTGTATGTCTTTGCTATGCTTGTGGCATGAGTATTGCATTCCTGTGTGTGGATGTGTGAAACAATATAACATCCCTTTGTTAGAATAGAAAGCAGGTTTTTATCCTGACCTCTGGGGAAATAATGCTCTGAGTGGTGAAATGGTTATGTTATTCATCCTGAAATAGAAAAAATATATAGTTTCATTGCAAAATCCTTTATTTCTTTATCTGATACACCACTAAATGCTTATCTCTGATTAAATCTCACAAGAACCTCAGTGGAATGTTGTTTCATCACGTCATGTCAAATATTATTTTGTGGCTTCTCTATGGATTAGTAGTGAGTAAAAAGACAGGTTGTGACACAGGAAGAAAGGAACATTATTCCCTGTGAGGTTTGTGAGATATTGTTCTATCTCTGCTATAATACTCTCAGAGAGTGGATTATTAGTAGTGTTGCTAAGTAACAGAATGGAACTTTGTGGGAAGATACATTGTCTCATTTATTAAAAAGGAGTTAATTGAACACTTTCTTGTCTTTCTTTAAGGAAGTTATGGGTAGTCCCATTTCTCAAGCGGATGGTATCCACCTTGCAGTTCCATGTCATTCCCGTCGCCACAAAAGTTGAATTGATGCACATTGGCATCTTGTAATGTCATACTATACACTTTAGTGTGTTAGTTTACTTTATCTACCATTACCTGACATTTCCTGGAAGTCATGTCAATGGCAGAGTTGAGAACAAGCTTTGACACTGTTACCCAGAGTGACACAACAGATGTTCTACACAACTACAGCATGGGGACAATCAGAGGACAGCAAGACAGGGAGTAGGGAACAGCAACACAGAACAACATAAGACCTAAAATAGCAACTACCAGGACTCATTATAAGAGGCCCTATCAAATCGTTTACCCAGGAAACAAAGCTGAACGGCCTGCATCTGTTGAGACTGGCACTTGACAAGCTCTCAAAGAGAAAGTCTACTTGCTTGTCACCAATACCCACGCTCTCCCGTTGACAGAAAATGGTGGAGGTGGATAGAACATTGGGTCCACAGCTAACTGACAGCATCAAGGTCTTAGTGTGTAAGTAAGATGGGGAGCGAAGGAAAGCTGTCAAATGTAAGGATACAAACAACAAGGAGGAGTTTGAGCAACCTGTTGATGACATAACGGCTGTTTTGGAGACAAAAAACAAAAACTGGGACTCACTATCAAAAGTCACAAGAAAGACCACAAGCTGTCCCAATCTCTGACTAGGCTTTGATTCAAAATCAGGCTTCTCAAAAATAGCATCCTTACAGTATGTTTATTGCCACACTCCATTTGAAATGTTGTCACTTTTTACGGTGTCAGAATATAGCATGCAGTTTTCATTTGTTTTTCAAAACAATCTTAATATGTACCAGCTTATACTTTTATTTTGCGCATACATTAATAAGTAGTTAATACCTTGTTCCCCTAAGCAAATGGCTGTTGATCCACAATAATGATTAAAAGACCTGGACTATACATTACTGTATTTTAACACCCAATAATTCATTCCCATTGTATTAAGTTATTAAGTTAAAATGTATTAAGTTAAAATGAGAGCTAACATACTTTGCCTGCCAAAGTACATGTCAAAAACCATTGAAATGGACAACAGTTTAAGGTAATACTTGATTTGCATTTGAAGTAACTGAGTTCAAAGGGAGGAATTATATAGCAGATTTAGTGCATTGTTCTGTGAAAAGCTACTCTGCACTGCCACCTAACATTTATTGGCAAAGACTGGTAAAGAATTTGAAGAGAGCAAGTCATATGGCGTGACGGTGCACTGATAAAAAGATCTGGGCGCCTTTCCACATGGGATTCAATAAAAGAGTAGGGCATCATTTAATATTTAGAGCATACTTTTATATATTGGCATCCGTATAACAACCCTAAAGAGCATGACACTTGAATTGTGGTTTAGCCACAAATAATCGAGTTTGTCTACTAATTGAATGCATTTAAAGACTAACATTGTGCCTCAGATAAGTCAATCTGTCACTCACACTTAAAACCAAATGATAGGCAAAAATGATTGTAGCTAAGAGAAAGATCCTAATATATGAACACATGAATTTAAAATGATGTATAAATCACTCTGAAATATAATATACTTGTTAGAAGTAATTGACTTCAGCTCAGAGGGAGAGACAACTTTTTTTTTAATGTTCAAGAAATAAAAGAGCCTCTCCCAATACAGGGTCTGATAAACAGGACACACGCCATATCCCAGCAGCACAGATGAACCGTCTTTCCCAAAGATGAATAGGCTTGTGATGTAGGGCAAGAGTTAATGCTCTTCTTTATGCCTGGATCCCTGTACTCATGATACAGGTGTAAGTCCCATACAATTTAACGTTCATCCTCTGCATCTTCTCTGTATGTTCTCCAGCATCACAACTGAGATCAGACAATTGTTTTACTATTGTGCCAATGTAATCACTATAGTCATTGCCCAGTGACAGCGCAGTGACACATAATGATTCAAGTTATATTACTTTGTGTACACTTGGGAATTAGCTATCTTCACAAAAAAGCAGAGCTTCAAAATGTTCATTTATATCAACTTCTTCTTTTAAGTTAAGTTTGTTTCTTACGCTTCTCAAAACACTGTGAAGACAAGTGACATAACTTTTTAATGAGAGCTTAGTGTACACAGCTGTGGCCGACAAAAAAATGTGTGCCCTGCTTGATGTAAAAAATTTTTTTTTTTAAAGACGGTCTGAAATTACCTCAAACCCCCAAATCTGTTTTTATTAAATCCCCATGGAATTTGTGACGTGTTGAATGCTCCCCTGGGGGAACGTCTGCTGCTACCAGGGGAATGTGTTATTCCATCTCACTGTCTCACTGTGCAACCTTTCCAATGTGAACCCTCTTGTTAGGATCAGGCCAAAAATACACTTCATGTGGGAAAATAGCAGCTTTCCTCTGTTGGTTTAACTGCATATGTGAAAGCCGTAATTGTGTCAACACTAAAGTGGGCAGACAGTTGGTGTGACATGTTTTTCTTCTTTCAGTGCTAGAACTTTCTCACAAAGCTTCTGTAACTTTCATTTATGTCCCACAGTAGATGTAGGGTAAGGCAGTGTTTCTGTAACTCTGAAAAGAGACTGCAGCTTGTCTGCTACAGCTGACAACCAGGAACATACACTTCAAAGAGAGAGGCAATGTAACTGGAAAACAAAATGTCCACACACAGCATGGCTCTTTGGGAAAGATGCAATCATGTGTTACATTAGAAGCAGTGTATAGTGAACGAATATTGTAAAATCATGGTATTATTGTTCCCGTCATTATGATAATACAAAAGTGTCTACAGTATTGTGCATATTGACATGGTGGACAACACTATTACTAGTATCTAAATCATCCATGACAGAAGTAATGAAAATCAATCCAGATTGATGAGAAGGCGAGAGGCTGCTGTGCTCACACACTGTCAGATATGCAGAGCTCTTAACTCCCACTCATCCCTGGAGTCTCATAGATTCAAGAGCAATTAATGCCCTTAGGTTGCCATGGAGGATCTGGAAGGAGATGGGGAATTGACGCAGTGTTCAGTGTCTGAGGTAAGCACAAACGCTGGGCGATTACGACGAAAGGGATGGGGAAAGGACTGTTCATGGTGAGCATGTGCCACTGGTGTGTCCCAACGTGCAGGTGGCAAAAACATGTTGACGTGATATAGAGTTGAGCTGTACACAAAATATGTTGCAGAACCAGGTAAAAAAAAAACTTGCCCACACCTTTTTATGTGTGAGATATTGTGTAGACTACCAATTTATACATTTTACATATTTTTTTTAGCAACAGATTTTTATATGAGGTTGCGTTCCGCCTCCACATTCATTCACATAGAAGTAGCCCATTTCACTGTGGTTGCCAATTTACGAACGATTGAGGCATGATATTCTACTGTAAGAAGAGGATTAGCTAGATAAGTTGGACAAACTTCTCTCTTCGATGAAAGCCCACGCACAACCCTAGTGTTTCCTCAGGTCAAGTATGCAGGCATTTGCACATCTCCAGTCAGAACAGAACCTGCCCAAACCTTTCCCCACTGGCTTCTTTTCTGGCTGGCGCCCGCATTGCCTTCATTGTTGTTTCCTTATTAATAATTACTCTGTGCGTTCCTATCAAAATAAGTGCCTTATTGCATTATGAGTTTCTGTATATCGTGTTATGTCATTTCTACTGTAGCAGACCGTATTTATGTATGGAGCATAACGTATTCTGTGTGTATTCATTTATGAGCGCGGACACGCGAGGTACTGACTTCATAACCTTTATGGTGTTATACTCAATTGTTCTTATGCAGTTACATTTTTCAATTAATTCTGTAAAACAATGCTAATGTCGTCAAAGAAGTATTAGCTTGCGTTGTATCCTTTGAAGCTGCCCTGGCCTTATCATTACTATTGCATTGGCCTGTGTATTAATTTGGCCTATTTAGCATAGCGCTGCCTGTCCCTAATCCCTTGTGGTGCTCTTTTAGAGCTCTTCAGTTATTATGTTACTTCATTATAATACTGTTTTCTTGCTATATCCTGATATTTTATTCTAATTACTAGTAATTCCTCCTTATTCTGTACTTTAAGAAACCACACACATACAGTAAAGAACATAACCTGCCAACATCACAACTGGAACTGGACATATTTTTTTTGCCGAAGATTGAGGACAGCTTTTGTATGCTAGCAACATACCGTTTGGAGAGGGAGTAGGAGGGAGTGGAGAGGATGATGAGGGAGTGGGGTGGTGGATGAGATATTGTCGATTTTATTGCATAACGGAACTGTATTTGATTTGTATGTAAACTGTATGTCCAATAGCACAGCACAGGGAATGCGGTATTATACCCATAAAACCTAGCGGTAAAACCCGGTAATGGTTCCAATGGTTTTTTCACCATTCATTTTTGCATCTATGATTTTAGAACTACTTCATATAAGGTCTGTGTTTCATGTAGGCGCTTACCCCCTGGTGTGATGTTTTGATAACTGTGTAATTCTCTCTTGGACAAGGTGAGTTTTATCAGTATTTCACCTCAATTTACTTTCAACATTTTTAAATGCAAATTAGCAACAGAGAAGACCTCAGCAAGACTACAAATTCCCGCAGGAAGCTCCTGCACGTCATCTCTAGCTGACACTTTCAGCTACCTTTATTTAGACTTCCAGCTTCTATTCTACTTGCATGACCAGAGACTTCAAAGACACAGTATTTATTTATATGGAGTGGTACATGCTTTCACACAGTCTTGATTTATAGGATCCTTCCCATTACAGTATATGATCGATATGTCAAGGGATAACATGACAAGTTATCAAAAAAATCTGATTGAAAATCTTGTCCTCGTGAAAATGTGTTAAATAAATATTCTACATCTTAATGGCATTTATCTAATCAATTTTTATTTATATAGAACATTTCTTACAAAAAAATGCATTTTAAGGTGTTCAAAATTATGCATTGAAAGGCATATGGCACTTAACATCCTTCCTCTTGGCAGGTCTCTATAGGTGACCAGGGGATTGTCTTTACCAAATGTGAATGCCTCCGTGGAGCCCATAAGTTTAGCCATGTGGCTGCATTGGCTATTTTTGCGGTTCACAATATCGAACGGATGTGGAATGCAAGTAGAGGAAGCCAGCCGTGCCCAACCAGGTGCAGTCAGTGGAGGAAGAATTTATATATCCAGGAGGAGGAAGGGTATTACAACCTCCATGAAGACCATCATCACCAAGTCAGCTCCACATCACTGGAAGGGAGCCCCTGCTTCTTCGTTGTGTGGACCTCCAAAGCCTCCATCACCATCCCATCCAGTGTGACGACCTCTGGCAGACTCATATTGCTGGACTCGAGGAGTTTTTCAAAGACTACATGCTCCCAAATTTGGCACAGCAACAGTAAACATCTGAAAATGTCTTGTAAATAATTGTTGCACTTAAATCAGTTTTTGTGCACTGGATCAGTGTTCTCAATGCGCCTCCTGTCAGTACCTGTTTCAGTGAAGCCAGTGGTCCAAAAAAGATTCCATAGTTCACACACTAGGCTCCCAGAATTCAATCACAAAGGCTGGTCTGAGTGCATATCCTCACAGTTTCATTCAATAGTATAACACAATTCACATTGCATTTTGTCATGGTCACAGTGGGAGTTGATATCTATGATGTTTAAATTATTTCTTACACCATTTGTTGTGTGGAGCTTTACTTTTCTGGTAAATGCAGGGCCATTTTTCTTTCCCAATGGAAAGAAATGTGCCTGTGCATTTGCAATAATGCAATGATTAAAGTAGGTTAGCAGATGATTCAGTTTAGCAAATGTTTCTGTTATACCAGGTCATTTACAAATGTAACAACAACAAATTATGTCGCTCCTCCTCAAACTATCAATTAGCCAGGTGAATTTGTAGATGTACAATATCTGCACAGTATGTGTGTTAGCCAACTAGCGAAAAGGAAAGGGGGATACCTAGTCAGTTGTACAACTGAATGCATTTAACCCAACCCCTGTGTTAAGTTCAATTGATTGGACATTAATTGGATAGGCACACACCTGTCTATATAAGGTCCACAGTTGACAGTGCATGTCAGAGCCAAATTTAAGCCATGATGTCAAAGGAATTGGCCGTAGAGCTCCGAGACAGGATTGTGTCGAAGCACAGGTCTGGGGAAGGGAACAAAAAAATGTCTGCAGCATTTGAACTCTTTGGCCTGAATGCCAAGCATCAAGTCAGGAGGAAACCTGGCACCATAGCAGGTGAAGCATGGTAATGGCACCATCGTACTGTGTGGATGTTTTTCAGTGGCAGGGACTGGGAGACTAGTCAGGATCAAGGGAAAGATGAACGGAGCAAAGTACAGAGACGAAGGTTCACCTTCCAACTGGACAATGACATTAAGCACTCACCCTAGAGAATGCAGGAGTGGCTTCAGGAGAAGTCTCTGAATGTCCTTGAGTGGCCCAGCCAGAGGCCAGATTGAACCCGATCAAACATCTCTGGAGAGACCTGGAAATAGCTGTCCAGTGATTCTCCCTGCCCAACCTGACAGAGCTTGAGAGGATCTGCAGAGAAGAATGGAGAAACTCCCCTAATACAGGTGTGCCAAGCTTGTCGTGTCATACCAAAAAAGACACAAGACTGTAATCACCACCAAAGGTGCTTCAACAAAGTGCTCAAAGTGAGTATGTTTGTGACTACCTGGACCTACCAATTGGTTTAAAAGTACTGAAACCAAAACATATGGATTTTAATTAAAATTATTTGAATAAACACAAAAAAGTGACTGCAAGAAGCACACATCATTTCAGGCTACATATGACACTAAACAGCATATAAACACTCTAAATAGGTCAGGATCCAGACAGGTAGTCTAAGGAACGAAAATGGAAGGAACGAAAATTAAGGCTAAATTATCTCAGTTATTTCAAGTCGATAGCCTACAAAGAAATTCATTGTGAAAAATTTGCAAGTGCGACACAACTGGCTGGTAAAGATAAAGCACTAAGCATTTAAACAAGATTTTGTTGAATTTAATTATTATAGTCTATAAATTGCTACTATAGGCTGTGACTTATTTCAAATTAAATACAAATTAAATGATAGATTACTCATTAGTGCCTTCGAATTCATTTTTACAATACATTTTTAGAAACAAGATCTAATATTCTCTCCACCAGGGGTTCTTAAACTTTTTCAGCCTAGGACCCAAATGACAAATTCTGTGTTTTCCTGGGACCCAAGCTTAGGAAAATATGCAACTATACGTAAATATCGGAACATTTCATTGCCCCTATGCCTATAAAAATTATAGACCAAAACAATTAACAATGAAATATATTTTGCTTATTTTCCCCCATTAAAAACACTCTTACATACCTGTCTAGGTTGGAATTGTTGCGGTTAAAATACAATAAATAATGTCATTCTGAACTGGAATAAATGCCTCACAAGTCCTCAACTGGTAGCTTCACTAAATAGCACCTGCAAAACACCAGTCTCAACGTCAACAGTGAAGAGGTGACACCGGGATGCTGGCCTTGTAGGCAGAGTTCCTCTGTCCAGTGTCTGTGTTCTTTTATTTTTATTGACCAGTCTGAGATCCCGGAGTCACCTCTTCACTGTTGACTATGAGACTGGTGTTTTGAAGGTACTATTTAATGAAACTGCCAGTTGAGGATTTGTGAGGAGTCTGTTTCTCAAACTTGACACTCTAATGTACTTGTCCTCTTGCTCAGTTGTGCACCGGGGCCTCAGACTCCTCTTTCTATTCTGGTTCGAGCCAGTTTGCTCCATTCTGTGAAGGGAGTAGTAAACAGCGTTGGACGAGATCTTCAATTTCTTGGCAATTTCTCAAATTGAAGAGCCTTCATTTCTCAGAAAAATAATAGACTGACACGTTTCAGAAGAAAGTGCTTTGTGTTTCTGGCCATTTTGAGCCTGTAATCGAACCTACAAATGCTGATGCTCCAGATACTCAACTAGTCTAAAGAAGGCCAGATTTATTGCTTCTTTAATCAGCACGACAGTTTTCAGCTCCGCTAACTTAATTGCAAAAGGGTTTTATAATGATCAATTAGCCTTTTAAAATTAGAAACTTGGATTAGCTAACACAACGTGCCATTGGAACACAGAAGTGATGGTTGCTGATAATGGGCCTCTGTACGCCTATGTAGATATTGCATAAAAAATCGACTGTTTCCAGCTAAAAGTCATTTACAACATTAACAATGTCTACACTGTATTTTGGATCAATTTGATGTTATTTTAATGGACAAAAAATGTGCTTTATTCTCAAAAACAAGGACATTTCAAATGACCCCAAACTTTTGAACGGTAGTGTAAGTATTCAGACCCTTTACTCAGTACTTTGTTGAAGCACCTTTGCCAGTGATTACAGCATCGGGTCTTCTTGGGTATCACGCTAAAAGCTAGGCACACCTGTATTTGGGGAGTTTCACCCATTCTCCTCTGCAGATCCTCTCAAGTTTTGTCAGTTTGGGTGAGGAGAGTTGCTGCACAGCTATTTCCAGGTCTCTCCAGCGATGTTTGATCGGGTTCAAGTCCGGGCTCTGGCTGGGCCATTCAAGGACATTCAGAGACTTGTCCCGAAGACACTCCTGGCTGTGTGCTTAGGGTCATTGTCCAGGTGGATGGTAAACCTTCACCCCAGTCTGAGGTCCTGAGCACTCTGCTGCAGATTTCCATCTCTCTGTACTTTGCTCCGTTCATCTTTGCCTTGATTCTGACTAGTCTTCTAGTCCCTGCCGCTGAAAAACATCCCCAGATCATGATGCTGCCATCACCATGTTTCGACGTAGGGATGGTGCCAGATTTACTCCAGACATGACGCTTGGCATTCAGGCCAAAGAGTTTAATCTTTTTTTCATCAGACCAGAGAATCTTGTTTCTCATGGTCTTAGAGTTCTTTTAGGTGCCTTTTGGCAAACTCCAAGTGGGCTGTCGTGCCTTTTACCGAGGAGTGGCTTCCGTCTGGCCGCTCTACCATAAAGGCCTGATTGGTGGAGTGCTGCAGAGATAGTTGTACTTCTGGAAGGTTCTCCTAGCTCCACAGAGGACCTCTGGAGCTCTGTCAGGATGACCATCAGGTTCTTGGTCACCTCCCTGACCAATGCCCTTCCCCCCCCATTTCTAGCCAGGCGGCCAGCTCTAGGAAGAGCCTGGGGGTTCAAAACTTCTTCCATTTAATAATGATGGAGGCCACTGTGTTCTTGGGGACCTTCAATGCTAAATCATTTTTTTTGGTACCCTTCCCCAGATCTCTACCTCGACACAATCCTGTCTTGGAGCTCTACGGACAATTCCTTTGACCTCATGGCTTGGTTTTTACTCTGACATGCACTGTCAACTGTGGGACCTTACATAGACAAGTGTGTTCCTTTCCAAATCATGTTCTATCTATTGAATTTACCACAGGTCGACTCCAATCAAGTTGTAGAAACATCTCAAGGATGATCAATGGAAACAGGATGTACCTGAGCTCAATTTCAAGTCTCATAGCAAAGGTTCTGAATGCTTATGTAAATAAGATTTCTGTTTATTTTTAATGCATTTGATAAAATGTCTAAAAACCTGTTTTTGCTTTGTCATTATGGGGTATTTTGTGTATATTGTTGAGGACTTTCTTTTAATTTAATCCATTTTAGAATAAGGCTGTAATGTAACAAAATGTGTAAATAGTCAAGGCATCTGAATACTTTTCGAAGGCACTGTATATACCCACTGTAACGGTTTTCTTCTAGTGAAAGAGAGGCGGACCAAAATGCAGCGTGGTTAGTTTTGTACATCTTTAATAACGATGGCGCTGGGCAGACGGGAAGCTCCGGCACGCGATGAGACCATTGATAGGAATTGCACGGGACGAGACCCGTAATTACAATTGCGCGGGACGAGACCCGTAATAACAATTGCGCGGGATGAGACCCGTAATAACAATTGCGCGGGACGAGACCCGTAATAACAATTGCGCGGGACAAGACCCGTAGTAACAATTGCGAGGGACGAGACCCGTAATAACAATTGCGCGGGACGAGACCCGTAATAACAATTGCGCGGGACGAGACCCGTAATAACAATTGTGCGGGACGAGACCCGTAGTAACAATTGCGCGGGACGAGACCCGTAATAACAATTGCGCGGGACGAGACCCGTAATAACAATTGCGAGGGACGAGACCCGTAATAACAATTGCGCGGGACGAGACCCGTAATAACAATTGCGCGGGACGAGACCCGTAGTAACAATTGCACGGGACGAGACCCGCAATAACAATTGCACGCGATGAGACCATTGATAAGAATTTCACGGGACGAGACCCGTAATAACAATTACGCGGGACGAGACCCATAATAACAATTGCACGCGATGAGACCATTGATAAGAATTGCACGGGACAAGACCCGTAATTACAATTGCGCGGGACGAGACCCGTAATAACAATTGCGCGGGACGAGACCCGCAATAACAATTGCGAGGGACGAGACCCGTAGTAACAATTGCACGGGACGAGACCCGTAATAACAATTGCACGACACGATGAGACCATTGATAAGAATTGCACGGAACGAGACCCGTAATAACAATTGCGAGGGACGAGACCCGTAATAACAATTGCACGGGACGAGACCATTGATAACAATTGTACGGGACGAGACCCGTAATAACAAATGCACAAAACACGCAAGCCGAAATAACAACACAGGTACTCAATAACCGACAAGACAATGGTGAACAGATGGCACATACATGTATATACAATTACTAATCGGGGGAAATAGGAACCAGGTGTGCTTAATTAGACAAGACAGTCCGGGGTTGGTGGTAAGGAACCAGTTCAGTGACACCTAGAAGCCGGTGATGTAGAACTGGTGCACGAAATGAGCAGCAGTACTGGAGGGAACCGTGACGCACTTTGTAACACAACAAAATGTGGAAAAAGTCAAGGGGTGTTAGTACTTTCTGAAGGCACTGCATGTCACCTAATCACTTATGGTAAGAATACTGTAAAGATTAAAATCAACAAGAGAACATAACATTCAAATCAAATTGTATTTCTCACATTGGCCGAATACAACAACGTACCGTTAAATGCTTGCTTACAAGCCCTTAACCAACAATGCAGTTTTAAGAAAAACAAGAGTTAAGAAAATATTTCTGAAATAAACTAACAATAATGAGGCTATATACAGGGGGTACCGCTACAGAGTCAATGTGCTGAGGTACAGGTTAGTCAAGGTAATTGAGGTAATATGTGCATGTAGGTAGGGGTGAAGTGACAATGCATAAATAAATAAACAGCGAGTAGCAGAAGCGCACAAAAAGGGGGTTTCAATGTAAATATGCCGAGTAGCCATTTGATGAACTGTTTAGCAGTTTTATGGCTTGGGGGTACTTTTTATGGCTTAGGATACTTTTGGACATAGACTTGGCAGTCTGGTACCGCTTGCCATGTGGTAGCAGAGAGAACAGTCTATGACTAGGCTGGCTGGAGACTTTGACAATTGTTTGGGCCTTCCTCCGACACCGCCTGCTATACATCCTGGATGGCAGGAAGATTGTACTGGGCCATACTCACTATACTCTGTAGTGCCTTGCGGTCGGATGCCGAGCAGTTGCCATACCAGGCAGTGATGCAACCAGTCAGTATGCCTTTGATGGTGCAGATGTAGAACTTTTTGAGGATCTGAGGACCCATGCTAAATAATTTCAGTCTCCTGAGGGGGAATAGTCGTTGTTGTGTCCTCTTCACAACTGTCTTGGTGTGTTTGGACCATGATAGTTTGTTGGTGATGTGGACACCAAGGAACTTGAAGCTCTCGACCTGCTCCACTACAGCATTTTCGATGTGGATGGGAGCGTGCTCGACCCTCTTTTTCCTGTAGTCCACGATCATCTCCTTCATCTTGGTCACATTGAGGGAGAGGTTTGTTGTCCTGGCACCACACTGCCAGCTCTCTGACATCCTCCCTATAGGCTGTCTCCTAATTTTCGGTGATCAGGCCTACTGCCGTTGTTTTGTCTGCAAACTTAATGATGGTGTTGGAGTCATGCTTGGCCACGCAGTCGTGGGTGAACAGGGATTACAGTAGGGGACTAAGCACGCACCCCTGAGGGGCCCCCATGTTGAGGATCAGCATGGCAGATGTGTTGTTACCTATCCTTACCACCTGGGGGTGGACCGTCAGGAAGTCCAGGATCCAGTTGCAGAAGAAGGTGTTTAGTCCCAGGATCTTTAGCTTAGTGATGAGCTTTGAGCGCACTATGGTGTTGAACGCTGAGCTGTAGTCAATGAACAGCATTCTCACGCAGGTGTTCCTTTTGTCCAGGTGGGAAAGGGAAGTGTGGAGTGAAATAGAGATTGTGTCATCTGTAGATCTGTTGGGGCGGTATGTGAATTGGGTCTAGTGTTTCTGGGATGATGTTGATGATGTGAGCCATGACCAGCTTTTCAAAACACTTAATGGCTACAGATGTGAATGCTATGGGTCAGTAGTCATTAAGGCTGCTTACCTTGGCGTTCTTGGTCACAAGGACTATGGTTGTCTTCTTGTAACATGTAGGTATTACAGACTCTGGGACAGGTTGAAAATGTCAGTCTGCGCATGCTCTGAGTACATGTCGTGGTAATGCGTCTGGCCCTGTGGCCTTGTGAATGTTGACCTATTTAACGGTCTTACTCAAGTCGGCTATGGAGAGTGTGATTACACAGTCATCCAGAACAGCTGGTGCTCTCATGCAGTGTTGCTTGCCTCGATGCGCACATATAAGACATTGAGCTCATCTGGTAGGCTGGGGTTCCCTTTGTGGTCCGTAATAGTTTGCAAGCCCTGCCACATCAGGTCATCTACTGTATAGTTCAGCCACTGTTTCCCAATTTTTGACCAATGATGATTGTTAGTAAATGGCATTATTATGTTTTTAAGTCTAGGCTACTTAAAGGGCCCGTGAGAGTATTTGCCTATCTTGAAAAACAACAGCTTGGAAACAGCTTCCCTGTCTAGTGAGATTGGCTGGGTGGACTCTCCAGTCTAATCTTCAAACAGCCATGCAGACATAGTTTTAATTAATGGCTTAAACACTTCAAAATCTATTGATGATTGTGCTTTATGATGGAAATGGCTCAGATATCCAACAAAATACAATGAATTTCCAAATGTGGTGGGAAAATAACATTAAAAAGGAATGTTCGTACATAATATTGATTACTTATCTGGTCAACATATTCAATCATCTATGTAAGATAGGACACTGTGGGTTCAGACAAAGTTCAAGTTTAATGACATTCGGTCTTCATGTGTTACTTTGTACCTTGATGAGGTGAATCATTTGAATTTCTAACCCTAACAGTTAGACATTGTATTAATTTAAAATGTCATTGTTGAAATTATATTACAGAGAATGCCATGTCCTTCTAGGAATTAAATAGGGCATCACAAAGCTCTGTTCTAAACTACTAAAGAAATCCATGGTTAACGCTAAGCTAGATGTCAAACAAATCATTGACTACTATTCCTTTCTATGTGGAAAAAAGAGCACATTGAAATGCCTAAGTTTGTGTAAATCTGTGCATGGCTAAAAACCAGAAATACAGTGCCACCGTGATAACTCCCGACTGACGTCTGAAGCCCTGTATGCAAGCACAAATTATTACTGGGCAGAAAATAATCTAAAACAATGATTGAAATGATTTGAAAACAATGATAACAGTTAGTCAAGTAGAATATGATCTAATTCAAATACATGACGTACAATAAGGATTTGTGAGTCATCTCCAATTATTCGGATCTGCAACCTATGGAGGCGCCAGTTACTTAGGTGGTGGTGGTAATTGCGAGACACAGCACACATTTTACACTGACTCTAGACAAGGTAATTAAAAACAGAGGCAACCAGTAGCTACACTCCTAGTGAAAGAACCAAGGAAGCAGTGGCAAGGAGATTGCTGCTGCAGCAACATGAACTTCACACTGACAACACAAGGCAAATACGTCTCTTTGGGATTAGCAGTGATTGGCTGGTCCTGATACCGTCTATCAGTCCTGCCTGTGTGTTGTGTCTTTAGTACTGGAGCTGTGGCCCTGCAACACACCGAGGCAGTTGACTTGCCTGTTCAGCACTGACCTCCTGTCTGTAGGCAAACAGCCCATAATTAATGCTTGTTCCGTTTGAAATGTGACAGATTGGCAGTTTTAAATCTGAGTACTTATTATTTCCCTCTCGGCCCCCCTCTCTATGTGGAAAAAAGAGCACATTAAAATGTCTAATTTAGCTTGTGTAAATCGGTGCATGGCTAAAAACCTGAAATACAGTGCCACCCTGATAACTCCCGACTTACGTCTGAAACCCTGTATGCAAGCACAAATGATTACTGGGCAGAAAATGACCTAATTTGAAAACAATGATTACAATCAGTCAAGTATAATATGATCTAATTCAAACACATGACATACAATAAGAATTTGTGAGTCATCTCCAATTATTCGGATCTGCGACCTATGGAGGCGCCAGTTACTTAGGTGGTGGTGGTAATTGCGAGACACAGCACACATTTTACACTGACTCTAGACAAGGTAATTAAAAACAGAGGCAACCAGTAGCTACACTCCTAGTGAAAGAACCAAGGAAGCAGTGGCAAGGAGATTGCTGCTGCAGCAACATGAACTTCACACTGACAGCACAAGGCAAATACGTCTCTTTGGAATTAGCAGTGATTGGCTGGTCCTGATACCGTCTATCAGTCCTGCCTGTGTGTTGTGTCTTTAGTACTGGAGCTGCGGCCCTGCAACACACCGAGGCAGTTGACTTGCCTGTTCAGCACTGACCTCCTGTCTGTAGGCAAACAGCCCATAATTAAAGCTTGATCCTTTTGAAATGTGACAGATTGGCAGTTTTAAATCTGAGTACTTATTATTTCTCTCTCGGCCCCTCCTCTCTATGCAATGCAATGCAGTGACAGGTCTGAAAGACAGATTCTGTGGAGTGCTGTCCTTGCTTTCTTATGCATGTGCCTTAGGGCAATAGTCTCTACGTTAGTGTGCATCCCCTCTCGCTCTCTCTCTTCGCTGCCCATGAAAATATATTATTTTTGACAGATAGTCAATAAGAATGCATATTAATGGATGTTTCAGAGCTAGGCTTGTCCTGTTGTGGTTCTCTCCGTAAGGCCAACAAGTGATTCAGCTCTGGCTTCATCAAGTTAGTACAGTTCAAAATGGTAAATGGAAGTTCTATCTGTTCACTTAGAAATTGTTAGGCTATATATTGCTCTCCTGCTCCTTTTCTTGCATGCTATCCTCCATTTGTAATGCACACCATTCCATTTACTTTAAATCATGATCTTACAAACACTAACTGTATTCAAGTGCGATGGATACATCCACATGTCTTACAGCATGATATTGAGTGGCAGCCCGTGTTTGCCTAGTTCTCTCAGGAAATTACAAAGCCAATCTAACAGCTTGACACACAGCTCCCGTCTGTTCTATTCCATAATGAATACCACATATAACTCTGCCGTAGTGTTTCTTTCTTCTGTTCATCTAATTGCTTTTTCCTAGCACAATCCCCTACTTAAAGATCACTACATTCTGTAACTTGTATCCCTCCCTTAATTAGAAATGTCATGTAATACTGGCTGACAATCAAACATTGCAGTTTAATGACAAAATGTCATATTTTGCATACAGTATGTCGTCGTTTGAATAATTTGTAATATGATTTAACTCAAAAGTCAGACTAAAGGTGTGTGCTCAATGTGACAACTTGACAACTATGTCAAATCAAATGTATTTATATAGCCCTTCATACATCAGCTGATATCTCAAAGTGCTGTACAGAAACCCAGCCTAAAACCCCAAACAGCAAGCAATGCAGGTGTAGAAGCACGGTGGCTAGGAAAAACTCCCTAGAAAGGCCAAAACCTAGGAAGAAACCTAGAGAGGAACCAGGCTATGTGGGGTGGCCAGTCCTCTTCTGGCTGTGCCGGGTGGAGATTATAACAGAACATGGCCAAGATGTTCAAATGTTCATAAATGACCAGCATGGTCCAATAATAATAAGGCAGAACAGTTGAAACTGGAGCAGCAGCACGGCCAGGTGGACTGGGGACAGCAAGGAGTCATCATGTCAGGTAGTCCTGAGGCATGGTCCTAGGGCTCAGGTCCTCCAAGAGAGAGAAAGAAAGAGAGAAAGAGAGAATTAGAGAGAGCACACTGAAATTCACACAGGACACCGAATAGGACAGGAGAAGTACTCCAGATTTAACAAACTGACCCTAGCCCCCCGACACATAAACTACTGTGTGCGTCGGTGTGACTGGTTTGATGTAGAAAATTAATGAAAATGGGATTGAATTTATAGATTTTAGAGCTGAACATAGTGCAATCGATGTCCAATATTTACTCAGTGCCTCAATGTTACTTACGTCACAGCCGTGTCAGAGGTGGGACTCTGGCTCCGGGGGTCAAATGTGAAAGGTCACGCAACAATTGATACAGTCCTACTTTCACACACAATCACACTCGTGTACTCCGGAGACTCTATTGTGATCATTCCTCCTACTAGGTCTAATTCACCTTCCTGTCCAAGGCTAGTGGTCAGGGACCAAGACATTAGCAATGAAATACAACATCCTTGGAAGGAGCTGTAGGCTGTGGAGAGACACAGACATTAAATTATTTCGAAGAGAACAAAGTAGATGTCTGCTTGGGCAATGAATAGGCTCTGCTAGTTGCGCCTGAGAACCAAGTGACAGTTGTGACATTATTAATTCTTCAATACGGGACCTTGCCATAATTATGGAGACAAAATGGCAGAGCTGTCAGTCACGAAGCAGAATTATGAATGTGAATGCTGTGTCTGGTGACAGGGGATGTCGTTGAGATTCTTGGATGGGGGGGGACAACTGCTGTTGTCATAGACAGTTCTAATCAACATAATTAAGGGAGAAACGCATAAACAAACAGCCTCAATTCCACTGCTTCCAGTACAAGCCAGCCGAGCTGGAAAATACATCTATTTACATTATTTATATACTCAGTGTTATTAAGTCTCACAAATTCTGTTTTGATACAATATACAACAATTTGGTGCACTGTGTGGTGATCCACTACAGGTAATCCATGTGTTATTTCTCAGTCTGTTTTGTTGATTTCATTCCTCTTCAACTCAACAACATTTAGGATTACTGTTTGAACAGTGAGCTTGAATCGTAATTGCGTCTATTTTTCTCAGGGAAACAACGACCAAATAAAACAGTGCGTTGTCAATGAGATGCTATGTTACATTGTAACTGAAGAACATTTGACATTTAAAACAAACTATGGGAATTACAAAAATTGAGAGAAGATGCCGTAAATTGACCCAACCTCCACTCACTGACCTAAGAGTTTTTACCTTATAGCGCCTCTCAGCATGAAGCTTCTCTGAAACTTCACGAGCCACATCTGGCCCTAAAGGAGAAAACAAAAAGCGCAACCTCATGCTTTCTCTCTGTGGAGAGAATTCTCCTGTGGCTGCGTTGAGGGTTACAGTATGACCTAAACAGGCCAGTGCAGTGAGACAAGAAGGGAGGGGGCAAATAATGCTTGTATGTAGATTAATGATGCTTTACATGCAGGTTTTCCTTCCTATGCCTATAGGGAGAATAATGCATACTAAGTAAGTCATGTCTAATATGCTAAATCTGTTCAGGTGTACAGGGAGGGACTCTTTGCTTTGGCCGGGACACATGACAAATAGACTTACTAATGGGGATAAAATGTGACTCTTGTTTACATAGGTGCAGAAATGTTTATGTTGTCTTTCTATGGCCACTTTATTTTTTCTGCACATTATAGACTGAAACCTTCATTCACATTCCTCCTTTTTTAGTAAGTAAATGATGCATTACAAAATGTGAGTCCTATCTAATGAAATGGTATGACCATGCCCTGATTAGTAAAGTTGTCTGAAATTGTATGTGCAATCTTAAAACAGATTTGTTTCCCCGTGAGGCATTAGGTTTACAGAGAAACCAGGATTAGGCACTGCATGGGAGTAAACACGTTGAAACTGAAGAGGTACTACCTCAACACCACTAAGAATGTTCATGCTAATTTTCCTTTTAAAAACATGTTCTAATGAACATGAACCAGTTCTCTTATGAGAATCAACAAGTAGTAAGTTGATGACACTAGCAATATTTGAAAATAGGCCAGAGTAGGGGAACATTTAAATATGGTATGCCTATATTGGTAATTGTTGCATGAATTAAGACATGATATTGTGGAATTTAAAAAATGTATTTACCAAACAAAGTGGTTCATGTCCAACATCTTAATTGCACCATGTTTGTCTTCTCCATTTTCCTCACTGCAGGTTATGTCCATGTGCGTGTGTGTTCGAGGTCATGATAATTAAATTATTTTACACATTACATTCTGGGGTCAGTAGATTAGGTACCGCTTTCCGTGTTATCGTAATGTTTTACCAGGGTCATCCCACTGTCCCAAGGGATGCAGAAAATGGTGGATCAAAATTATTCCCAAAGGACAATATCCACACTATATTCAAATGTCACTTCAACTTCAGCACTCGATTAGAGCAGCTCATTTTATGCGATTTTAAAGCGCTTTTACAATGGGCTACCAATTATATTAGAAACATTATTTTGATAAATGTATTCATAGGCTACTATCCCTTACAAAAATGTACCATGGTAATGAAAAAATACCATGGTACTATCATGGTTTTTTGGTCACTACCATGGCAGGAATATACCATTGGTACTGGAGCAAATAACACGGTATTTTCCTGCCACTGTAGTGACCAAATAAACATAGTACCATGGTAGTTTTTTCATGGTACTATCATGTTTTTTTGGTCACTACCATGGCAGAAAAATACCTTGGTATTTGCACCAGTACTATGGTATTATCCTGCCATGGCAGTGACACAAAAAAATATTATAGATGTTTTAATTGTACTAGCCACCATGGTACACAAATAAAACACGGTAAAAATACCATGATTTTGTACTAGCAGCATATAGTGAAACATGAAATCATGGTAGCTGTTTACAATATATTATTATGGTCTGTGTGAAGGGCTGTGGCGGTCATGAAATTTTGTCAGCCGGGGATTGTTGAGTAAATAACTGCAGGTCTTGCGGTAACTGACAGTTAATTAACATAAACACATATATCATCTCCTGGCTTCCATGCATAGCCTACAAGCCACTGATGCAGACCTTTGGAACATCTACATCTTAAAAAGTCTAATAAATCCATATAATATAGCCTACACCATCACAATAAATCCATGATTGATTTTTAGACAGGTCTAAAGAAACATGATATGAAGAAAATGTAGTCTATTTCATAAGATCAGAATCGCATACTCTGAGTTGTTGATTTGATTACAATTCCGTGGCATTATTTTATAGTATGAAGAATACAATTGAACAGCTGAATAAAATAGAAAGTATATTAGTGCCCACATGCAACAATTCTGTGTTGAGCATTTTTCAAAGAAATATGCTTCATTTAGAGTTATTTATGCAAATTCAGTTGTGATACAAATATTGGGCTATACGGAATGTTTTGATTTTTAATACATTCTAAGGCTGTGTGATGCAACTCTAATGATGATTTGAAAAAAGTTGCATGAAAGGCATAAGCTCTGATTTGTTTTTTTTTGCACAGGATGCACACACTTCATCAGCCTCTCATTCACAATTTCACAAGCACTTGATAATGCCTCGAATTTACTGGTGACATCCCTTTTGTGTGGACATAATGCCCCCTAAAAAAAATCCATGCCTTTTGCGGCCAGTGACCATTGTGCACTTGGGCTGAATATAATAATTATAATTCCCTTCTCCTGGCTGCATGGCCGAAGCACTTCTCACTCAAATTGTTTTATTTATTTTTTATTTAACCTTAATTTAACCAGGTAGGCTAGTTGAGAACAAGTTCTCATTTACAACTGTGACCTGGCCAAGAATAAAGCAAAGCAGTTCGACACACAACAACACAGAGTTACACTTGGAATAAACAAACATACAGTCAATAATACAGTAAGGGAAAAATGTATATATACAGTGTGTGCAAACGAGGTAAGATAAGGGAGGTAAGGCAATAAATAGGCCATGTTGGCGAAGTAATTACAATATACCAATTAAACACTGGAGTGATTGATGTGCAGAAGATGAATGTGTAAGTAGATATACTGGGGTGCAAAGGAGCAAGATAAATAAATAAATACAGCATGGGGATGAGGTAGTTGGATGGGCTATGTACAGGTGCAGTGATCTGTGAGCTGCTCTGACAGCTGGTGCTTAAAGCTAGTGAGGGAGATATGAGTCTCCAGCTTCAGAGATTTTTGCAGTTCGTTCCAGTCATTGACAGCAGAGAACTGGAAGGAAAGGTAGCCAAATGAGGAATTGGCTTTGACTAGTGAGATATACCTGCTGGAGTGCGTGCTATGGGTGGGTGCTGCTATGGTGACCAGTGAGCGGAGATAAGGTGGGGCTTTACCTAGAAGAGACTTGTAGATGACCTGGAGCCAGTGGGTTTGGCGACGGGTATGAAGCGAGGGACAGCCAACGAGAGCGTACAGGCCGCAATGGTGGGTAGTATATGGTGCTTTGGTGACAAAACGGATGGCACTGTGATAGACTGCACCCAATTTGTTGAGTAGAATGTTGGAGGATATTTTGTAAATGACATCGCCGAAGTCGGGGATAGGTAGGATGGTCAGTTTTACGAGGGTATGTTTGGCAGCATGAGTGAAGGATGCTTTGTTCCGAAATAGGAAGCCGATTCTATAATTTTGGATTGGAGAGTCTGGAAGGAGAGTTTACAGTCTAACCAGACACCCTAGGTATTTTTAGTTTTCCAAATATTCTAAGTTGGAACCGTCCAGAGTAGTGACACTGGACGGGCGGGTAGGTGCCGGCATTGATCGGTTGAAGAGCATGCATTTAGTTTTACTTGTATTTAAGAGCAGTTGGAGGCAACGGAAGGAGAGTTGTATGGCATTGAAGCTCATCTGGAGGTTAGTTAACACAGTGTCCAAAGAAGGGCCGTCTGCGTAGAGGTGGATAAGAGAATCACCAGCAGCAAGAGCGACGACATTGATGTATACAGAGAAGAGAGTCGGCCTGAGAATTGAACCATGTGGCACCCCCATAGAATTGGTGCGTTGCGCAACGCCAGGTGCAAGTATTTTTCCATTTGATAGAGAGGAGAAACCATGCTTCCACGAACGATATATCATCGAAGAGATATGTGAAAAACACCTTGAGGATTGATTCTAAACAACGTTTGCCATGTTTTCAGTCAATATTATGGAGTTAATTTGGAAAAAAGTTCGCGTTTTGAGGACTGAATTTTCGTTTTTTTTTGGTAGCCAAATGTGATGTACAAAACGGAGCTATTTCTAATACACAAAGAATCATTTTGAAAAAACTGAGCATTTGCTATCTAACTGAGAGTCTCCTCATTGAAAACATCCGAAGTTCTTCAAAGGTAAATTATTTTATTTGAAGGCTTTTCTTGTTTTTGTTGAAATGTTGCCTGCTGGATGCTAACGCTAATGCTAACGCTAAATGCTACGCTAGCTAGCTACTGTTACACAAATGATTGTTTTCCTATGGTTGAGAAGCATATTTTGAAAATCTGAGATGACAGTGTTGTTTACAAAAGGCTAAGCTTGAGAGATGGCATATTTATTTCATTTAATTTGCGATTTTCATGAATAGTTAACGTTGCGTTATGGTAATGAGCTTGAGTCTGTATTCACGATCCCGGATCCGGGATGGGGAGATCTTAAGTCTGCCGATAAGAATGTGGTGACTGACAGAGCTATTTATTCATGTTATAAGCACAGCAATGTGCACATGGCAGTAGAGTTTAAGCAAGAATTATCCAAAATGCAGAAAAACACCATTCTGAAAAGTGACCGCAAATGCGATTATGCATGTAATGCTTTTTTTTATAAAGGTGCATTTTTTTGGTGAAAATGATCTTCTCCAAACTTGAAAATCATTTGCTGCGCATGTGTGCCAGTTTGGATCTACACCCATTGTAAAGCAAATTAATATGCTTAATTTTAAGTTATTTGGTCACTTTAGTTGTGATACAAACCTTATCTAAACACATATAGTGTCTTGGAAATAATTCAGACCACTTGACTTTTTCAAAATGTTGTTACAGTACAGCCTTATTCTAAAAAAAAAAAATTTTTTTAATTCCTCAGCAATCCAAGCGCAGTACCCCATAATGACAAAGTGAAAACAGGTTTTCAGACATTTTTGCAAACGTATTAAAAATAAAAAACTGAAATACTTATTACACAAGTATTTAGACTCTTTACTCAGTACTTTGTTGAAGCACCTTTGTCCACAATTACAGCATCGAGTCCTCTTGGGTATGGCACTACAAGCTTGGTGTGGTGTGGTGTGCACCTGTATTTTGGAGTTTCTCCCATTCTTCTCTGCAGATCCGCTCAAGCGTTGTCAGGTTGGATGGGGAGCGTTGCTGCATAGCTATTTTCAGGTCTCTCCAGAGATGTTCGATCGGGTTCAAGTCTGGGCTCTGGCTGGGCCACTCAAGGACATAATATATGTGAAATTAGTTTTGATTCAAAATGGATCATTATCATGCATCTGTCTCAAACAAGGGCAGGGGAAAAAGACATGTCATCTATGCTCTTATATAGTGAATGGAGGATGCTTTGCCATGGTTCAGTTTTAAGCCAGCCAGATAGGCTATACTCCTGTTGTAAAGAAATGCAATGTGCTTAATATAACGAAAGTTGAGAAATAAATATAGTAGCCCTAGGCCTATAGAAATATGATGGGTTCCTCCTCTTTTTAGTAGAGGCCATCAAAACTCTGTATTCTCATGCAGTTGCATAGCCTATAGAAATGTTTCACAACATGAGCACATGGGCGCTCATGTTTGATTTGATTTTCAATTACATTTGCATTGATGTCAGAGTGATTAGAGGAAAAATGGAGGACTGAGTACCAGGCAGTTAGCAAGTCTGGTAGGCCACTAATGACCATCAGCAGCATCAGAGCTTGGAGAAGACTAACTACCGTGACTAAATGGTCACATGGAATTTGTCTGCCTTCATGACAGGTGTCTACCGGTGTGGCGGTTAATGATCACCTTAACTGCCCTCTTTGCGTCCCACCATTTTCGGAAAAAGTGAACAAAAACTTTGTGATTCATGGTACTCACATAATGCAACATTGACTACTTGCTCTGCAATGGCAAAGCGTAGGCCTTTTTATCTCATAGTGCAAAATCACAATACACATGGTCTAGTAATCAAATCAAATGTTATTTGTCACATACACATGGTTAGCAGATGTTATTGCGAGTGTAGCGAAATGCTTGTGCTTCAAGTTCCGACAATGCAGTAATACCCAACGAGTAATCTAACCTAACAATTTCACAACAACTACCTTATACACACACAAGTGTAAAGGGTTTAAGAATATGTACATAAAGATATATGAATGAGTGATGGTGAAGATTAAAATAGTTTATCTGGTGCTTCTCTCTTCAATACCGTTTTTAGTTGGTTCTCACACTTTCAACTGACTTGGCTACTCTTATACAATTCAAAATAGCCAACATACATTTTTTTTTTTTTTTAAGTATTACTTATCATCTTATTGCATGGATACATTTTCATCATGTAATTCTCAATATATCACTAAAAACAGCAAGTTACTATGTTTCCTTTTGTTTACACTCTGTGTGAAAGTTCATTGGTCCTGTCGCCATGACAAAAGGCTAGCTTGACTGGAGCTAACTTTAGCCAGCATTTGCTTCTATGCCAACAGACTTTTATAAATTAATTAAACTATCAAAACATTCTAAAAAAATAACAAACAATTATATCATTACACTCTGCTTAACTTGGTGTTTCATATCCTATGCGTTATAACTTGCTCACCGTGATGATAACGTTTAAAATATTTTCTTTATCTGGTGCTTCTCTTTTCAGTTTTTAGTTGGCTTGGCTCTCTGGTTCAACTGACTTGCTGGCTCGGATGAGAGAGTGTAGAGTGAGAGTGCGTGAAGCAACCAATGGAGCTAGTGGCTCCCTCTGCAGAACAAGACGGAACAGAGAACAAGATTCCCATTTTTGCGTCAGAGGCTAAATGTTTTTTTTTTAGTATGGCTTATAAACTTCTCAACCAAACACAATGCTTGTTTTGCCCAACCCGTTGTAAAAAGAACATTCTGGAACCTGCTTGGAACATTCAACCAACAACATCCATATCCAGTTAGACTGATTTTGTAGAATATAGAATGCCTAGTATGCTCACACATTCATTGTGGTATAGATATTGCTAGCATACTTTATTGCTAGCATACATACTATATGTATATATTGGTGTTTTATATAATATTATTTTACAAGTGTATTGACTAGTGACTAGCATCAGAAATCAATAAACTGTTGACTTCAACTTCTGGATCAATTCATTGTGATATTCAAGAAATGTGTTTGGATAAACTAGCTTCAATCTTACAGCTAAATCGTTTAAACATGGTTCAATAAAACAATTGATTAGTCTGACAATGTAGCAAATAAGTAGACCTGGCTTGTATTCAAGACAAAATGTATTTGCTCTGGAGACTGAGGTGAGTTTACACAGCGGTATGCAGGAACAATTATGGCAATGAATGGCATATATACAGTAGAAGAAAATTGTACTAATAACGCAGAGCTACAAAGGGAAAACTTGCATACGGTGTGTTTGGGTGAGCAATGAGGTGTTCAATACAATGGGTGTGTCACGTCTGCTCCCACTCTCCCTCTCTGGCGCTCAAGGTCACAAGGCTGCTCATCATTACGCACACCTGTCGTGATCGTTAAGCGCACCAGCACTTCATTGGACTCACCTGGACTCCATCACGTCATTGATTGCCTCCCCTATATCTGTCACTTCCTCTGTTTTATTCCCGTGTCTGCATTGATGTTATTTTGTTTCTCTTGTCCAGACGCTGTTCTTGTTAAGTTTCATATCTATTTATTATTAAATCCTCACCCTGTACTTGTTTCCTGTCTTCCAGCGTCTGTCGTTACAGAACCGTTACAGAATGCAGACACCACAATGGAAGCATAAGGGAGTTATTTTTATTTCATACATTTTTGGGGTGACGTAGAGGTACAGGTGCCACTGCCGAAGCAACCAGTGACGCCGCAGCTGGCTCGTTAGGCTCCCATGCCTCAGCTGGCTCAAGAGGCTCAAAAGCCATGCCTCAGCCGGCTCGTCAGGCTCCCATGCCTCAGCTGCTTCGAGAGACTCACAAGCCTCGGTTGGCCCGGCAGGCTCTCATTCCATGCCCCAGCAGAGCTCACCGGGCTCCCTCGCCTCGGCCAGCCCGCCGGGCTCACCTAGGTAGGACACCAGGTGCCGCCCCTAGAGTGGGGTACTGTCACGTCTGCTCCAGCTCCCCCTCTCTGGCGCTCTTGGTCACAAGGCTGCTCATCATTACGCACACCTGTTACCATCGTTACGCACACCAGTGCTTCATTGGATTCACCTGGACTCCATCACGTCATTGATTGCCTCCCCTATATCTGTCACTTCCTCTGTTTTATTCCCGTGTCTGCATTGATGTTTTTTTGTTTCTCTTCTCCAGACACTGTTCTTGTTTAGTTTCATGTCTTTTTATTATTAAATCCTCACCCTGTACTTGCTTCCCATCTCCCAGCGTCTGTCATTATGGAACCATTAAAGGGAGATTGTTGTTATAGGACCTTTTACATTTACTCTTGAGAGTCATCAACTTTTTGTATCCAAGCAATATTGTCTGTGAAAGAAACTAAAATGCTATTTGGCATTCATGGACAATCATTGTGAACTGGGAACTCAGATATATCAGACTTCTTACCTCAGTGCATTCAAAACAACTGGGAACATGAGAAAAAATGAGCTCAGACTGGGAAAAATCTGTCATCCAACTCGGAATTCCAATTCGGGAACACGGGCCTCTTTCCAAGATCACTGAATATCACTGACGTCATGATTTGACCTCGTATTTTGCTAGGCTAGTTAGCTAGCAATAACATTAGACTACAGTACACTTAGGTTTAGCAAACACAGATAAACTTGGCTTGTAGTGGTACTAGCAAGCCCAGTTATGGCCGAATCAATCACCTAATTGTACTGTACGTGGTAGCTACCTACAGTAAAACAACTTACTCGTTTGTCATTTGCCCTCCTGAGTCATGGTCCACCTGGTCTAGGCTGCTGCTTGCTGGTCTCGCTGTCTCAAATCATTTTCAGTGTATTCCAGCTCCAATAAATAGGGTCTGTATGTTCCTATGTCCAACAATTCTTCTTGGAAAGAGGAATCATCAGAAGCAGGCTTTGTAGCTAATTATTTAGCAAGCTCGGAGACCTTCAGACTAGTCCCGTGACACTAGCTGATGTGGTGGATTGAGACGCATCCAATGCAAAAAAAAAACAGATATCTCTAGCTTAAACTGGCAGATTTTGATGGGGATTTTTTTGTAGTGTAACTTAGATTGATGCACCGGTGCGACAATTGACTCTAGGGGGTTAACATACTTCATCGCCTGTTATGAAATGTTGATTTGAAATGGTAACCATTAAAATGTGCAATTTCTGAGATGTGTCAATAGCTCCATTCAGACATTGCATGTTTGTCATTATTGCACAATGTATGGCATAGTTAATGGATGTATCATTCTTAAATGAGTGCAGGCTATGCACAGTGCAATTGGACCTATGTCACAATGAATTCAGTTGTGGACTGTTATGGGGATAGGGTTAGGGAGAGGATTGCATTTTAGAGCTAATCAGATGGTTATGAATAGCATTCAACATGCACATAACATAACATGCTGCCACATTATACACCTCTCAATATCAGTGACCATGAATGATAGATGGAAAATTGCAGAGTTTGCCCTAATTGCCTGATCGTTACCCAAAAGGCATAGCTGCAGGTTATGGCTGAAGGCTGAAACTCAGAACATAAATATTTATTTCTTTATTGACTTAAAAATGTCTAACTAAATCATAAGTTTGGCAGACTGACTTCACAGCATTTCCTCTGACAACTTCTATCTATAAAGTATCCTTGCAAGTGAAATTTTGACAGAGGTAGTCCAATAAAGTTCAGTTCAGTCCACAGAGAAGAGAAACCTATCTTAACAATGACCTCATGGGAATACTTTAGGAGTCTAGCACAACTATTGGAAAGGTCAAGTAATGATGTCTGCTACTCCTCACCTTCTGAAAAGACACTCTGAAGCATTTTCAAACTTGGTGAAGAGTTGAAGAGTGGGTAATCCGTTACATGTAAGGGATTACAACAAACCGGTAACTGTAATCCGTTACATTACTACATTAGATAACCAATACTTTTGAAAAACTTGAGTACTTCAAGGATTACTTTTAAATTCAGAAAAGATGTTTGTGGAAAAAAATCTAACACATCTTCTCTGTTTTCTCAATGACACTCAAATCAGCATTGAAAAAAGGCACACATTTAAGTTTGTTCCACCTAAGCAAGTCTGACCACAAGTCAGAGACTACTATGATGACACACCAAATGTATTTGATGGATCGCAGGAAAAGAGCAGGAATAGGCTTTTGTAGGCTACAGTCCAAACTATGTATTCGAATGGTGCGACTGCTGTCGGCATTCAAAGATTATCCAACTTGAATAAATGCTTGGAGGTAAGGATGACAGTAGTGGTGTAGTCTACGTCGATACGCATATCACTTATTGTTGATATATACAGAGCGCATTGATGTGAATCACACTGCTGCTCTCTCCTTTAGCTATTTGCGCATTACGGATTGTGGATGTTGTGGATGGCGGTTCACAAATCTAACTGTGTATTTGAACCCAATAATGGTCGCATTGAAGAAGTTTAAACTGCCTATCAATCATTGTTTTTGAAACCAGTGGACAGCTAGCTGTATAGTGTGAATCCCAGCCTATGGAATAAAAGTGGGGCTTTTATTGCTCAATCTAATTCATGCTGATAACAAAAATGATCCATAGGCCTAATGGACACATGCTCAAACGTTCAAACTTTTGATAGACTGAAAGGTGCAATCTTTAGTTGCTACAGCCATTTTTGGATGTATAGATTGGATGTATAGATTGTACCAGTTAAAAGTTTGGACAAACCTACTTATTCAAGGGTATTTCTTTATTTTGACTTTTTTCTACATTGTAGAATATTAGTGAAGACATCAAAACTATGAACTAACACATAAAGAATAATGTAGTAACCAAAGAAGTGTTAAACAAATGTTAGATTCTTCAAAGTAGCCAGCATTTGCCTTGATGACAGCTTTGCACACTCTTGACAAAGCATGCCTTTCCATGAGCGCAGAATTTATTTTTCAACTCGAATCAATGAGCCCAATCAGTCCTCCATGACAACAAAATCATAAACAACAGAGTGGGGCTGGTTAATAAGTCCTTAGTTTTGGGGTCATGCACAGGTAAAACAATTTGGCTAATCTATACTTCCATATTTCCAAGTCCTATTCTTGAAGATCAAGAGGTATAACATTTATTGGAATGACTGGAATTCTGATAGACTTCGGTTTTTAATGTTAAGATATAATTTAATCATAATATTATATGTAGTAGAAAAGCGATGGGTTAGAAGAAGCCTACGTTGGCTATTGAGATTTATACTGGTTTGATGATGTTTCCCCTTAAATTGCACAAACGGGGTTATTAAATGTTTTTGTTTTTTAATTGAAACATATTTATAGATTGGCTCCTAGAGAGAACAAGCACATATTGTTAATGTTACATTTAAAGCTCAGAGCTAGGCCTTGAAGCAAGATGGTTGCCTGGTAACTGGTTGAAACACTGAAAAACATGTACATTTCCTAATTTCACATTTTTATATTCTAATTCCTTCGATGCATCGATAAACCTTTTGAATTAGGGTATAACATGCCCATTTGTTCATAATTAATCAGTTATTTCTCCATAACCACTGAAAGACTGCACTGTCAAAGATTATATTTTTGTGCTCGTAGGGACAAATTAATGTGGCACAAGTGAATCTTCCGTGAAAAGAAAACAACCTACAATGAAAAATGTGACTAGACACAAACAGACGTTGACCTTTGTTGTAAACCCATCTGTCTCTCTTTCTGCCACATTGTCAACAGGCCAGGGAATGGATTGCCAGTCCCAGTGAATATTCATTAGGAAGAGTCTATTACACAATGGCAAAGTTAATTGGAAAGGTAGCGCTGTTGACTTCCCTTCACCATGCTGTACCCATGGCAGAGCCTGCCAAGAAACAGACTGAATTGACTGACACAACTTAATAAACTGAGGAATTGTTCACCTTTAAAATTATAGAGCAGCTCCCTCCGTTATAAATAACTACACTGGGAGGGAAAAACAAAAACCTATTCTCAGTACTGCCATAGTAAGTCAGAAAGGATAGAATGGTACAGAACTGTTTACTTTGGCCTTACTGTCAATTCTGCCCTTTTTGGTGTTTTGTGGTGTACTGGCAATATTGAGCAGAATCTGTGGTGATAGAACTGGTCACAAACAGGACAAAGATGAAGCTCCACAATCAGAAAGGAACAAACAACACTGGGACACCCAGTTCAGTAACACTTTAGAAAATCAACCATGATAAGGTTGTGTGGTGTAGTCTTTATGCAGCAGGCTAGATGATATTAGACTGTTCTCAAAGCAAAGTTAAGATTTAAGACAGGTTTGGCACCGCAGAATGTTTATCAACCAGCCCCTGAAGTCATAATCATCTTGTTTTGTACACAACGATGACAATCAAAATACAGATACAGTATGTTTTCATTGGACTCTGGAATCATAAGGTCAAATAAGGAGCATGAGGAACACAAAATGAATGCTGTATATCAAATATTATATATACACAATAATGATGGAAATCTCCTTGTCACATTTCTTTTAGTTTCTTTTAGTCCACCTTTTTCAGAGATCGTTACTTTAGCGTTACTCAATTTATAAAAACATACCTCTCAACATGAAAATGTGTGAAGATAGAAACCTCATACCCAGGACAGTGTGCAGACTGTGCACGGGGAGACTGCAACCTCTTTCCTCCTTGTTTGGAGACATGGTTCAATAGTCAGTTCAATACTGTTTGGATTAGAGTGGATGTCAGCCATGGGTATTCTCAAAAACCGGTCACGCTTTGCTGAATCACTGGATTCACAAACCTTACTGGAAGCATGCATCTCTGATACTGAATCCAGGGTACATCTCACGTTCCTGAATTCATTATGAGGAGAGAGGAAGAAAGACCAGCTTTCTGTCATTGTAGTTCTCAGAAATACAACTTGTTTTACTGTTGTGATGTGGAATGCTTTCAAATACATTACGCAAACCTGTATTTAGCATTCAATTACATTTACATTTGAGTCATTTAGCAGATCCTCTTATCCAGAGCGACTTACAGTTTGTGCATTCATCTTAAGATAGCTAGGTGGGACAACCACATATCACAGTCAGAGTGATATGTGAGAGTAAGAACATTTTCCCTCAATAAAGTAGTTCAGCAAAGCCTGCGCTAGTAAGAAAGAACGAAAAAAGTGTGAGTGTGTTTTTGTTCCAGGTGGTAATGGATTTGAATGTTATAATGTTTGCTTATTGAAGCTTAAATATATCGTGTTATACATACATACTATTGTACATACATCTGTAAAATGTTTTGTAGATTTTATACTATACTATTAACATTTTTGAACTGTGAACCCAAATGACCTTTGCTTTATTTAGTATGCAGTTGAATAATCCAGTGGAGTTGGAATAGGAGACAAACCCAATGAATGCCTTCACATTGAACTTTAAATTTGACTCTCCAACAACCACTTAATAGGTAACCGATAACAGCACAATCTAAACTAAAGCTGAAAAGCATTTAAATATTACATCAATTGATCATTTAAAGGAGCATTTCAGGGAACCGGAAGGCAAACATTGCCTTCCTCAACAAAGCAGGGCATCATGGGACAAAGAGAGAGAGAATATTAATGGACTTGGGAGCAGGCAGCGCTTTACTGCTTTTTAAATCCCTCAGCCTAATGGACTGTATTGACCACATTAATAAAACAGGATATGTGTTTCTAATGTCCCTCTTTGCAGTGCATTAGGCCTCACAGGCCGAACTCACTGGGCACACCATGTCATTTCAACGTGGAAATGTGGACATATTCAGTTGAGACATTGATCAATGAGATTTCAACCTTTATTCACCCACTCAAAAAGACAGCCATAAGTTTGTTGAATTCCCAATCTGTTATCACTATGCTTTCAACCATTTAAAAGCACAAAAAGTTCAAATGGGAATACAATGTCAGATATTTTATATTTATGCAACAACGTAATACAGTATGTTATCACTGTGCTTCATCTAATATCGCAACCAAATGACCTGGGCCCGGTTTCCCAAAAGCATCTTAAGGCTACGTTCATTGTTAGAACCATCGTAGGAGCATTGTTATCTCTCCAAGCGGTTTCCCAAAACCATCATTACTAAAGTTGCTCTTGATACCATTTGTTATTTAACAACTGACTCATACCACTCCTAGAACAGTGAAGTACGTTGTTAAATGCTTTTTTGCCCTTCCACGACACTTTATACAGAAAAGATGTCTGCTAAACACAAAATCAAGATATTTATCTGTCTTTCTGTGACCACCGATAACTTCCTCACAAGTGACTACAACTACAAAGTTGCCCATTTCATTGCATAACAAGCGAAGGATATAAAGACACCTGAAATCAAAACCGAAATGACTGTATTAAAAGATAAATACAGTAAAGACTACATAAAAATATATATTTGAATGATATTAAAATCAATTTCATGTTCATTCATTTGAGTTTTACTAATATATTTGTACGATACTCTCTAATTTTTGGCTCAATATACAGTGCCTTGGGAAAGTATTCGGCCCCCTTGAAGTTTGCGACCTTTTGCCACATTTCAGGCTTCAAACATAAAGATATAAAACTGTATTTTTTTGTGGAGAATCAACAACAAGTGGGACACAATCATGAAGTGGAACGACATTTATTGGATATTTCAAACTTTTGTAACAAATCAAAAACTGAAAAATTGGGTGTGCAAAATTATTCAGCCCCCTTAAGTTAATACTTTGTAGCGCCACCTTTTGCTGCGATTACAGCTGTAAGTCGCTTGGGGTATGTCTCTATCAGTTTTGCACATCGAGAGACTGACATTTTTTCCCATTCCTCCTTGCAAAACAGCTTGAGCTCAGTGAGGTTGGATGGAGAGCATTTGTGAACAGCAGTTTTCAGTTCTTTCCACAGATTCTCGATTGGATTCAGGTCTGGACTTTGACTTGGCCATTCTAACACCTGGATATGTTTATTTTTGAACCATTCCATTGTAGATTTTGCTTTATGTTTTGGATCATTGTCTTGTTGGAAGACAAATCTCAGTCCCAGTCTCAGGTCTTTTGCAGACTTCATCAGGTTTTCTTCCAGAATGGTCCTGTATTTGGCTCCATCCATCTTCCCATCAATTTTAACCATCTTCCCTGTCCCTGCTGAAGAAAAGCAGGCCCAAACCATGATGCTGCCACCACCATGTTTGACAGTGGGGATGGTGTTTTCAGGGTGATGAGCTGTGTTGCTTTTACACCAAACATAACGTTTTGCATTGTTGCCAAAAAGTTCAATTTTAGTTTCATCTGACCAGAGCACCTTCTTCCACATGTTTGGTGTGTCTCCCAGGTGGCTTGTGGCAAACTTTAAACAACACTTTTTATGGATATCTTTAAGAAAGACTTTCTTCTTGCCACTCTTCCATAAAGGCCAGATTTGTGCAATATACGACTGATTGTTGTCCTATGGACAGAGTCTCCCACCTCAGCTGTAGATCTCTGCAGTTCATCCAGAGTGATCATGGGCCTCTTGGCTGCATATCTGATCAGTCTTCTCCTTGTATGAGCTGAAAGTTTAGAGGGACGGCCAGGTCTTGGTAGATTTACAGTGGTCTGATACTCCTTCCATTTCAATATTATCGCTTGCACAGTGCTCCTTGGGATGTTTAAAGCTTGGGAAATCTTTTTGTATCCAAATCCGGCTTTAAACTTCTTCACAACAGTATCTCGGACCTGCCTGGTGTGTTCCTTGTTCTTCATGATGCTCTCTGCGCTTTTAACGGACCTCTGAGACTATCACAGTGCAGGTGCATTTATACGGAGACTTGATTACACACAGGTGGATTGTATTTATCATCATTAGTCATTTAGGTCAGCAATGGATCATTCAGAGATCCTCACTGAACTTCTGGAGAGAGTTTGCTGGACTGAAACTAAAGGGGCTGAATAATTTTGCACGCCCAATTTTTCAGTTTTTGATTTGTTAAAAGAGTTTGAAATATCCAATAAATGTCGTTCCACTTCATGATTGTGTCCCACTTGTTGTTGATTCTTCACAACAAAAAAAATATATATCTTTTGTTTGAAGCCTGAAATGTGGCAAAAGGTCGCAAAGTTCAAGGGGGCCGAATACTTTCGCAAGGCACTGTATTTCATGATGTGTAATGTTATCAAATTTTGATTTAGTGCATTATTACAGGGTAACCATTAAAGCAGGAATGACCAGTGACTAGCTCAATTTCGAAGTGGTCAGAAGACGTGGATGTTACGCTACAGGACTGTTTTGATAGCACAGACTGGAATAGGGAAAGGTGTGAAAGGGAAACGGGGATACCTAGTCAGTTATAAAACTGAATGCCTTCAACTGAAATGTGTCTTCCGCATATGTTCCGGGATTCATCCAATGGCATTGAGGAGTATACCACCTCATCAATAAGTGCATTGACGACGTCATCCACATAGTGACCGTACGTACATATCCCAACCAGAAGCCATGGATTACAGGCAAAATCCGCATCGAGCTAAAGGCTAGAGCGGGACACTAATCTGGACGCTTATCAGAAATCCTGATATGCCCTCAGATGAACCATCAAACAAGCAAACCGTCAATACAGGATTCAGATTGAATCCTACTAAACCGGCTCTGACGCTCGTCAGATGTGGCAGGCCTTGAAAACTATTACAAAGGCAAAACCCAGATGCGAGCTGCCCAGTGAAGCAACCCTACCAGATGAGTTAAATGCATTTTATGCTCACTGCGAGGCAAGCAACACTGAAGCATGCACGAGAGCACCAGCTGTTCTGGACGACTGTGTGATTACGCTCTCGGTAGCCAATGTGAGCAAGACCTTTTAACAGGTCAAAATTCACAAAGCCGAGGGTCCAGATGGATTACCAGGATGTGTACTCAAAGAATGCGCGGACCAATTGGCAACTGTGTTCACTGACATTTTCAACCTCTCCCTGACCGAGTCTGTAATACCTACATGTTTCAAGATGACCAAGGTAACCTTCCTAAATGACTCACGTCGTTAGCCATGAAATGCTTTGAAAGGCTGGTCTTGGCTCACATCAAAGAGGCAATCTCCCGGATACACTAGACCCACTCCAATTCGTGTACCGCCCCAACAGATCCACAGATGACGCAATCTCAATCACACCCCACACTGCACTTTCCCACATGGACAAAAATAAAACCTATGTGAGAATGCTGTTCAATGACTACAGCTCAGAGTTCAACACCATAGTGCCCACAAAGCTCATCACTAAGCTAAAGACCCTGGGACTAAACACCTCCCTCTGCAACTGAACCCTGGACTTCCTGATGGGCCACCCCAAGGTGGTAAAGGTAGGCAACCTCACATGTGCCACGCTGATCCTCAACACTGGGAACCCTCATGGGTGTGTACTTAGTCCCCTCCTGTACTCCCTGTTCACCCACGACTGCATGACCAAACACGACTCCAATATGATCATTAAGTTTGCTGAAGACAATATTGGTAGAAATGATCATTGACAATGATGGGAGGAGACCTGGCAGTGTGGAAGGAGATGGGAGGAGACCTGGTCAGAGACCTGGCAGTGTGGTGCCAGGACAACAACCTCTCCCTCAATGTGAGCAAGACAAAGGAGCTGATTGTGGACTACAGGAAATTAGTGAGCATTAGTGAGGTCGGGCACTGATGTTGGGCGTTTAGGCCTGGCTAAGGAGATGGAGAAGATTCTTTCGTTTGATTGAAAATATGTGGAGGGAGTTGAAAAGAGAACACACAGAAGACTGTCTCTGGATTACATCTTCAAACTAAGGACAACCATGGCATCCGTGACAGAGAGTGAGAAGCGTTCATCCATGTATATGGAGTAAGAGAATATATTTTCAGGTATTATACTTTTTTTTATTTAGTTATAAAGTCATTTTCATTGTAAATGAAAGTGTACTGTTAGCTAGCTAGCTAACGTTAACTGGCTGTCTCGCTAGCAAATGTTACGTGTATGAGTCTAGTAATATTATTTGTATTTCAGATATCTATTTGCATTGCTAGTTATAGTCTAATGTTAGCTAGCTAACTAGGTTCAGCTAGCTAGCTGAACCTAGTTGGTTAGCTTTAGCTACCTGCAGATTCATGCAAGATAGTAAGATTATGAGTTGGGATTATTGTTCATTGTTTAGCTAGCTAGCTACATGTCTAAGCAAACGACTCTACTACGCAAGTAACCATTTCACTGTACTGTTTACACATTCTGTATCCTGTGCATGTGACAAATAAACTTAGATTTTATTTGATATAGTGTGTGTTTACCAGAGACGGTAATGTAAAGATATAACGTTAGGCCAATGAGACATTGTCCAAGTTCTAAAATTCTCTGATAGATTGACCTGCTTTTATTTCATCATTCTCACAACTGTAAGCTACTTTCTGCAATTAACTGGCCATTAACTTGTAAATAAGGATCTTGTTGTCAGTTTATTTTCCTGTAATAATAAACATTTGCTAAAGTTAATTAAGATGTTGTCAGCTATGATATGATCATTATTTTAATTGGCTAGCCAGCTAACTAACAAGCTAGAAACCGACCAAAGCATTGATAAGAAAGTTGCTTTTAGTTGCCTGGTTTACTACACTGACATATACTAAATACATGTTTAAAGTTTATTGACGTTAAAATACACCAGTTATACTATTTTGGACATGCAAGCAGCTGATGTCATGCAACCTGTCATTTTTGTGTTAATACTGTTTTATAACAACAACAACATGTTTGATTTCAGACGACAACAGAATGTTCATGATGTTACTGCAACAACTGACTACAGACATGTCGATAGACGTAGTATAAACCATCTTTTAGTCTTGAAATCTTTGGTTGTTTTGTACATTATCGCACTCACACTGGTTAGCACATGGCCTCACATGTGAATCCTTGAAGAGAGGCTTAACGCTTAATTAAGAGGGTGTGAACGGTGTTGAATGGGTGTAGACAAAGAGGAGCTCTCGAGTAAGTGAATCAAAACAATAAGGGGCCCTTTTCTCAAAAGTGGGGTTACAAGTTTATCAACTTTCAAAGCATAATTACTTTCCCATTGCTCCTCAACTGTAGTGTATGACATACACATTTCTAGGTCTGAGTCTCTACTTTTATCCAATGTAAAAAAATATATAATTTTGCTACATACAGTAAGAACGATTTAAGGCGGTCTCGTATCATCATTTGAAGGAGATGTACATTTTGTGCCAGTTTAATTCCAGTTTGTCTACAAATTAATATTTAAATTGTTGAATTCAAGTCTCCATCTCAACCGAATCAAACTTTAAACGGACTTTCAATAACATTTTATTTTATTTAGTCCTATTCTTGAATCCAACATGTTCATTATTAACTTGAAAATTATATTTGACATCAACCAAAGCTTGAAACCCTAGGCCTATATTTTTTGTTTCTTAGTTATTTTTTAGTTGAACCCTGGGTTGAATTGAAACAATAGCTATTGATGACTTCACAAATGCCATATACGCCTAAATAGTATCATTGAATATATGTGAGTATGGTACGAGTGTGGTTATATTTCACTTGCTCTGTTAAACCTACACTTTGAAATGACTTCGATAGCGACAAAACTACATTGGCAAATAAATAATTCGCCTCAACCCTCCATTCTATTGGTGAACGTGCAATCACTGGAGAACAAACTGGACAAGCTCCGTTCGAGACTATCCTATTAACGGATGGTAATATCCTATGTTTCTCAAAGTTGTGGCTGAACAAGGACATGGATAATATACATCTAGCTGGTTTTTCTATGCTTTGGTAGGATCAAATGGCAACAATGGGTAAGCTCAAGGGGGAGGTCTGTGTCTCTGTGTTAACAACAGCTGGTGTGTGATCTTTAATATTAAGAAAGTCTTGAGGTTCTGCTCATCTGCGTTAGAATACCTCATTTTAGTTTTACTTTATATTTTTTCGTAGCTGTCTATTTACCACCACAAACCGATGCTTGCACTAAGACCGCACTCAACGAGCTGTATAAGGCCATAAGCAAACAAGAAAATGCTCATCTAGAGGCGGCGCTCCTAGTGGCCGGTGATTTTAATGCAGGGAAATCCGTCTAACCTATTTTCTACCAGCATGTCACAACTGTGCAACTACAGGAGACAAAACATTTACTCCACAAACAGAAAAGTATACAAAGCTCTCCCTCGCCCTCCATTTGACAAATCGGACCTTAACTAAACCCTCCTGACTCCTGCATACAAACTAAATCTCAAACAGGTAGTACCAGTGAAGAGCTGAATGTGGAAGTGGTCCAATGAAGTGGATGCTAAGCTACAGGACTGTTTTGCTAGCACAGACTGGAATATGTTCAAGGATTCATCCTATGGCATCGAGGAACAGAAGCCATGGATTACAGGCAACACCTGCACTGAGCTAAAGGATTGAGCTGCCGCTTTCAAGGAGCAGGACACAAATCTGGATGCTTAAAAAAAATTCTGCTGCAACCTTCGACGAGCCAACAAACAGGCAAAGCGTCAATACAAGACTAAGATTGAATTCTATAACGTTGGCTCTAACACACGTTGGATGTTGCAGGGCTTGCAATCACAGATTACAATCACAGATTACAAAGGAAAACCCAGCCGCGAACTGCCCAATGACGCAAGCCTACCAGATGAGCTAAATGCCATCTATGCTCGCTTCGAGGCAATCAAATGAACCATGTATAAGAGCACCAGCTATTCTGGACTGTTTGATAATGCTCTCCATCTCGCCAATTTGACTTAGAACTTCAAACAGGTTAACATTCACAAGGCCGCAGGGGCAGCCGTATTACCAGGATGCATACTCAGAGTATGCTCTGACTAGACGACAAGTATATTCACTGACATTTTCGACCCAGTCTGTAATACCTACATGTTTCAAGCAGACCATCATAGTAGAAGAACACCAAGGTAACCTGTCTAAATGACTATCGCCCCGTAGCACTCACATCTGTAGCCATTAAATTGTTTGAAAGGCTGCTCATGGCGCACATCAACACCATCATCACAGATACACTGGACCCACTCCAATTCACATACCACCCCAACAGATCCACAGATGACACAATTTCTATTGCACTCCACACTGCCCTCTCCCACCTGGACAAGAGGAACACCTATGTGACAATGCTGTTCAGAGGGCCGAGCATGCCCCCATTGACATCGACGGGGCTGCAGTGAGCAGGTCGAGAGCTTCAAGTTCCTCGGTGTCCAAATCACTAAGGATCTATCATGGTCCACACACACCACCAAGTCGTGAAGAGGGCACAACAACACCTCTTCACCCACAGGAGGCTGAAATGATTTGGCATGGGTCCCTAGACCCTCAAAAAGGTCTACAGCTGCACCATTGAGAGAATCTTGACTGGCTGCATCCCCGATTGGTATGGAAACTTCTTGGCATCTGACCGGAAGTCTGGAACCAACAGGATCCTGAACAGCTTCTACTCCTAAGCCATAACACTGTTAAACAGTTATTTAAATAGTTAACCAAATAGCGACGCGGACAAACTGCATTGACCCTTTTTTCACTAACTTTTTTGACAGTTGAAGTTGAAAGTTTACATGCACTTAGGTTGGAGTCATTAAAACACATTTTTCAACCACTCCACACATTTCTTGTTAACAAACTATAGATTTGGCAAGTCAGTTAGGACATCTACTTTGTGCATGACACAAGTAATTTTTCCAACGATTGTTTACAGACAGATGATTTAACATATAATTCACTGTTTCACAATTTCAGTGGGTCAGAAGTTTACATACACTAAGTTGACTGTGCCTTTAAACAGCTTGGAAAATTCCAGAAAATTATGTCATGGCTTTAGAAGCTTCTGATAGGCTAATTGACATAATTTCAGTCAATTGGAGGTGTACCTGTGGATGTATTTCAAGGCCCACCTTCATACTCAGTGCCTCTTTGCTTAACATCATTGGAAAATCAAAAGAAATCAGCGAAGACCTCAGACAATTTTTTTGTAGACCTCCACATGTCTGGATCATCCTTGGGAGCAATTTCCAAATGTCTGAAGTTACCACATTCATCCATACAAACAATAGCATGCAAGTATAAACAAGCTCAGGAAGGAGACGCATTCTGTCTCCTAGAGATGAATATACTTTGGTGCGAAAGTGCAAATCAATCACAGAACAACATCAAAGGACCTTGTGTAGATGCTGGAGGAAACAGGTACAAAAATATCTATATCAACAGTAAGCCCTATATCGACATAACCTGAACGGCCGCTCAGCATGGAAGAAGCCATTGCTCCAAAACCGCCATAAAAAAGCCAAACTACATTTTGCAGCTGAACATGGGGACAAAGATCGTACTTTTTGGAGAAATGTCATCTGGACTGATGAAACAAAAATAGAACTGTTTGGCCATAATGACCATCATTATGTTTGGAGGAAAAAGGGGAAGGCTTGCAAGCCGAAGAACACCATCCCAACCATGAAGCGGTTTGCAGCATCATGTTGTGGGGGTGCTTTGCTGCAGGGGGGACTGGTGCACTTTGCAAAATAGATGGCGTCATGAGGCAGGAAAATTATGTGGATATATTGAAGCAACATCTCAAGACATCAGTCAGGAAGTTAAAGCTTGGTCACAAATGGGTCTTCCAAATGAACAATGACCCCAAGCATACTTCAAAAGTTGAGGCAAATTGAAAAGGAGACCTACAAACCTGACTCAGTTACACCAGTTCTGTCAGGAGGAATGGGCCAAAATTCACCCAACGTATTGTGGGAAGTTTGGTCAAATGTGTCGGGTAGCCTTCCACAAAGTTAAACATTTTTAAAGGCAATGCTACCAAATACTAATTGAGTGTATGTAAACTTCTGACCCACTGGGAATGTGATCAACGAAATTAAAGCTAAAATAAACAATTCTCTCTACTATTATTCTGACATTTCACATTCTTAAAATAAAGTGGTGATCCTAACTGTTTTAAGACAGGGAATTTTTACTTCGATTAAATGTCAGGAATTGTGACAAACTGAGTTTAAAAGTATTTGGCTCCGGTATATGTAAACCTCCGACTTCAACTGTATGTGTATGTGACCAATAACACTTGATTTCTGGAAATATCCTGTGCTTGAGCATTGAATATCTACTGTGTGAACTCTGTCAGTGAGTTGCTGAGGATTGAGGGGAAAACTGTAATGAAGAGCATTTGTACATTTCACAAAGAGAAGCATCTGGATGACATCAAAGACTTGTGTGAAGGTTTCACTGATGGAATCTGATGCCAAGTTTTTTCATTGCAATCCACACAACTATTCTTCATCAGTGTAACCAATAGGCCTAGACAGTTGAAGATAAACATTTTAAAGAGTTGAACACAATCCAAATCTGTTCACATCTGTTCTCCTATCTGTCACATACAACATTTTGAAGGTATTGAATGGATGTGTAAAAAGCAACAGCAAAACACGAAGCTGGTTATTCCTCATCATGTAGGGCAACATCCATGCGCTTGTGAATATAAACTGTGATTGGAAGCTCCTCTGTAACAGCTTAAGCTGCGCTTCGGTTTCTATGGCACTAGCTATCTCTCATTATCATGTCTTATGTTTTTTGCTACTGGGTCAATGTCAATCCACTCATAAATACAGATGTGACTTATCATTTCTGAGAAGGAGACATCCCTCTTCATGAAAATCTTGAGACGCAATTCCAAGATGAAGCAGGTTGCATCAATATGCCATTCATGTACCTTTAGGAACAGAGAATTATTATTTGTCCCCCAATTTCATCACCAAGTTGATTGTGTGCTGATTTTTGTGTATGTGTTTTTGAAAGTGTTTTTGAATGCAATGGATTAATGGAACAAACCACCCAACATTGACTAGAATTCCTGGAGAAATGTCATTTCTTTTAGAAAAGGTAGCGTGTTTTCACGGTATAGAAAGTCCAGAGATGAGGTTATGGTGAAAATAAAATAGCACCTTATAATTGAAAACCGTGCTGACACAAGATTCACCAGAAAATATCAAAAATAATGTCATTATCAAAGAAGCCACTTAAATGAAATAAACTTCAACAATTGAAAAAAATAAATGTTTGAAACATCCTTAAATGCTCTGTCATTTTGATTAGCCTACTCCAATGAAATATTTAGCCTTTGCAGCACATTCTATGTTTATGAGTATGTATTTTTTCTTGCTGCACCTTCAGCGCGTCGACACCGGTTTTGGAGGCATTCACAGGTACTCTCCTTAGTAGCCTTTGATGTTTTTGAGGCAAAGATCCAAGGGAGACAAATACAAACAAGAGCATACACCTTGCGGTGGCGTTGCCGCTACACACCGCACCACCGACTGGCTTTGACAAGGTGTCGACCAAACAGCATGTTAGTAGTCATTAGCATGCCATATGCACTTTGATTGGCTCGGCGTATTCTGGTCTCTTAAGTCTAAGACAAGGTACAAGATAGCACACCATTATCGCACACCTATACTGCACAAACCAATCGATGACGGGTTCTTTCAGAGTGTTGCATTCCATGCCTTTTCACCCTTGATCGAGCATCACAGACTAAAGATTTATGGGTTTGCTAATTAAATTTTGTAAACCTGGCAGAGCCTCCAGCAGGATTTTGTTTAACTGGAGCTGAATTCATTATTGTCTAGAGGTGGCGTTCGGGGCCTATAAACATCACTCCCTAATTAAAAAGAATAATGGAGACAGCATTATATCTAAGGCCATCAGCATCCTGCTTACCTGTCAGGAAAAGAGAAGCCCCTGTCAAATGCTATTCAGCCCTATGACTAAGACATGTACATGTTGTACATTACAATTATGTTGGACAGGATAAGAGCCTAAATTAACTACACACAAAAAACTGATGAAATACAATTACAATTTAAAATAGCTTTAATTCAGAGGGTAGTTTGATTAACCTAACCCCATGCTGTACGTTAGAACAAATTGCTTTGCTGCAGTAGTATTGTCAGTTGGTTTACATAGCCACTGTGCAGTGGTGTAAAGTACTTATGTGGTACTTTAAAGTACTTTTACTTAAGTCATTTTTGGGGGTATCAAATTAAAATCAAATCAAATTGTATTTGTCACATGCGCCGAATGCAACAGGTGTAGACCTTACAGTGAAATGCTTACTTACAAGCCCTTAAAACCAACAATGCAGTTTTAAGAAAATAAACAAAAGAAAGTAATAGATAAGAATAAATAATTAGAGAGCAGCAGTAAATAATAATAGCGGGGCTATATAGAGGGGGTACTGGTACAGAGTTAATGTGTGGGGGTACCGGTGTTGAGGTAATTGAGGTAACATGTACATGTAGGTAGAGTTATTAAAGGACTATGCATGGATAATAACAGAAGCAGCAGTGTAGAAGAGGGAGCAGGGGACAATGCAAATAGTCTGGGTAGCCATTTGATTAGATGTTCATGAGTCTTATGGCTTGGGGGTAGAAGCTGTTTAGAAACCTCTTGGACATTGATATGGCGCTCTGGTACTCTGCGGTAGCAGAGAGAACAATCTATGACTAGGGTGGCTGGAGTTTAGGGCCTTCCTCTGACACTGCCTGGTATAGAGGTCCTGGATGGCAGAAAGCTTGGCCCCAGTGATGTACTGGGCTGAACACACTACACTCTGTAGTGACTTGCGGTCGGATGCTCTGTACTTTACTTTACTATTTATATTTTTGACAACTTTTACTTCAGTACATTCCTTAAAAATATATTGTATTTTTTACATTTTTTTCCCTGACACCCAAAGGTACTCGTTACATTTTGAATGCTTAGCAGAACAGAAAAATTGTTCAATTCACACACTTATCAACCGAACATCCCTGGTCATCCCTACTGCCTCTGATCTGGCAGACTCACTAAACCGACATGCTTTGTTTGTAAATTATGTCTGAGTGTTGGAGAACAGCCCTGGCTTTCTGTAAACTAGAAAAACAAGAAAATGGTACCATCTGGTTGCTTATTATAAGGAATTTGAAATGATTTATACTTAAGTATATTTTAAACCAAATACTTTTAGACTTTTACTGAAGTAGAATTTTACTGGGTGACTTTTTAACTTGAGTAATTTTCTATTAAGGTATCTTTACTTTTACTCACGTATGATAGCTGGGTACTTTCTCCACCACTGCCACTGTGCAGGTCAGTCATAAGCAATTGAAGATTTAATTGCCCTTAAAATAACTGTACCCCAAACACAATGATGTACAGTGCTTTCAGAATGTATTCCCATCCATTGACTTTTTCCACATTTTGTTGTGTAACAGCCTGAATGTAATATATATTAAATGTATATTTTATGTCACTGGCCTACACACACTACCTCATAATGTCAAAGTGGAATTATGTTTTTAGAAATGCTTACAAATTCATTAAAAATGAAAAGCTGAACTATCTTCAGTCAATAAGTATTCAACCCCTTTGTTATGGCAAGCCTAAATAAGTTCACGAGTAAAAATGTGCATGGGCTCACCATGCAATAATAGTGTTTAAAAGATTTTTGAATGACTACCTCATCTCTGTACCCCACATACAATTAATTATCTGTAAGGTCCCTCAGTCGAGCCATGCATTTCAAACACAGATTCAACCACAAAGACCAGGAAGGTTTTCTAATGCTTCGCAAAGAATGACACCTATTGTAAAACATTGTAGTTACTCCACAATACTAACCTAAATGACAGCGTGAAAAGAAGGAAGCTTGTACTAAAAACACCTATTCCAAAACATGCATCCTGTTTGTAATTAAGGTACTAAATTAAAACTGCAAAAAAATGTGGCAAAGAAATGAACCTTTCATCCTGAATGCAAAGCGTTATATTTGGGGCAAATACAGCACATCACTGAGTATCACTCTTCATATTTTCATGGATGGTGGTGGCTGCATAATGTTATGGGTATGCTTATCATTGGCAAAGACTAATGAGGTTTTAGGATAAAAAGAAACAGAATAGAGCTAAGCACAGGCAAAGTCCAAGAGGAAAATGTGGTTCAGTCTGCTTTCCAATGGACACTGGGAGACAAATTCACCTTTCAGCAGGACAATAACCTAAAACACAATGCCAAATATACGCTGGCGTTGCTTACCAAGATGACATTGAATGTTCCTGAGTGCCCTAGTTAAAGTTTTGACTTATTGGCTTTAAAATCAATAGCAAGACTTGAAAATGCCTGTGTGGCAATGATTAACAACCAACCTGACAGAGTTTGAAGATTTAAACAAATAATAATGTGCAAATATTGTACAATCCAGGTGTGCAAAGCTCTTAGAGACTTACCCAGCCAGCGCACACTGGCTGTAAACACCCCCTCACTTGGCATCTCCACCTCACTATTACACCTCTACAAGACTTCTTCATCTTTGTTCCCTTACACACTCTCTGTAATTGTGTTGAAAGCCTTTGTTTTTCTTTGACACAAAATTGTGTTTTTCTTTGACACAAAATTGTGTTTTTTTTTTCCCGTAATGGAATTTGAATTACTGTACCTTTTTAATTATGATTTTCATAACAATTTCATGTAACAATTCCATAGCAACCATGTCAACTGACTTAATGCAGTTAAATGAATAAGGAATAAGGAATCTTGAAACAATTGTTTGCTTTTCATTAAATTTGCTGAAATTGTAAAACACAATAAATGATATTGCAGGACAGTGACAGTGGAAATCATATTATTCATAGCTCTCAAGGGCAAATAAGAGTAAAGTCGTTTCACTGAAAAGCAAAACAAATATAGTATCATTCCTCCAGAGACGAGAGGGGGAATGCAAAGCTCTGGTGCAAGTAGATGAAAGAGTGAGCGGATAAAAGAGTCCTGGCATTTTAAAATGTGACTGGAGACTCCACAATCAATGGAGGGTGAGAAAATCAGTCAGTCGGTCTGGGAAATGCTCTCTCATCTTGACTCTGTCAGAGCTGAGATGATGCATAAATAATGTGTGACTCACCACCTGGATTCGGTCTTATGAAGCAAAATTTGAAATTGTGTTTTTTACATTGGATAAAAGGAGAGACACATGGTTTACTGCATTTTTGAGGTACAGTGGGGAAATAATTCTGCTTCGAAAGTTGATAATCGTTCTCACTTTTGAGAAAATGGCCTTTGAATGTTTTGGTATCTAGTGAAGAGCTCTTCTTTATCTACACCCATTCAGTTTTGTTCACACCCTCTTAAGCTTTAGCCCCACCCATCTAGTCTTCACTTACGGAGCATTCAGAGCGCACACTTGACGGCTCTGCCGATGATTTGTTTACCTGAGAACAGCCTAACCAGCTCAGCTGGCAACAATTTCACCACGCTTTTTTGCAGATGTTTACTGATACCGGCCATATTCAACGGGTCTTGTACACTTTAACTTAAGACATGTAGCTAGCCAGCTGCAGTTGAAGTCAGAAGTTTACATACACTGAGGTTGGAGTCATTAAAACGTGTTTTTCAACCACTCCACAAATTTCTTAACAAACTATAGTTTTGGCAAGTCGGTTAGGACATCTACTTTGTGCATGACACAAGTAATTTTTCCAACAATTGTTACCAGACAGATTACTTCACTTATTAAACACTGTATCACAATTCCAGTGGGTCAGAAGTTAACATACACTAAATTGACTGTGCCTTTAAACAGCTTGGAAAATTCCAGAAATGATGTCATGGCTTTAGAAGCTTCTGATAGGCTAATTGACATAATTTCAGTCAATTGGAGGTGTACCTGTGGATGTATTTCAAGGCCTACCTTCAAACTCAGTGCCTCTTTGCTTGACATCATTGGAAAATCAAAATATATCAGCCAAGACTTCAGAAAAAAAATGTAGACCTCCACATGTCTGGATCATCCTTGGGAGCCATTTCCAAATGCCTGAAGGTACCACGTTCATCTGTACAAACAATAGTACGCAAGTATAAACACCATGGGACCACGCAGCCGTCATACGGCTCAGGAAGGAGACGCATTCTGTCTCCTAGAGATGAACGTACCTTGGTGCGAAAAGTGCAAATCATTCCCAGAACAACAGCAAAGGACCTTGTGAAGATGCTTGAGGAAAGGGGTACAAAAGTATCTACAGTGGGGAGCACAAGTATTTCATACACTGCCGATTTTGCAGGTTTTCCTACTTACAAAGCATGTAGATGTCTGTCATTTTCATCATATGTACACTTCAACTGTGCAGACGGAATCTAAAACAAAAATCCAGAAAATCACATTGTATGATTTTTAAGTAATTAATTTGCATTTTATTGCATGACATAAGTATTTGATGAAACATAACTTAAGATTTGGTACAGAAACCTTTGTTTGCAATTACAGAGATCATACGTTTCCTGTAGTTCTTGACCAGGTTTGCACACACTGCAGCAGGGATTTTGGCCCACTCCTCCATACAGACCTTCTCCAGATCCTTCAGGTTTTGGGGCTGTCGCTGGGAAATACGGACTTTCAGCTCCCTCCAAAGATTTTCTATTGGGTTCAGGTCTGGAGAAGGGCTAGGCCACTCCAGGACCTTGAGATACTTCTTACGGAGCCACTCCTTAGTTGCCCTGGCTGTGTGTTTCGGGTCGTTGTCATGCTGGAAGACCCAGCCATGACCCATCTTCAATGCTCTTACTGAGGGAAGGAGGTTGTTGGCCAAGATCTCGCGATACATGGCCCCATCCATCCTCCCCTCAATATGGTGCAGTCGTCCTGTCCCCTTTGCAGAAAAGCATCCCCAAAGAATGATGTTTCCACCTCCATGCTTCACGGTTGGGATGGAATTCTTGGGGGTGTACTAATTCTTCATCTTCATCCAAACACGGCGAGCGGAGTTTAGACCAAACAGCTCTATTTTTGTCCCATCAGACCACATGACCTTCTCCCATTCCTCCTCTGGATCATCCAGATGGTCATTGGCAAACTTAAAGGAGCGCTTAAAGAAAAACTAACAGGTCTGTGAAAGCCGGAATTCTTACTGGTTGGTAGGTGATCAAATACTTATGTCATGCAATAAAATGCAAATTAATTACTTAAAAATTATACAATGTGATTTTCTGGATTTTTGTTTTAGATTACGTCTCTCACAGTTGAAGTGTACCTATGATAAAAATTACAATTCTCTACATGCTTTTAAAGTAGGAAAATCTGCAAAATCGGCAGTGTATCAAATGCTTGTTCTCCCCACTGTATATCCAGAGTAAAATGAGTCCTATATCGACATAACCTGAAAGGCCGCTCAGCAAGGAAGAAGCCACTGCTCCAAAACCGCCATTAAAAAAGCCAGACTACGGTTTGCAACTGCACATGGTGACAAAGATCGTACTATTTGTAGAAATGTCCTCTGGTCTGATGAAACAAAAATAGAAGTGTTTGGCCATAATGATCATCATTATGTTTGGAGGAAAAAGGGGAGGCTTCCAAGCCGAAGATCACCATCCCAACCGTGAAGCACAGGGTGGCAGCATCATGTTGTGGGGATGCGTTGCTGCAGGAGGGACTGGTGCACTTCACAAAATAGATGGCATCATGATGTGGAAAATTATGTGGATATATTGATGCAACATCTCAAGACATCAGGAAGTCAGGAAGTTAAAGCTTGGTCGTAAATGCGTCATCCAAATGGACAGTGACCCCAAGCATACTTCCAAAGTTGAGGCAAAATGGCTGAAGGACAACAAAGTATGTCAAGGTATTCGAGTGGCCATCACAAAGCCCTGACCTCAATCCTATAGAAAATGTGTGGGCAGAACTGAAAAAGCATGTGCGAGCAAGGAGGCCTACAAACCTGACTCAGTTACACCAGCACTGTCAGGAGGAATGGGCCAAAATTCACCCAACTAATTGTGGGAAGTTTGCAGAAGGTTACCTTACATGTTTGACTCAAGTTAAACATTTGAAAGGCAATGCTACCAACTACTAATTGAGTGTATATTAACTTCTGATCGACTGGGAATGTGCTGAAAGAAATAAAAGCTGAAATACATTATTCTCTCTACTATTATTCTGACATTTTACATTCTTAAAATAAAATGGTGATCCTAACTGACATAAGACAGGGAATTTTTCTAGGATTAAATGTCAGAAATTGTGAAAAATGTAACTGTATTTGGCTAATGTGTATGTAAACTTCAGACTTTAACTGTAGGTAAACAATAAACCTAACTAGGTAAACAACGTGTAAGATCGCACACGTCACGTAACATTAGCTAACAAGCCAATCAGCTAATGTTAGCTATTTAAACAGCAATGAATACAGCTCCAAATGTCGTTACTACCCTGCATGAATATGCAGGTAGCTAACCAACCAGGTTTTGGTTCTAACTGGAAAAGCAAACGGCTCTGGGATATGAATAATAACGTCAGCTTGGGAGCCAGCTAGCTAATGTTAGCTAGCTAGCTAACAGTACACTTTAATAACTTGAAATGAAAACACTTTCTGTCAAAATTTGAAGCGTGTAATAACTGAAAATGTAGCTAGCTAGCGCTAGACTATCTTACCTGTATATATCATCATGCATGATGGACGCGTCTCCCTGTCACGAATGCCATTCCACGTTTACCCTTAGTTAGCTATCATACTCTAATTCCACATATTTCAAAACTTGATCCTCTAGAAAGTGGAGAGAAACACATATGCAGCTCCACTACACAATACATTCTTAAAAATATTGCATTCGACAGGATTACCAACACAGACTGACCAGCTCAAATAGACAGAAGCCCTCTATATGGAAGACCAATCTGAACTCCTCTCTTGGTATGTGCAGCCCACTCATTATCTCAGCCAATCATGGCTAGTGGGAAGGTTGCTGTCTGTTTCTGTGGCTTAACCAACAAGGCTCGTTAAAAAATTATTTAAATTATTGAAAGTTATTATTATTAAAAGTTCACATGTTCGAGAAGACATTTCTGCCAATAAAACAGCACTCCTGTGAAGTCGTGACTTGCGGCATATGCCTAGTTCCCTGAATTGGGTCACATATGCCCTTGCAGTGAATGCAGTGGGTTGACTATATACGTATTACTTAGAGTACGGTATGTCTACTGGAAGCCTCTTTGTTTCGTTCTAAAAGGAGCTGAGCTATATGTGTATTGTTTTGTTTTCCAAAATTAAAACAATCCCAAACTGTCAGATAAAAATATTCTGAGCACATCTAGAGAAATGTAAATTATGTATGTTTTTAATTACTCTTTCAAATGAATTTACATCTTTCTGCAATTGATAATTGTACCAGGGATGTGCTGTGGCGTTTTTGCTGACGTGGTGAAAGTACAGTATGAGAAAGAACTGTATTAACATGCAGTTAATACATGGAATATATTTCATTGGAAATTAATAAAGCACCAGGGCTGATTTAAAAGTCATCCATCTAATGCATGATCCCTTTTCCCTGTTGAAATCCCCTCTCTTGCATCATTACAAGCCTTTTGAATAAAGACATCTACTTTCCCTTCACCAATAATATGTGTTGAATTAGCAGAAGATTAGAAAAGTCAGCAGTACGGCACATTCGTCACATGTAATGTATTATGTATGCTAAAAAGAGTAGCATAAAATGCCAAGAACCAGTCGGAAGGGCTGGTAACATATGCAATTAAAGACTAAAACCAGATAAAACGATCATGCGAATGGTCTTCCTCAATCTCTCTTGGTTCGAAAAGAGATGGTAAATTACTGTGGCTGTCTTTGCTTTGAAGGTTGGCTTTGAAGATTATATTTTGGCTTTGCATTCCATGACTGAATCAGTATGGACATTTCATAAGATGCATTAGCTGCAGATGTGCGTTGCTCTCCTTCAAAGAGAATGAGATTAACAGATAAGTGTGAGTGATTTTTTTCTTGGAACATCTGCACAGGTAGCTAGAAAATGTGTGGGTTGAGGATTGCAGTACATGCAGTTGTTAGATTGAAATGTAGTAATAACATTTCTGATAGAAGATGTTTTGGCATTTCAAATCTGCACCGTGAATACGTGTCTCTAGTAAATAAGTACTGTAGCCATACTAAATCACTAGTGCGTATCACTTTAAAGGATGCAGTAATAGTACACAGAAAACATATTTGAAAATAAACTATTGAAGTTGCCTATTTTCTGAAGTCCTTGCATGAACACTTGAAATCCATGTCTGAGTCATCTATCAGAATTCTGAAAAGGGAATCACAGTAGAAGAAACTTTAACATTCCAACCTGCACCAGCAATTTTGTTTTGGTCCACCAGGGTCCAAGAAATAATTTGACATTTCTGAGATTCACCTTTCTCCGGGACTGACACCCCTTGCTTACCTTTCATTTCAAAGCCTCCTGAATCCAGTCCATTGAAATGGCTTTGGTATTTAGGGATGGATTATCTTGAGTGCAAGGAACTCTCACCTTACTGTTGGCTTGGGAGCCATGTTTAAACCTGCTCTGGGGCTTAGCCGCAAAGCTCCTTTTCCTCAATTAGATTGATTCTGAGGCCCTGCCTCTGCTGGGACACCATTTGTTTCAGATAGATTTCGGATGTATGAGGCAGTGGAGCAAGGTGCGATGGATGTGTGGTCATGCAGACACTCATCCCCCCCATCCCCGGTGGTATAGGTAGACATGGGGAGATGCCTGACCAGGAATTTCTACCCACTAGAAATAGTCAGCGGTAGACAGGCCATCTGGCATTTCGGTCAAATGCCAGCTGGGCTGGTCCATGTTTAGCCCAGTGAGCCTGTCCAGCTTTGTGTTTTTGGCAAAATTATCTATTTTTGGGCTAATAATGGTGGCCTCGAGAAAAAAATGGGCCAGAGTGTTAGAAAAATTCCAGGGCCGATTTCTGGTCTCTGTCCGTCCCTGGAAGTAGAAACCAGATATGACACAATACATCCTAGACTGAAGGTTTTATTTTCTGGCACTGTTAGGCTGATTTATTCTGTGAGACTCCACAGTGTCCTCTGTGCTCATTTCTGTGTGTGGAAGTCAGAGGATTTGTCTGCTGGATGTCAGTCAGTGTGATTACCAAGTGGGGGATTCATGTCAGCCTCCACAAAACCCATAATTATGACAGAAAAAAAACTGTTTTCTGGGGTTATGTTGAGATTGGACATTGAGAATTACTGGATCAAGGTTGCTGAATGAGTGCTGCAAGATTCCTGGATGGATGCTGCTAGTCTGCTACTGGGATTTTACTTGATCATTAAAAGCCCAATGCAGCCATTTTAATATCAATATCAAATCATTTCTGGGTAACAATGAAGTACCTTACTATAATAGATGTCCATTAAAATTTCCCCTCCCAAGTCAGTGGTCTGAGTTGGGAGGGGAAAACTAAAAACTAGCAATAATTGGCAGAAAGGTTTGCAACTCTCTTTGTTATTGGTCTATCAACCAATTTACCGCATGTTGATGTCCCCATGGAAAACTTAAACTCCCACCCATGCAAACCTGCTGATTAGAAAGTCCTGTGTAGAGAGTATTTTCAACCAGCAATAATCAGGAAATAACACTGCAAAAAAAAAAAAAAACTTTTACAGTGTTAGTTACATCAGCTGTTGTACAATATGATATAAAACACAGGACTTTTGACTGTACTGGGACTTTAAGCACACTTATGTGAGTTTAATGTAGACTGTTGTGGCTGTCATGGAGATAGATATAACTTAATTAATAATGATATCTCAAGCTAAAATATTATTAGATTAATGATGTCAGACTAGATTGGTAATTGTTGTAGTCATATGATGAATATACATCATAACCATTTGGTGTCCTTTCGCTGTTTCAGATTTAGCTCTTCATTTCAAATGCCCCTTTCCTCAAAGAGTTCTTTCAAGCTGCCCCTGTTCTGTGCCGGAACAAACGGGTGGATGGATGAGCTCACAAAGCCTTGTACAACTTTGAGTGGATTACATTCTCTATCCATGACCCCATGACCCCTCCATATTGGCTCTCCTACTTCCTGTTTGAGACAGGTCCATCCAGAGAGCTCTCTCTGCTGAGGTAGGTTGTTTCTACTGCTGCCAAGGTAACAGATTGGGTTGTTCTTGGCTCTGTCCAATTGGACGAGAGCCCCCGACTTCACACCATCGTTGGACTTCTGGCTTCCTATTGCCTCTTCCGTACGTACGTTCCGGAACAAAGCGTTTCAAACCGAAGCTGATCTACCGAACAAATGTTTCTGTCTGGGCGCTTTGTTCAAACTGTATTATTTCAGCAATCCATTTTCAGCAGGTCTGCTTTCATTTTTCAACATTTTTCAAGAGTACCACTTGTGTATCTCTCTTTGTCTCTGTTTCTACTGCCAGTTATACAATTACCACTGTGATGGTGTTTGTGTCATCTTTTCTAATCAAGCATTAAGTCGTTTTAAAAGAAACACACACACAGTTCTGATATACAGAGCACTGCAATTACACTTTAGATACTTCCCTAGCAGACAACACACAAAACCACCCAGCCCTGAATGAATCACTTTCCCTTGTGGTAAACTCCCAGACTGAGAGAAATGCACTCAAAGCCCTAGTTTCTGTCTGATAAAGGCCAAGCTGTATCCTACAGTAAGTGTCTGAGTGATGTGTGTCAGTATAGTATTAGGCACCTTTTAGATAGACAACAATTCCATGTCTGGGCTAGGTGAGTAATTATATGCCCTAATGGGGCAGAAATGGGATTATAGACAGAATCCATTAAAGGGTCAGCTATTAAATCTGGAATTGGACCGGTAAATACAGATTAAAAGAATCCTAAATGTACAACATTTAATAAACATTACACTTTTGTTGGGAAATTTGAAATAGTTATAGGTTATACTTATTTTATTACACTGTAGTTGTGCTGAAATCAATGTATATTACATTTCAGTGATATTGCGTCAAGTCGCATTTGGCTGTAAGATATGATGAGGAGAAAAATGCATCAGTAGTGACTCCATGTACATTATTCTGTAATGATAATTACCTACAGTACCAATTATGCACAATAAGGACAGGTGAATTAACAGGAACAAAGCTACAAATTGCTGAATTATAGCCCATTACTTTCACAGGAACCTTATTAAATAAAACAACTAGCAAGATGTTAGGGTAGCTAAAATTACATTTTTGAGAATAGTTTGCACTGTACAAAGCAACTAGTAGGAATTATTGAGGAAATTACCTGTACAGGTTTGTGTTAGAGCTGCAAACCTAATCAAGGTGTTTGACTTCCCAGCACTTAAGGAAAATGGAAGAATCTTCCTGCCATGTTAAGTAATGTAAGAAAGTGGATTATTGTCCCTGCACTAGAGGAGAAAATCACATTTACTCCCATATCTGCTTAAAGATCACGGCAGCTGAGGAGATAGGGGGAGATTAACATTGACATCAAAGTCAAACTGAGTAAGGTCAATTTAAAAAGCGAATGATGATAAGTTTGATGCCAAATAGTCATATTAGGAGGACTAGAAACAAGTACTTTTACACAGGCTTACTTTTCCCTTTTAAAGGGATTTGCTGCTCATTGGCCCTATTCAATCAAATCTAAGTAGTGTAGCCATTTTTATCTCAATATTAAATCATTTTTGGGTAACAATTAAGTACCCTATGTGATTATTTCAATTAAAATGGTCAAAAGGGAAATGTCTCAATATCTTATTTAGCTAGGACTCTCTGAGTGTGCGAAAACAGAAAATGTGCTGTTATTGGCAGAGAGGTTTGGAATTCTACTAAGCATATTTGTAGGAGTTATAGTTTTCAAATCTAAATGTATCTAAATAAGGTAGTTTACAATATGTGACCGACCGGCTCGATTCTGTCTTTTGTAGCAAAATTTGAAATGGTGTTTTTTACATTGGATAAATGTAGAGACTCAGAGCTAGACAATTGTATGTCATACACAAAGTTCACAATGGGAAAGTAATTCTGCTTTGAAAGTTGAGAAACTTGTAACCTAACTTTCATGAAAATGACCTTTGAATATTTTGGTAAACGCACTGGAGAGCTCTTCTTTGTCTATACCCATTTGTCTATAGCCCCACCCGTAAACTCAGTTTTGTCAGTCAGAGCGCACACTGGACACTGACAGATGAGTAGGGTTTATCCCGAGCGATCTATTCTAACAACAGCAGTCAAGCACCCAAGCTAACTAGCTAATTTTGGCTAGCTTGCTAGCTACTTCCAGACACAAATGAGAGAACACTCTGACCATTTTACTCGCCCTAGCAGAGCTGGTTTGGCTGTTTTTATGTTATCCAGAGCGTTGGTGACTGCAACTGTGCTGCTAGCAACAATTTAATTATGTTTTTTGCCAACGGCCATATTCAACGTGTGTTGAGCATTCGTAAATTAAGAGTATTTTGTTAAGACATGTAGCTAGCTAGCTAGCTAAACAATTACCCATAATCCCAACTCATGACGTTACTAATCTGCATGAATCTGCAGGTAGCTAACCAACCAGGTTAAATGTTAGCTAGCTATTGTATTATAGCTATTATTATAGCTATTAGGCTATTGCTAGCCAAGCAAATGGCACCGATATATGAATAATATTGCTACACAGATCATACACACAATGTTAGCTAGCGAGTCATCCAGCTAACGTTAGCTAGCTAGCTAACAGTACACTTTAAATTGAAATGAAAACAACTTTCTGACAAAATTAGAAACGTGTAATATCTGAAAATGTAGCAAGCTAGAATATCTTACCCTTATACATGGAAGGATGCTTCTCCCTCTCTGTCACGGATGCCATGGTTGCCCTTAGATTGAAGACGTAATCAAGAAATCTAATTCCACTGATTTCAAAACTCGATCTCTCGGCATGTCCAGCCCACTCATTATCTCAGCCAAACATGGCTACCCAGCTAGCAATGAGGAAACGGCCCAGAAGCAGCCCTCTTCCGGAAGGCCGGAACAGATTGAAATGGCCCAGAATCAAAATTAATTTCTGCCCAGAATCGGCCCAAATTCATCGGGCCGTTTCCGTCTACCGTAATTCAGCCGACTTTGCCGGCATCTTACCTGAATCCCTCCAGAAGCGGACCAATGCCAATTTAAATACATGTATAAAAATGACCCGATTTAGTAATTTTAAATTTTACTATTATACATTTTATTCATACAAATTATACCCATCCGGAGGAAACACCATAAACCTGGTGACCATGTGAGAGTGCATGCGCCTGGCCCACCACAGGAATCACTACAGCGCGATGGGACAAGGACATCCCGGCCTAACTCGGGGGAAGCTGGGCCAATTGTGCGTCGGCTCATGGGTCTCCTGGTTGTAGCCGGCACGGGTCTCGAACCAGCGTCTGTAGCAATGCAGTTTGCACTGCTCGGGAGGCTCCTGCCACAAAGTTTTTAATCCCCATCAATTGCCTTGCACAAAGTATCAAAATACTAAAATACTGCACAGGACTCAAAGAATTTCATTTAAATGATCACAGAAACATTGAGAAAATATGGAAAAATTAATAATGAAATGTTCAATTACACAAAGCAGCCCATGTAATCATCTGCCAGAGAACCCTAACCCTAACCCTAACCCTAACCCTAACCCTAACCCTAACCCTAACCCTAACCCTAACCCTAACCCTAACCCTAACCCTAACCCTAACCCTAACCCCAATCGGCCTGAGCCCCAAATAATATATGCATTTGGGCAAGATAACTCTCACCGGAATCGGCCCAAGCACAATCCCCATATCCTAGCCATGAGTAATACTGCCGAAGGCGGCCCACATGACATCGCCGGAGTCTGTCTCTCAGCCGAGTGCCCCGACTCCACAGTGCTAGCTGGGTAGCGGGCATGTTACTGTCTTTTCTGTGGCTAAAACAACTAGGCTTGTCATTTAACTATTTTATTTGTATTTACAGATGGCCTTCAAGTTTGTTATTAAGGCACATGAAAGTTCCAGAAGGCATTTCTGCCAAAAATGTTTAGGTTCAAATGGCTCTCCTGTGAAGTAGTGACGCTATATACGCCTACTTTCCTGAACATATGTTTCACCCAGAAAAGGCCAACAGAGGGCGACAGAGTTTAACAAGTTTACTCATTTACCACCTGATGAAGTCACCAGGCAGGCCAAATCTCAATCCCACCAAAACAAGCTGAAATTTCAGGCAGTCTTTTCCAGCAGCTCTTACACTAAAAGGCCATCATAATTTTCACAATTTCATAGTTTTATTTCAACCTCATAGTGTGGAAATACACTGAGTGTACAAAACATTAGCAAAACCTTCCTAATATTGAGTTGCACCCTCTTTTGCCCTCGTTCCGCCACACTCGCATTAACATCTGTTAACCATGTGTATGTGACCAATTAAAATTTGATTTGATTTGATACACTGTCGAAAGCGTTCCACATGTGTGCTGGACCATGTTGATTACAATGTTTCCCACAGTTGTGTCAAGTCGGCTCAATTTCAAATCAAATTCTTTAACATGTCTCCTCCCCTTCATCTACACTGATTGAAGTGGATTTAACAGGTAACATCAATAAGGGATCATAGCTTTCACCAGGATTCACCTGGTCACTCTTATGTCATAGAAAGAGCAGGTGTTCCTAATGTTTTGTACAATGTGTATATATGAAACACACAAAATCAAGTTGACACTACACTGAGCCTTTAAGTGAACAATTCTCAAGGGTGCCAAACTGCCAATTTGTCAAAAGTAAGGTCGAGGGGAACAAAAGCAAGGTCCTCTAACTGAGCTCATAGTAGTCATGTATCTGACTGCGGCCTATGCTTTTCACAACCCAGTCACTATTCTGATGCTGTTTCTTCAGTATGATTACCACCTACTGACATAGCTCAGTCCTTGTACTTTACTGTTGCTGGCTGAAATCAATCAGAGAGTCACTCAATATTACTCAGCAGAAGTGCATTCGACGTGTAATACAAATTGACCATCAACAAGGGTTAGTCACCACAAGAAATTACCTCTCGTTTCTTCTTTCTCTCGTTTTCTCTCTGGTCAAAATATTCACTTGTAAAGTGATGAGGTCAAAATATGGAATAGGTTTAAATCATGTTTAAATCAGCTCTGTAGGAATGTGCTTTACTTCTTACAGAGACATATTCTTTACAACCCCCATTTTCACCATACCTGACTCACTTAACGACTTGAATGGGATAATCATTTGATGACATCAGCAAGTTCTAATTACATCACATTCCTAATTTGATGATCACGAATAAGAGGTTGCTTACTTTTACGTGTACATGCTATGCCATGCCACATAATATTATTGCTCAGCTTGGGAGGGAATAGCCAACTCTGTGCACTCCATATTCATATGATTTCCCTACGTTGACCCCAGGAAGAGTAGATGCTGTGTTAGAAACATCTAATGGGGATCATAATAAAATACTAAACACGCCAAAATACACTCTCTGTCTTACATCCAAATGCTCTCTGCCAGGTGCAATAAATCGATGCTCAAGAGAGTGGAATACAATTAGGATGACAAATAGGGTTGCTGTGCTCGGTGAGTACCAGACAAACAACTACCCTGCGAGTTAGGTCTCGCTGGATACGGAATTTGTTACCCACGAACATGACGTCAACAGAATCAATGGCATCAATAGAATTCAACTGCTCCAACAGGACATAAATAAATGCAAAACCTGCTGATCAGAGGGGTATACTACAAAGCAGCATCAGTGAGTTAGCCAGCTAACTTCTATAAACAACCAGAAATAACTGTTGATTTTCTGATTAATTAAGAAAGCTAAACTTAGATATGTGTTTTTAGTTGTTGTGTCAATTAGACCATGCCCATTTCAAGCGCCTTCTAAAAAAGACGTTGTTAACGATGTTATTTTTGAATATTAAGGCAAGTTAGCTGGCAACTCATTGATGCTTCTTTGTAGTTTAACCCTCTGGTTGTGCCTCTACTAGTCTTGCAATGTGAACATGTGAACAGTGAATGGATACATAAATAAATAAATGGAAGTGAAATTACAGTATGGGAGAAAACAAAGTGATCAAGATGGCGAAACACAAGTATAGGGAAAAAGGCGGAGCAATTCAGAGGGTTGGACAGAAGGCATATGTGGCAGGGGATCCTAACGATCAAGGATCCCGAAAAGATAGCCAGCCACATCGCGTTCACTAACGCCACCCTACCGGAGGAGTTAAACATGTTTTTCTCACGATTCGAGCACAATGACCCCGAGCTGCTGAGGAGAGTCCCTGATGACAACGTGGGCTACACACCTACTGCCCTGACAGATCCATGGACGACGCAATCGCCATTGCACTGCACAATGTCCTTACCCACCTGGACAAAAGGAATGCATAAGTAGATGCATCATCGACTACAGATCAGCCTTTAATACCATAGTGCACTATAAGCTCATAATAAAGCTCATGTCCCTTGGTCTGAACTCCTTCCTATGCAACTGGCTCCTGGGCTTCCTGATGGGCCACCCCCAGGTTGAAGGTAGGCAACATTACCTCCTAGGCACTGATTCTCAACATTGTGACCCCACAAGGGACTCAGTCCCCTCCTGTATTCCCTGTTTACCCACGATTGCGTGGCCTCACACAGTTCCAACTCCATCATCAAGTTTGCTGACGACACAACAGTAGTAGGCCCGATTACCAACAACAAGAAGACAGCCTACAGGGAGGAAGTAGGCACTCTAACTGTGTGGTGCCAGGTAAACAACCTCTAACTGAATGTTAGCAAAACAAAGGAGCTGATTGTGGACTTCAGGAGGAACCAACCTGGACACTCCCCCATCCTCATCAATGGGGCTGCCGTGGAGATGGTCAAAAACTTTGGCATACACATCTCAGAGAAGCTGAAATGGTCTAAACACACGTACACCGTGATGAAGAAGGAACGACAGCGACTCTTCAACCTCAGGATGCTGAAGAAATTCAGCCGTTCTCCCCACTTCAATCACTCAGACGCGGGCAGTACAGGAGCATCATGGCATATACTGGAGGCCAATAGTTTCTACCCTCAGACCATCAGGCTGCTGAATAGCCACCATTAGTCAGCTACCCCCCCACCCTCTATGGACATTTTCCCCCCACACCCGCGAATGATCACTTACCTTGCCGCGAATGATCACTTACCTTGCCTGTTACTCCCCCTATGGACATTTTACCCCCATCCCCAGATGAGTTTTACTCTGTCCCCATCGCAAGGACTTTCATCACTTTCGTCACTGTTGTTAATATGTATTGTTTTTATTTCACTTGGTCCCCACACCCCCTTAATGGTCTTACTGCTCCCCCATCGTCATTCCCTCCAAGCCTTAAACAGTCTTTCCTCTGCCTCCACCTCAATGGACATTTATGATGTACAGTATACAGTGCATTCGGAAAGTATTCAGATCCCTTGACTTTTTCCACATTTTGTTACATTAATAGCCTTATTCTAAATTTGATACAATTGTTTCCCCCCCTCATAAATCTACACCCAATACCCCATAATGACAAAGCAAAAACAGGTTTTAGAAATTGTTGCACATTTATTCATTATAAAAAAATGAAATACCACATTTACATAAGTATTCAGACCCTTTACTCAGTACTTTGTTGAAGCACCTGTGGCAGTGATTACAGCACCAAGTCTTCTGGGTATGACGCTACAAGCTTGGCACACCTGTATTTGGGGAGTTTCTCCCATTCTTCTCTGCAGATCCTCTCGAGCTCTGTCAGGTTGGATGGGGAGCGTCGCTGCACAGCTATTTTCAGGTTTCTTCAGAGATGTTCAATTGGGTTCAATTCCGGGCTCTGGCTGGACCACTCAAGGACATTCAGAGACTTGTCCCGAAGCCACTCCTGCATTGTATTGGCAGTGTACTTAGGGTCGTTATCCTGTTGGATGGTTAACCTTCACTCCAGTCTATGGAGCAGGTTTTCAATCAAGGATCTCTCTGTACTTTGCTCCATTCATCTTTCCCTTGATCCTGAGTAGTCTCACAGTCCCTGCCGCTGAAAAACATCCCAGCATGATGCTGTCACCCCCATGATCCCCGTATGGATGGTGCCAGATTTCCTTCAGACGTGATGCTTAGAAATCAGGCCAAAGATTTCAATGTCGGTTTCATCAGACCAGAGAATCTGAGAGTAATTTAGGTACCTTTTGGAAAACTCCAAGTTTGTGTCTTTTACTGAGGAGTGGCATCCGTCTGGCAACTCTACCATAAAGGTCTGATTGGCGGGGTGCTGCAGACATGGTTATCCTTCTGGAAGGTTCTCCCATCTCCACAGAGGAACACTGGAGCTCTGTCAGAGTGACCATCGGATTCTTGGTCACCTCCCTGACCAAGGCCCTTCTCCCCCGATTGCTCAGTTTGGCCGGGCGGCCAGCTCTAGGAAGAGTGTTGGTGGTTTCAAACTTCTTCCATATAAGAACGATGGAGCCCACTGTGTTCTTGGGGTCCTTCAATGCTGCAAAAAAATGTGGGTACCCTTCCCCAGATCTGTGCCTCGACACAATTCTGTCTCTGATCTCTACGGACTATTCCTTCGACCTTATGGCTTGGTTTTCTGCCCATGTACTGTCAACTGCTGGCAGGTGTATGCCTTTCCAAACTATGTCCAATCAATTGAATTTACCACCGGTGGACTCCATAGGAGTCCTCCATAGGATCCACAGGATGCACCTGAGTTTAATTTTGATTCTCATAGCGAGGGGTCTGAATACTTATGTAAATAAGGTATTTCTGTTTGTTTTTATACATTTGCAACAATTCTAAAAACCTGCTTTCACTTTGTCATTATGCGTTATTGTAGATTTTTATTTAATACATTTTACAATAAGGCTGTAATGAAGCAAAATGTGGAAAAGTCAAGGAGTCTGAATACTTTCCAAATGGACTGTATAGTGCTTTTTCTATTGATATTATTGCTGTTCTTTTTTACCATTTTCATTGTTTATCACTGAATTTCTTCAAGTTCCACAATCATTGTAAAACCCTGGTTGTTTTGTTGCTTGACAAAGTAATTTCAGACATATTATTTATTTAATGTGATTAGTTATTAATTTACATCTGGCCCCTCAATTTAAGATCAACCTTGTTAGTCTACGTGAACTGAACTCTCGTTTTACCATGGTGAAACTATTCAACAACAAAAAAATAGAAATAAACATTTTATAGTCAAATTATAGTGTAAATACAGGTGAGCTGGTTCTACTCTTTTTGGCCTTTTTGTGGTGGATAACTGAGCGGGCTGAGCACAAAACCTCAATCCTGTTACCCATCTATAGACATGCTAAAACATGCTTTACAATTTAATTTGTTTTGTGAATCTTGCATTCAATTGCCTTCCCTGTTGCACACAACAAGTTTCCATTCCCCCTGTCACACGGGGATTAACGGCTGATTTAAGAAAAAGAAATCGTCAACCCTGTTACTTTAATTGGCACTTAATAGGCACTTACAATAGTATATATTGAGATGGGAAAATGTGTTTTTTTTATGAAGTTGAACATGTTCTCTTTATGACAGAGTTATATAATGAGGTGAAATCAAACCTTTTTTTTTAACAAGTTAAACTTCTCAAAAGGCACCGAATTGGTGGAATGGCCCTATTATCTTTATCTACTATACTGGAACACTGTTGAGGTAGCAGGGTTTAGAAGCTAATTTGCTGCCCAGTTTCTTGCTGAGATCAATGGCAACTATAAAAGCAACTACAATAGAACACACTACATTAGCAGTGTAAGCACAGTAGAATAGCCTAGGTAATTACTCTGTAACATTACTTTTAAGTACTTACAATGCCACTGTCATATAAAGTGTTGACCTAACAACCTGTAGCCAAAATATATTTGTACAAGGTAAACATGGAAAAGCAGGATGGTTAATGAATGGTTCATGGTTAATAGCTATATAGTTTAAGACCAAAAATCAACAATTAAAACAGATAATTAATTAAGTTAATTCATGCTAAATGGCTTTGAGATCCTCCTACTCGTGAAGTAGTCATACACTCTTGCGTTTCTCCCTCAATAATACCCATCTCCATTTCAAAACACCATAAATTCACATTGACATGGTAAAGTGGCCCTGTAAGCCCCTGAGTCTGATCTTCATGCACAGATTGGTGGATATGCCTTCATAAGAGCAATAAGATGCCAAGTCATCAGTTTTTACTCCCCCGCATTGAACCATATGGTCAAATGGATGAACCTTGGCCCGGAGATGCCAAAAGGAAGTGTCCTGTCAGTTGCTTCCTCCTCACCACTGTTGTACATTGTCACTTCACTGCCCCATGCATGGTGTGGTGTTTTAAATAGCAAATGAATGAATCCACTCTACCTGCTGCTCATTTACTGTGTTAAATTAGAGTCATGATACAATATGTAAACTCAGAGTAGAGGATTAAACAATGGGTTGTGATGCTGAATTGGCTGTGGTCCAGGGATTGACCAGAGGTGAGACACAGTAACCCACAGAGGAATGGTATCTGTCTTTGCATGTCTGTTCAGTTCATGATTAAGAAAAACAAGATGGAAATGGCTTCTACCACAAAGAAGAGCAGATCTGATTTGGTCCATTGAAAGGCTCAATGGTTCACTGTCTCTGTCCATGGTGATGACACATTTTGCTGACGTACAGCGCCCCTTCAAAAGTATTTGTACATTAAAATGTCAAACTATTTACCACATATATAACTGCTTTGTAATTGTCCTGAAGGACATATCATTTGACCATTAGGATCGAACTTTGCAATACACTTACGGATATTCTATAATGTATAATGCTTAAAAACGTCTTAAGGTGTAGGGGGCAGCATTTTCACTTTTGGATAAGTAGCGTGCCCAATTTCAACTTCCTGCTACTCATGCCAGGAATATAAGATATGCATATTATTAGTAGATTTGGATAGAAAACACTGAAGTTTCTAAAACTGTTTGAATCATGTCTTTGAATCATGTCTGTGAGTATAACAGAACTTATGTAGCAGGCAAAACCCCGAGGACTAACCGTTCAGAATTATAATTATTTTGGACTCTGTCTGTTCAGTGAGTTCTCATTGGAAAATTATATATTTTAGGAACCTGTTTTCAGTTGCTACCGCTTCCACTGGATGTCACCAGTCTTTGGAATTTGGTTGAGGTTATTCATTTGTGCAATGAAGAAGTAGGCCATCTAGGAACTGGGTAACACAGTTGAGAGTTGCGCAAGACGTGAAAAGTAGCATGGTTTGTTATCTTCCTGTATTGAACACAGATAGACCCGTCTTCAATTTGATCGAATATTAACGTTTAAAAATACCTAAAGTTGTATTACAAAAGTAGTTTGAATTATTTTGGCAAAGATTCTAGGCAACTTTTGAAATATTTTGTAGTGACGTTGCGTAAGCTGTTTTTTTCTGGATCAAACGGGTCAATAAATGGACATTTAGATATATATGGAAGGAATTAATCGAACAAAAGGACCAATTGTGATGTTAATGGAACATATTGGAGTGTCAACAAAAGAAGCTCGTCAAAGGTAATGCATGTTTTATATTTTATTTCTGCGTTTTGTGTAGCGCCTGCAGGGTTGTATATGCTACCCGCTTTGTTTACTATTGGGCTATCATCAGATAATAAGCTTCTTATGCTTTCGCTGAAAAGCCTTTTAAAAATCGAACATGTTGGCTGGATTCACAACGAGTGTAGCTTTAATTTAGTGTCTTACATGTGTGATTTAATGAAAGTTTGATTTTTCTATCATTTTTTTTTTATTTGCCCAAGTGGGACGCAACTGTCCCCTATAGCATAAGACGTTTTTAAGTACCAAAAAGTGGATGAAGACATAGTTTGTACATATACAGTACCAGTCAAAAGTTTGGACACACCTACACATTCAAGGGTTTTTCTTTATTTTTTTTCTATTTTCTACATAGTGTATAATAGTGAAGACATTAAAACTAGGGGTGAAACGGTTCACAAAACTCACAGATCGGTACAATACGGTGGTGTCACGGTTTGATAGGGTTTCGAAACATCGACAAAATAAATGCTTGAGAAATATGTAATTTGTATTTAGATTTTCCATTTATTATAATAGTTAACATGGGTAGCTTGAATTCCCATAAGCATATGGAAACAAAGGGACAACAAAAAACAGCAGTGCCTGCCTTATAACATTAAATAAAATAGTAATTTAAAACAGAACTTCAACAAGAGTGTATAGTTCAGCAGCATATATCAAATTAAGTCACATACTGTAGCAGTGCCTTAAACAAAATAGGACCACTTGAGACTGGTTGCTTGAAAAAAAAAATATATAATAATAATAATTCTTTAAGAAGATGAGTCTATTCACATTATATGCAGTGAGCACAGATCGTCTTGCTGTGACAATGTCAGCCGCTGTGGAGAATACCCTCTCAATAGGGTCAGAGGTCCCAGGCACAGCCAGGTAGCGCCTTGCTAGCATGGCAACATGAGGGTATATTAACTCTTTGGTCTTTCACCATGTAAGTGGATCAGCATCCAGGGGAATACAGTCCACTTCCCTGTATGAGGCCACCTCCTCATCTATGACCTTGACCTTTGACTTGGTTCCCAGCTCCTGAGTTGTGAACAACTCCCCAAAAGCTCAGCCATGGGAGACTTCTTTTCTGGAGGAGAACCCCTGCCGTCTGCCATCTCTGGAGAAGGGTTGGCTCCTGTGGTATCTGTGGCTTGACTCTGCAGAATTAAATTAGATTCAAATTACTATCTCTGAAGTGGCTTTAAAAATATGATTTGTTTTTAGAAATATATATCAGACACTACTATGACAATTACAATTATTACTTTATAATTAATTGTTAAATCACTAATTAATAAAATAATACGTTTCACATTAACAAAATAAATACAATACCTTTTGTATATTGGTCACAATTTCTGCCGTGAGTTCATTGTAGACTTTCAGACGAGCAGCATCCAGGTGCAGCAGGGACTTGAACCCGGGGTCCAAAGCAGTGCTCTTGTGTAAGAAGTCTTGGACACCAGGGTCAGCATATCTAGGCTCCAGGTTAACTCTGATAGCAGTCTTGACATCCCTTACTGCAGGTTCATCTTCATCAGATGCCACCATTGGTTTCAGGATCATTGTTTTCATTGGCAGGACCATGAAAACTGATGGAAAGCTCTGTGCATATCAGTGTTGTGACTGTTTTGAGAGGTTTGCACATGATAACTTCCTCTGCTAGTCTTATGTCATTTTCAGACAAAGTCACAATATCTTTGACGTTCTTCCTCACAGCCTGATCAGTCAGTGTCTTACATGTGTGTACTCCGCAACTTTCTGCTCAAGGTATCTCTCAACCATGTCATGGCTTGAATTCCATCTAGTAGGGACATCTTGGATTAGTTTGTGATTTGGCAGCTCCAGCATCTCCTGTTTTGTCTTGAAAACATGTGCAGCATTTGTGCTTTTAGGAAAGAAGGATACCATCTTCCTGATCATTGCTAGGAGGCGAGAGATTGGATTCACTGACATTGCTTTTTGTGGTGCTAGATTAATAATGTGAAAAAAGCATCCCATCTGTGGCTCCAATACAGCTACAGTATTTCTAACATTATCCCTCTCCAACTTCCACACTGCAACTACTTCCTTTAGCTCTCCCCCCAAGTTTACACGGGTGTGACTAATCTTCAGGGGACATGTTTGAAGATCATGGCTTTTTATCTCCCACTCTGCCGTAATGAAATGAGCCGTTACAGTAAGGTAGCACTCTGTAGCTCTAGACGTCCAACTGTCTGTTGTTAGAGCAACAGACCGCATTTCTGACAACTCGCTCTCAAGTTGTTCTTTTGTTATTTTGTTATAAGGCAGGTATTAATGTCTGGTCAAAGTGTGTACGGGAAGGAATAGTGAAGCTCGGCTCAACCACTTTAAACATGTTTCTAAACCCCGCATTTTCTACCTCATAGAAGGGTTTCATATCTGCCACTCTGAATTTTGCTATCGCTGCGTTGATATCTTTAGCCCTACCGGAGTCAGCCACATATTGTTGCCTGAAGGCTGTGGGGAGAAGTGGTTGCCGTTATATTTTTTTGCTTAGTCCCACCGATTGGCACTGATGTCGGTGCAAATAAGTAGTCATGTTATTCCTATTGCCACTCCAATAGTCTATCGGCAATGAACAGAGCCTACATGTTGTTGAAGTTTTATCCACCACTCGTTGGCAACCCCCGTTATAGTTTACAGGGAAATCTAAATGTTCCCAGACGGCAGACCTGAATGATACTGGGGCGTCTTCTAGTTCTGGCTCGCCAATGCTTGCCATGTTGCTTCTTTGCATTTAGCTAATTGCTGCTACAACGGACTTTCAGCTCTGTTCTCGCTGGAGTGAAATAACTAATGAGCGGAGCTGCATACAACTACGAGACTAAACAACTTTTTTTTTTATACAACTTTATAACTATTTGGATATTTCTATTTATCCCAGCTATAATATAAGATTAACTTATTGTTCGCTTCACAAAGCGGACCAAACTGTGCACGTGGACCCTGTAACAGTTCAATACGAATACATGTACCATTTCACCCCTAATCAAAACTATGAAATAACTCATATGGGATGATATAATAACCAAAAAAGTGCAAAACAAATCAAAATATATTAAAGATTATAGATTTGTATAAGTAGCCACCCTTTGCCTTGATGACAGTTTTTCACACTGTTGGCATTCTCTTTTAACCAGCTTCACATTGAAGGAGTTCCCACATATGCTGAGCACTTGTTGGCTGCTTTTCCTTCACTCTGCGGTCCAACTCATCCCAAACCATCTCAATTGGCTGAGGTCGGGTGATTGTGGAGGCCAGGTCATCTTATGCAGCACTCCACTCTGCTTTTGGGTCAAATAGCCCTTACACAGCCTGGAGGTGTGTTTGGTCGTTGTCCTGTTGAAAACAAATTATAGTCCCACTAAGCACAAACCAAATGGGATGGTGTATCACTGCAGAATGCTGTGGCAGCCATGCTGGTTAAATATGCCTTGAATTCAAAATAAATCACTGACAGTGTCACCAGCAAAACACACCCATACCATCACACCTCTTCCTCCATGCTTCACGATGGAAACCACACATGCGGAGATCATCCGTTCACCAATTGTGTCTCACAAAGAGGGACATCTTGGATTAGTTTGGCGGTTGGAACAAAAAACTAAACTCTGGGCCTTCCTTTCCCGTGGCTGTATCATGAGAGACAGTTGTATCATAGCGTGTGATGGTTTTTGCGACTGCACTTGAAGAAACTTTAAAAGTTCTTGAAATGTTCCAGATTAACTGACCTTCATGTTTTAAAGTAGTGATGGGCTGTCGTTTCTCTTTGCTGATTTGAGCTGTTCTTGCCATAATATGGACTTGGTCTTTTACCAAATAGGGCTATCTTCTGTATACCACCCCTACCTTGTCACAACACAACTGATTGGCTCAAACGCATTAAGAAGGGAAGAGATTCCATAAATGTACATTTAGAAATGCACACCTGTTAATTTAAATGCATTCGAGGTGACTACCTCATGAAGCTGGTTGAGAGAATTCCAAGAGCGTGCAAAGCTGTCATCAAGGCAAAGGGTGGCTACTTTGAAGAATCTCAAATATAAAATATATTTTGATTTGTTTAACACTTTTTTGGTTACTACATGATTCCATATGTGTTTTTTAATAGTTTTGATGTCTTTACTATTATTCTACAATGTAGAACATAGTAAAAAATTAAGAAATACCCTGGAATGAGTAGGTGTGTACAAACTTTTGACTGTACTTGACATGTACTGTACATGTAATGCTTATTACAGTAGTTACCTGGTTTGGCAACAGAGCATTTTTTCATCTCCATTACACTATCATTTTGCACACGTGTGTTTTGTATGCCCTCCATGATACAAATTGTTTATTTGGGTGGAACATTTACTGAGGACTTTGTCCTGTAATTTGTCCCGATCGTCACCAGGACATTAATTGGTTTATTTTACAGAAACACAGGATCCAGCCAAAGCCTCAGGCCTGTGGGTCATGAGTTGCATCTATAATGATCATTTAATACTCATGTACTTACAAGCTCTGCCCGCACGGAGGGCCATTATTGGGTGCCTCAAAACTTGCTTTATGTAGAATATCCATTATCAATGTTATTGATGTTCTCTGATTTCACACACATATTGAAGTGTATTTGTTTTGGATCCAATTCTGTTAAGAAGGATCGGACCATTTCTTTTACATTTTTGCCAAAAATGACATACACGCATCTAACTGCCTGTAGCTTTGAAAGGAAACACTTTGAAGTTTGTGGAAATGTGAAATGAATGTTGGAGAATATAACACATTAGATCTGGTAAAAGAAAAACATGCATTTTTTGTATTTGTTTTGTACTATCATCTTTTAAATGCAAGTGAAAGCCATAATATATTATTCCAGCCAGGTGCAATTTCGGCCACTAGATTTCAGCAGTGTATGTGCAAAATGTTAGACTGATCCAATGAACCATTGCATTTCTGTTCAAAATGGTGTATCAAGACTTAATTAGTTTATTAATAACTTTTCAGGTTCATTGTGCACTCTCCTCAAACAATATCATGGTATTCTTTCACTGTAATAGCTGCTGTAAATTGGACAGTGCAGTTAGATTAACAAGAATCTAAGCATTCTGCCAATATCAGATATGTCCTGGGAAAATGTTCTTGTTACTTACAACCTCATGCTAATCGTATTAGCCAACTGTCCCGAGGGGGACCCACTGATCCTGTAGAGGTTTTTAACGGGAGTTCAAACTTATTTATGCTTTGAGGAAGGTGGTGGGACTGGCAGTGTTGATAAAATTGTTTATTGAGTATTCCTTTCTAAAAGTTTTGAAGCAACATATTTGGAAGAAAAGCTGATGGGGGGGGGGGAATTTGATGCCTGAGTGCCTGCATTTCTTAACCTCAGCAGCTATTTACATAAATAGTGTTTGAATAAATACTGATTTAAATACTAATACTGATTTGCTCATACCCTGTAGTTTTTTCCATGCCTTGATTTGCCATTTGTAGCTTTTGGGCATGGCAATCCATTGACTGAAGCTTACTACACTGAGCACAATGTTTTATAATGGAGGAACCATTGTATGAGTTAATAATTATCATGTATACTTACAAACAATAGTGCTGATATTTGTTTGCACTGTTGTGCGTTTAGAAATGAGGTTGTCCATATAAGATATACTGAACAAAAATATAAACACAACATGTAAAGTGTCAATCTCATGTTTCATGAGCGGAAATAAAAGATAACAGACATTTTCCATGCGCACAAAAATAATTTATCTCAAATTCTGCGCACAAATTTGTTGACATCCATGTTAGTCAACATTTCTCCTTTGCCAAGATTTTTTATTTATTTATTTCACCTTTATTTAACCAGGTAGGCAAGTTGAGAACAAGTTCTCATTTACAATTGCGACCTGGCCAAGATAAAGCAAAGCAGTTCGACACATACAACGACACAGAGTTACACATGGAGTAAAACAAACATACAGTCAATAATACAGTATCCATGGTGGCAAAGTAAATATAATATAGCAAGTAAAACACTGGAATGGTAGATTTGCAGTAGAAGAATGTGCAAAGTAGAAATACAAATATTGGGGTGCAAAGGAGCAAAATTAAATAAATAAAATAAATACAGTAGGGAAAGAGGTAGTTGTTTGGGCTAAATTATAAGTGGGCTATGTACAGGTGCAGTAATCTGTGAGCTGCTCTGACAGTTGGTGCTTAAAGCTAGTGAGGGAGATAAGTGTTTCCAGTTTCAGAGAGTTTTGTAGTTTGTTCCAGTCATTGGCAGCAGAGAACTGGAAGAAGAGGCGGCCAAAGAAAGAATTGGTTTTGGGGGTGACTAGAGAGATATACCTGCTGGAGAGCGTGCTACAGGTGGGTGATGCTATGGTGACCAGCGAGCTGAGATAAGGGGGGACTACCTAGCAGGGTCTTGTAGATGACATGGAGCCAGTGGGTTTGGCGACGAGTATGAAGCGAGGGCCAGCCAACAAGAGCGTACAGGTCGCAATGGTGGGTAGTATATGGGGCTTTGGTGACAAAACCGATTGCACTCTGATAGACTGCATCCAATTTGTTGAGTAGGGTATTGGAGGCTGTTTTGCAAATGACATCGCCGATGGTCAGTTTTACAAGGGTATGTTTGGCAGCATGAGTGAAGGATGCTTTGTTGCGAAATAGATTTAACTTTGGATTGGAGATGTTTGATGTGGGTCCGGAAGGAGAGTTTACAGTCTAACCAGACACCTAGGTATTTGTAGTTGTCCACGTATTCTAAGTCAGAGCCGTCCAGAGTAGTGATGTTCGACAGGCGGGCAGGTGAAGGCAGCGATCGGTTGAAGAGCATGCATTTAGTTTTCCTTGTATTTAAGAGCAATTGGTGGCCACGGAAGGAGAGTTGTATGGCATTGAAGCTTGCCTGGAGGGTTGTTAACACAGTGTCCAAAGAACGGCCAGAAGTATACAGAATGGTGTCGTCTGCGTAGAGGTGGATCAGAGACTCACCAGCAGCAAGAGCGACATCATTGATGTATACAGAGAAGAGAGTCGGTCCAAGAAATGAACCCTGTGGCACCCCCATAGAGACTGCCAGAGGTCCGGACAGCAGACCCTCCGATTTGACACACTGAACTCTATCAGAGAAGTAGTTGGTGAACCAGGCGAGGCAATCATTTGAGAAACCAAGGCTGTCGAGTCTGCCGATGAGGATGTGGTGATTGAATACGGCTGCATACTAATGTTTCTTATCGACGGCAGTTAAGATATCGTTTAGGACCTTGAGCGTGGCTGAGGTGCACCCATGACCAGCTCTGAAACCAGATTGCATAGCAGAGAAGGTATGGTGAGATTCGAAATGGTCGGTAATCTGTTTGTTGACTTGGCTTTCAAAGACCTTAGAAAGGCAAGGTAGGATAGATATAGGTCTATAGCAGTTTGGGTCAAGAGTGTCCCCCCCTCTGAAGAGGGGGATGACCGCAGCTGCTTTCCAATCTTTGGGAATCTCAGACGACACGAAAGAGAGGTTGAACAGGCTAGTAATAGGGGTGGCAACAATTTCGGCAGATCATTTTAGAAAGAAAGGGTCCAGGTTGTCTAACCCGGCTGATTTGTAGGGGTCCAGATTTTGCAGCTCTTTCAGAACATCAGCTGACTGGATTTGGGAGAAGGAGAAATGGGGAAGGCTTGAGCGAGTTGCTGTGGGGGCTGCCGTGCTGTTGACCGGGGTAGGAGTAGCCAGGTGGAAAGCATGGCCAGCCATAGATCAATGATTATTAAAATTCTCAATTATGGTGGATTTATCAGTGGTGACAGTGTTTCCTATCTTCAGTGCAGTGGGCAGCTGGGAGGAGGTGTTCTTATTCTCCATGGACTTTACAGTGTCCCAGAAGTTTTTTGAGTCTGTGTTGCAGGAAGCAAATTTCTGCTTGAAAAAGCTAGCCTTGGCTTTTCTAACCGATTGTGTATAATGGTTTCTAGCTTCCCTGAACAGCTGCATATCACGGGGGCTGTTCGATGCTAATGCAGAATGCCATAGAACGTTTTTGTGTTGGTTAAGGGCAGTCAGGTCTGGGGAGAACCAAGGGCTATATCTGTTCCTGGTTCTAAATTTCTTGAATGGGGCATGCTTATTTAAGATGGTTAGGAAGGCATTTAAAAAAAATACCCAGGCATCCTCTACTGACGGGATGAGATCAATATCCTTCCAGGATACCTCGGCCAGCTCGATTAGAAAGGCTTGCTCGCTGAAGTGTTTCAGGGAGCGTTTGTCAGTGATGAGTGGAGGTTGTTTGACCGCTGACCCATTACGGATGCAGGCAATGAGGCAGTGATCGCTGAGATCTTGGTTGAAGACAGCAGAGGTGTATTTAGAGGGCAAGTTGGTTAGGATGATATCTATGAGGGTGCCCGTGTTTGAGGCTTTGGGGAGGTACCTGCTTGGTTCATTGATCATTTGTGTGAGATTGAGGGCATCAAGCTTAGATTGTAGGATGGCTGGGGTGTTAAGCATGTTCCAGTTTAGGTCGCCTAGCAGCACGAGCTCTGAAGATAGATGGGGGGCAATCAGTTCACATATGGTGTCCAGAGCACAGCTGAGGGCAGAGGGTGGTCTATAGCAAGCGGCAACGGTGAGAGACTTGTTTTTAGAGAGGTGGATTTTTAAAAGTAGAAGTTCAAATTGTTTGGGTACAGACCTGGATAGTAGGACAGAACTCTGCAGGCTATCTTTGCAGTAGATTGCAACACCGCCCCCTTTGGCAGTTCTATCTTGTCTGAAAAAGTTGTAGTTTGGGATGAAAATTTCTGAATTTTTGGTGGTCTTCCTAAGCTGATGATCCATCCACCTAAAATGGTGTGGCATATCAAAAAGTTGATTAAACAGCATGGTCATTACACAGGTGCACCTTGTGCTGGGGACACTAAATGGACACTCTAAAATGTGCAGAAATGTCCACAAGAGCTGTTGCAGGATAATTTTATGTTAATTTCTCTACCATAAGTCGCCTCCAACATCGTTTTAGAGAATTTGGCAGTATGTCCAACTGGCCTCACAGCCGCAGACCTCGTGTAACCACACCAGCCCAGGACCCCCACATCCGGCTTCTTCACCTGCGGGATCGTCTGAGACCAGCCACCTGGACAGCTGATGAAACAGAAGAGTACTTCTGTCTGTAATAAAACCTGTGTTGGGGAAAACTCATTGTGATTGACTGGGCCTTGCTCCCCAGTAGGTGGGCCAGTCTACCAAGTGGGTGGGCCTATGCCCTCCCAGGCCGACTCATGGCTGCTAGTGAATTTATTTAAATTGACTGATTTCCTTATATGAACTGTAACTCAGTAAAATCTTTGAAATTGTTGCATGTTGCATTTATATTTTCGTTCTGTATAAATATTTGCCACAATGCATTAAGCAATGCGAACTTCATTATCACCTCTGGCACTTCTGCCGCATTTTCCCCATGCTGCATATGACTGAACTCTTCTTCACGGGTAGCAGGAGAATGCTTAGAGCAGTGTCTCATTAAACTGGGATATTGTCCTTGCTACACTCCAAGAAAAAAGTTTTCCGAAAGAGTTCTGCAGCTGTCCCCATAGGAGAACCCTTTTTGGTTCCAGGTAGAACTCTATTAGGTTCCATGTAAATTCCACCCTCTCTGGAAAGGGTTCTACATGGAACCCAAAAGGGGTTCTTCAAATGGTTATCCTATGAGGACAGACAAATAACCCTTTTTGGTTCTAGATAGCACCTTTTTTTTCTAAGGGTATCCCATGAGCTTTGTTCAAACAGATGGTCTAGTTGGACTGCACTGGCCAGTAAGGTTACTGGCCAGTGCAGGTTACAAATGTGTACCCCCACAGTGCACAGATCAGCTATTTCGCTCACCGTAGAGGCTGGGCTTGATATACTGTATGTACCTCGCTGTGCATTGGGCAGCAGTCTGATAGGGTATGTGATTCAACTGTAGATGGTTGTTACTTTCAGTTAAAAGTTATCTGGTGCAAAGTAAGATATAATATTTTATCCATTTATTATTTATCAAAACCTTTCATAGTTCTCCAGCTACAGTGGTCATTTTAAGAAATGCATTTCCAAATATGTTCTCGCGTTCGCTGAGACGGCATTAACGTTCAATGCTGCATATGTCGGACTCAATAGGATATTAACTTTAAAAGACACATTTGCTACTAGGTGCAATTCACAGTAAATGCTGCATATGTCGGCTTAATCGGAGAGTACCTTAAATTAAAATACCAATCCCGCTATAAGGCGGATCTAATGGAGATCGGAAAGAATCCCGACCTGTCTTTAATTTTCTTGAACAACAAAACAAATGTTTTAATAGAAAAGTACCACTGGAGAGCTATTTCTTTCATTTTCAGTTGCCAATGTCCATCTTTCCAATCTAAAACCAAAACGGTAAATAAAAGTAATTCCTAATGTGGTCAGGACGGTGAACTGTGCTTCTGATCCATTTTGTGAAGTCAGACAGAATATGTTCTTCTCAACAATTTATATTGTGCAGGACAGGTTGTATTCTATGTGCAGATAGCGTGGCAGTGGAGGAATATTTGGCAGCAGATATGATCACTTTGGAAAACCGGGTTTAGTTTTTTAGCAGAGGAACTGTTTAATCACATTTTTCATATGATGTGGCGACTATTGGAAAGCAGGGGGAAATGTGCCTCAAAGGACAAAGACATGATGCATGCTTGGCTGTGTGATGCCTGCAGATAGTTCCTATCTTCCAGATATCTTTTATTGCTATTATTTTCCTTGTGTCCTTGGGTTCCTCATGATTTGGAATTTGTTTTCTTTAAGAATGTTTATCCCTGTTGCTCTGGACACAAGAATAAGCAAATTATAGCAACAGCCAATAAGCTTACCTTGCAAGGCTTTCTAGAATGAATGTTGCTAACGCTTTACTTGAACCCTCTGTTATAATGCTACATAACACTGTTGCAATGTTATCACTGATGCCATGACAGCTAGTGTCAGCTTATGGCAACTGACTTAACACTGTTAATGATATGAACTGTCAGCTGTACATAACACTAGGCAAACTAAGCATGATTGTGTAAGTTGCTAGGTTAAAACATTGAAGACCGCTACAACTGTGAAGTGCTTTTATAACCAAAATAAGTTGGTTCTTCAGACTATATTTGGAAATAATAAAGTAAATGGTGTTTTACTACTTGACATGACTGACATGACACCACTGCAGCAATACAGCATAGCCTTCTATAATATATGCTAGTGTCAGGACTACCCAGTAATTTCCCTCCAAAGCCCCATTCATAGCTGCTGTCCGAGCACTCTCCATGACAGTAATGGTCCTTTAAAAGGCAGGCAGAGGAGAATTCCCTTCGCTGTCTGACAATGTAGAACAGCAAAGGAAGGCAGCACTATCCCTCCCTCTTTCTGGATCCACCAACACCACGCCAGCACTGTGTGGCCTGGGAGTGTATTCAGACCCCTGCGGTTGATTTGCTCCCCAAATTCAGAGGACTTGGACTGCCTGGTTGCAGTAAGATTCCCCCTCAGGATACATAATGGGAGGTTAGGCCGGTTTTGTTTTCTTCTTTGCTCTTTTGAGACCTCTCTGCTTGCCAATTCTTTTGAAGGAGAGAACTTGCCAAGGAGCATAAAAAACGACAGGCCACAAAACCCCCATTCACCACCAGGTGGCTGGTTTAAATCAGTGGAATTATTTCACCCCATCGTTTGGCTCTTTAAAGGACTGTAAAGGCTTGTTATATATGCTTTATTGTTTTGCCCCAGGTGCAGACTAAAAAGGTTGTTTGAAAGACACATTTTTTGCGTACTTCATTTGAACCATTTTATGTACAGTATAACAGTCATACATTGCATACTAATTATTCAAAATTGCTTAGATGAACAGTAAACAAGCCTCTATGGACAATGCACCAAGTTGTGACTCGATTTCTCACAGTGCATAAATCATGAAGTCAAATGTTACATATTAGAGATTCCAATGCTTTGTAGAGGGCACTCTACTGTACACATCTTTCAACACATTCACGGCTTCTGTTTTATGAACATACTGAACTTGCCTTAATATTTAAACACCATAGTACTGAGCACAGGGCTTTTTGGAGGCACAACAAGGCAACAAATTTGCCACCTTGCAGATTGTCAGGCTGATATAGTGGCCTTAATTGGTGCTGGGCCTTCTGGGTCCAGGCTTAGTCAAACGTGGAGAGCTCGACCCTGAATGGCTTCCCGCAAGGTCGGGCTGCCCTCCCCGTCATGTTCACCCAAAAGACCCATACATCACTAGCGACAGACTGGAAATTAATGCGACCGAGATCCAGAGCGCACCAATGTCGTGATCACGTCTCGCTCCTTGGCCAGACTCTTCACAAATGTGCAGTTAAGAGTAAGGCCTCAACTGTGGCAGGGTCTGTCATGTGAAACAGTAAATCAACTCAAAATATATTTATTATTTTTAGTTTCCCCACGTCTTCTGCAGGAAATCGTTTTTTTTTTATTTACATATTTTTTAAGGCAAGATTTTCTATAGAAGATGTTGATGAATTTCTTATCTCTAATAGCAATCATGACAGTTAATATATCCCTCAAATCTGACTCCAGTCTCCTTCAATTACTAATAAGTTAATTTAACTTTTCCAAAAGGGCAGTGAGTAGAGTGAGGGGTGCTTTGACACTGCTTTGAAGAAACAATTTTGCTGTTACATTATTATCCATCATATAGTAGCTAATTATGATGTTTGCCCTTGACTGTGACCTCCTACTGCGAGTGAGGACCCACCAGCTTCTAATTCCTTGCTTGAATGAGAGGGATCATTGGATTTAAGCATGCCATCAAATTCACATCTTTAGTTTTTGAAATATGGCAATACCTACTGTATACAGATATTCGTACAACATATTACACCAAACATTCTGATTTAATTGAGTGCTAAAGCAGTTTGACCTCACATTTTTTGGGACACTCCTCTGCTTCCCATAGGCCTATTGGGAAGCTCTATTCTGTATGCAAAGGTTACATAAGGGGCTCACTGAAGAACAGTGAATAAGTTCACAGGTAGACTGTGTTTACCAAACAGAGCTGCACCATACAACAGGCATTAAGTGTAATCCTATATTGTGTGCTGAATCAATAATAAGTACTCCAGGGTCCCTAAATTAATTTAGGATGTTGTACACATCCTTCATGAAAACAACCCTTGGAAAGTTACTGTCTTATCTCCAACCTTGAGAGTAGAACAACTCCACTGATCAGGGTAATGTAATGTAATTTAGGGTAGGGAGGAGTGCAAATGAGGAATTACAGTGGCGGAACGCAGTAGATCAGAAGCAATGGATACGTTCACAATACACAACTGAACCCTACTTCGCTACTGCCCATGATTCTCCATTTGTACATGTCTGGCGTTCAGCTCCGACACAGAGCGGGAATAGAGCAGGCTGCACTCCAACATGCAGTAACCTTGATGACATCCTTCATTACTTTGTACAGTCTGATGTCCTGACAGAGGCACTCTGCACCAGATGGAGGGGAGGGACACAGCACACCTCCCATCACACTCCCACCTTTGTCCTTTAGAGCGGCCAGTAAAATTGGGCTGGGGGGCTGTATGGGGGAGAAATAGGAAGAGAAAGGGGGAGGAGTGGGGCGGTTTGGACCTGGAGTATATCTCAGCGGCTCTGCAGAGCTGTCCTTGTTGAAGGTGCTTTGACAGCAGGTGTCCTCGGCCCCGCACTGACCATGCAATGCCACCAACCTGCGCTTTACGGCATGAGGTAATGGAACTTCAGCCCGTCCCCTGCCATGCCTCTGTAACCCCCCCAGGATAAGAACACCAGCAGCCATCATCATCGAGTGAGAATGCCAGAGCAGAGTGGAAAGGTTCCCTGACCTGGAAGAGATAGGCCAGGTGATGTGCGGGGACTCAGTACTCAACCCTACCTGATTTCAGGTGTTATCTGGAGTTCAACACAAACGGGATTCAGACTTCCGTATATTCACTGAGTGTACAAGACATTAAGAACACCTGCTCTTGCAATGACATAGACTGACCAGGTTAATTCAGGTGAAAGCTATGATCCCTTATTGAAGTCACTTGTTAAATCCACTTCAATCAGTGTAGATGAAGGAGAGACAGGTTAAAGAAGGAACGTTAAGCCTTGACACAATTGAGACAAAATATGTTGTACCTTTGAATGGGCTATGTCTAGAACTGCAGTGCTGCTGGGTTGTTTATGCTCAACAGTTTCCCGTGTGTATCAAGAATGGTCCACCACCCAAAGGACATCCAGCCAACTTTACACAACTGTGGGAAGCATTGGAGTCAACATGGGCCAGCATCCCTGTGGAACGCTTTCGACACCTTGTGGGGGGGAAGGGTGCGCAACTCAATATTAGGAAGGTGTTCTTAATGTTTTGTACACTGTGTATTTTTCCTTTAAGCTGAGCAATCTCAGTTCTCATACCTTGAATATATATATTACTCACAGAATACATCCAAAATTACTTACGGTAATTCATTATTATTATTATTATTACATTTTAGTCATTTAGCAGATGCTGTTATCCAGATTAACTTACAGTTAGTGCATTCATTAAGATAGCTAGGTGGGACAAGCACAAAGCTGTCATCAAAGCAATGGTGGCTACCTTGAAGAATCTCAAATATAAAATATATTTGTATTTGTTTAACATTTTTTTGGTTACTATATGATTCCATGTGTGTTATTTCATAGTTTTGATGTCTTCAATATTATTCTACAACGTAGAATGGAATGAGTAGGTGTGTCCAAACGTTTTACTTGTACTGTATATATATGTATGGAGTTGGTCCCCCATTTGCTGCTATAACAGCATCTACTCTTCTGGGAAGGCTTTCTACTATGTTGGAACATTGCTGTGGGGACAGTCAGCCATGAGCATTAGTGAGGTCGGGCACTGATGTTGGGCGATTAGGCCTGGCTCGCAGTCGGCGTTACAGTTCATCCCAAAGGTTTTCGACGGGGTTGAGGTGAGGGCTCTGTTCAGGCCAGTCAAGTTCTTCCACACCAATCTCGACAAACCTTTTCTGTATGGACCTCGCTTTGCGCACGGGAAACAGAAAAAGTCCTTCCCCAAACTGTTGCCACAGTTGGAAGCACAGAATTGTCTAGATTGTCATTCTATGCTGTAGCATTAAGATTTCCCTTCACTTTAACTAAGTGGCCTAGCCCGAACCATGAAAAACAGCCCCAGACCATTATTCCTCCCCTACCAAACATTACAGTTGGCAGGAAGTGTTATGGTGAAGCCATACGGTGAAGCGTTATCATCACTACAGAGGATGCGTTTCCACTGCTACAGAGTCCAATGGCGGCGAGCTATTATTTAAAAAATATATATATTATTTAACCTTTATTTTACTAGGCAAGTCAGTTAAGAACAAACTCTTATTTACAATGACGGCCTACCAAAAAGCCTCCTGCGGGGTTGGGGGCTGTGATTAAAAATACAAATAAATTAAATAAAAATATAGAACAAAAAACACATCACGACAAGAGAGACAACGTAACACTACATAAAGAAAGACCTAAGACGACAACATAGCATGATAGCAACACAACATGACAACAACATGGTAGCAACACAACATGGCAGCAGCACAAACAGGGTACAAACAATAATGCTTTTACACCACTCCAGCCGATGCTTGGCATTGTACATTGTGATGCTAGGCTTGTGTGCGGCTGCTCGGCCATGGAAACCCATTTCATGGATCTTCCGACGAACAGTTACTGTGCTGATGTTGCTTCGAGGACAGGCGATTTCACTGTGCTACGTGGTCCCGTTCTTTGAGCTTGTGAGGCCTATCACTTCGCGGCTGAGCTGTTGTTGCTCCTAGACTTTTCTACTTCACAATAACAGCACTTACAGCGCATTTGGAAAGTATTCAGACCCCTTGACTTTTCCCTCATTTTGTTAGGTTACAGCCTTATTCTAAAATGCATTAAATAGTTTTCCCCCTCATCAACCTGCACACAATACCAGATAATGACAAAGCAAAAACTGTTTTTTTGATTCAGACCCTTTACTCAATACTTTATAGATGCACCTTTGCAGAAAATATGGTGCCAAAGAACATGGCTGACGTTTTACATTCTCCCAACCAATTGTGCTATTTTGTTAGTTTTTTAGCGTTTTGTGTAACTTTTTTTTGTTGTTATTGTGTACATAATGTTTCTGCTACCGTCTCTTAATAACTTCTGGAGATGAGAACAATGATTACTTACCGCGGCCTGGAAGAAACTTTTTCCTTTAACGAATCCGACGAGAAGGATGTCCTGCTTTCACTGGAACAGGCCCAGATCCACGCCTTTTGCGTGAAGAAAAGACGCAGGAAAAGGGCCGCAGATCAGGCAGCCTTCTGAGAATCTGTAGGCGAGCGAGTAAACTCCCATTTCCATCCGTTCTTCTTGCTAACGTGCAATCATTGGAAAATAAAATGGACCACGATTAAGATTATCCTACGAACGGGACATCAAAAACAGTAACATTTTATGTTTCACCGAGATGTGGTTGAACGACGATACGGACAATATAGAGCTGGCGGGATTTTCAATGCACCCGGCAGAACAGAGACGCTACCTCTGGTAAGACGAGGGGTGGGGGTGTGTGTCTATTTGTCAATAACAGCTGGAGCGCGATGTCTAATATTAAAGAAGTCTTGAGGAATTGCTCGTCTGAGGTAGAGTACCTTATGATAAGATGTCGACCATACTATCTACCAAGAGAGTGCTCATCTATATTATTCTTAGCCGTCTATTTACCACCACAGAACGAAGCTGGCACTAAGACCGCTCTCAACCAACTCTATAAGGCCATAAGCAAAGAAGAAAATGCTCACCCAGAAGCGGCGCTCCTAGTGGCCGGGGACTTTAATGCAGGCAAATTTAAATCAGTATTACCAAAGTTTTACCAGCATGTCACATGTGCAAGCAGAGGGAAAAACAATCCTAGACCCCTTTTACTCCACACACAGACATGCATACAAAGCTCTCTCCCGCTCTCCATTTGGCAAATCTGACCATAATTCTATCCTCCTGATTCCTGCTTACACGCAAAAACTAAAGCAGGAAGTACCAGTGACTCACTCAATAGTGAAGTGGTCAGATAACGCTACACTACAGGATTGTTTTGCTAGCACAGACTTTAATATTTTCCGGGATTCATTCAATGGCATTGAAGAGTACACCACCTCAGTCATCGGCTTCATCAGTAAGTGCATCAACGACGTAGTCCCCACAGTGACTGTATGTACATATCCCAACCAGAAGCCATGGATTACAGGCAACATCCGCATCGAGCTAAAGGCTAGAGCTGCCGCTTACAAGGAGCGGGACACTAATTTGGACTATTATAAGAAATCCTGCTGTGCCCTCAGATGAACCATCAAACAAGCAAATAATCAATACATGATTAAGATTGAATCCTACAACAAAGGCTCTGATGCTCGTCGGATGTGGCAGGGCCGGAAAACTATTATGGATTACAAAGGGAAACCCAGACGCGAGCTGCCCAGTGATGCGAGCCTACCAGACAAGCTAAATGACTTTTATGCTCTCTTCGAGGCAAGCAACACTGGAGCACGCACAACAAGAGCACCAGCTGTTGTGGATGACTGTGTGATAATGCTCTTGGTAGCCGATGTGAACAAAACCTTTAAACAGGTCAACATTCACAAAGCCGCTGGGCCAGACGGATAACCAAGACGTGTACTCAAAGCATGCGCTGACCAACTGTCAAGTCTCTTCACTGACATTTTCAACCTCTACCTGACCGAGTCTGTAATACCTACATGTTTCAAGCAGACCACTATAGTCCCTGTGCCCAAGGATGCGAAGGTAACCTGCCTAAATGATTATCGCCCGTGGCACTCACGTCGGTAGCTATGAACTGCTTTGAAAGGCTGGTCATGACTCACATCAACAGCATCCTCCTGGACACCCTAGACCCACTCCAATTCACATACCACCCCAACAGATCCACATATGACGCAAGCTCAATCGCACTCCACACTGCCCTTTCTCACCTGGACAAAAGGAACACCTATGTGAGAATGCTGTTCATTGACTTCAGCTCAACATTCAACACCATAGTGCCCACGAAGCTCATTACTAAGCTAAGGACCCTGGTACTAAACACCTCCCTCTGCATCTGGTGCCTGGACTTCCTGACGGGCCGCCCCCCCAGGTGGTAAACAACAGGTCTGCTACGCTGATCCTTAAAACTGGGGTCCCTCAGGGGTGTGTACTTAGTCCCCTCCTGTATTCCCTGTTCACCCACGACTGTGTGGCTAAACACCATCATTAAGTTTGCTGATAACACAACACAACACAACAGTGGTAGGCCTGATCACCGACAACGATGAGACGGCCTATAGGGAGGAGGTCAGAGAACTGGCAGTGTGGTGCCAGGACAACAACCTCTCCCTCAATGTGAGCAAAACAAAGGAGCTGATCATGGACTACAGGAAAAGGCAGGCCGAACAGGCCCCCATTAACATCGATGGGGCTAAAGTGGAGCGGGTCGAGAGTTTCAAGTTCCTTGGTGTTCACATCACCAAAGAACTGTCATGTTCCAAATATACCAAGACAGTCGTGAAGAGGGCACGACAAAACCTTTTCCCCCTCAGGAGACTGAAAAGATTTGGCACGGGTCCTCAGATCCTCAAAAGGTTCTACAGCTCCACCATCGAGAGCATCCTGACTGGTTGCAACAGCTCGGCATCTGACCGTAAGGCGCTACAGAGGGTAGTGCGAACAGCCCAGTACATAACTGGGGCCAAGCTTCCCACCATCCAGGACCTTTACAATAGGCGGTGTCAGTGGAAAGCCCATAAAGTTGTCAGAGACTCCAGTCACCCAAAGTTATAGACTGTTTCCTCTGCTACCGCATGACAAGCTGTACCGGAGCGCCAACTCTAGGACCAAAAGGCTACTCAACAGCTTCTACCCCCAAGCCATAAGACTACTGAACAATTAATACAATCGCCACCGGACAATTTCCATTTTGTACACTGCTGCTACTCGCTGTTTATTATCTATGCAGAGTCACATCACCCCACCTACATGTACAAATTACCTCAACTAACCTGTACTCCTGCACACTGACTCGGTACCGGTGCCCCTTGTATATAGCCTCATTAATGTTATTTTTATTGTGTTCATTTTTATTTTAGTCTACTTGGTAAATATTTTCTTAACTCTTCTTGAACTGCACTGTTGGACTATAGCTCGTAAGTAAGCATTTCACAATAGGGTCTACACTTGTTGTATTCTGAGCGTTTGACAAATAAAGTTTGATTTGAATTGCAGCCTCGAGTCTTGTTAGTATGACGCTACAAGCTTGGCACACCTGTATTTGGGGAGTTTCTCCCATTCTTCTCTGCAGATCCTCTCAAGCTCTGTCAGGTTGGATGGGGAGCATTGCTGCACAGCTATTTTCAGGTTTCTCCATAGATTTGATCGGGTTCAAGTCTGGGCTCTGGCTGGGCCACTAAAGGACAATCTAAGACTTGTCCCGATGCCACTCCTGTGTTGTCTTGGCTGTGTGCTTATGGTTGTTTACCTGTTAGACGGTGAACATTCGCCCCAGTCTGAGGTCCTGAGCCCTCTGGAGCAGGTTTTCATCAAGGATCTCTCTGTACTTTGCCCCGTTCATCTTTGCCTCGATCCTGACTAGTCTGCCAGTCCCTGCCTTTGTAAACTACCCCGACAGCATGATGCTGCTACCACCATGCTTCACAGTAGGGATGGTGCCAAGTTTCCTCCAGACGAGACGCTTGGCCTTCAGGCCAAAGAGTTCAATCTTGGTTTCATCAGACCAGAGAATCGTGTTTCTCATAGTCTGAGAGTCTGTAACGCAACACAATCCTCTCTAGTGGCTTGGATTTTGCTATGACATGAACTGTCAACTTTGGGACCTTATATAGACAGGTATGTGCCTTTCCAAATCATGTCCAATCAATTTAATCTACCACAGGTGGACTCCAATCCAGTTGTGCAAACATCTCAAGGATAATCAATGGAAACAAGAAGCACCTGAGCACAATTTCGAGTCTCATAATAAAGGATCTGAATACTTATGTATATTGTGATATTTATGTTTTTTTTATATACTTTTGCAAAAAATTATAAAAAACTGTTTTCACTTTGTCATTATGGGGTATTGTGTGCAGATTGCTGAGGATTTGTATTTTTTTTAATCCATTTTAGAATAAGCCTGTAACCTAGCAAAATGTGGGGAAAGTCAAGGGGTCTGAATACTTTCCAAAGGCACTGTACAGTTGACCAGGGAAGTTCTAGCAGGGCAAAAATAGGACGAACTGACTTGTTGGAAAGGTGACATCCTATGATGGTGCCACATTGAAAATCCCTGAGCTTTTCAGTAAGGCCATTCTGCTGCCAATGTTTGTCTATGAGATTGCATGACTGTGTGCTTGATTTTATACACCTGTCAGCTACGAAGGTGGCTGAAGTAGCCACACCAAATAAGTCCCCAATCAATACTTGAAATTGCCCAAACAGCACCAGAACATAAAGATGAAATGTATTTAGAACTTTGTTCTGGCAGTACGATGCATTACAACTAAAAGCAGATTTACCCATCTCAGTGGACACCGTTGGAACCTCGAGTTAACCAACCATTTGAACGTGTTAGGCAACTCAGGTGTCAAATTTAGATAAGATGGAAGTTTATGAGATAGGTCCTTGTAAACAAAAAGGGTGTAATGTAAGACATCTACAGGTCTTAGGCGAAGTCCAGACAACTTTGTGATACAGGATGCAGTGTTAAGTATCACAACGGTCACCTGTAACAAAACGAAGGGCATTAAGGTAGACAGCATCCAAAGGTTTAAGAGCAAGACAGATAAGACAGAATAATCTGCTTCCTACTGTTATGAGAAGGGCACGATCTGTTTCTGTTAAAAAAACTTCAAATGTTAGCTTCTTAACTAGCTCATCTATATGTTTTTTAAATGTAAAATCCATATCAATCCAAATGCCTAAGTATTTATATGCGGGAACAAGTTTGATTGGAGAACCATCTATTGAGTGAACATTTAGTTCATATAAACATTCTTATGAGCGTTTAAAGACAACATGTATTTCATTTTAAATCAGCAAGGGATTCCTGCATAGCTATCAAATCCGATTGTAGTTTTGACCAGTGGCGACCCGAAAATTCAAGCCCCTTGGGTGCTGCCATGGAGTTACATTAGATGTGCCCATCCAAGAAGGCTCAAGGTCATTGGCCACAGATAAAAGTCAAATCAGGTTATATCTACAGTAGCTTTGAATGGACTGATCATGTCAACATCTTACTTTCAAAATCTTAGCTAGCGAGCTAGCTGTCATCATCATGAATCAAATCGACAATCTACTGCCAAATACTTTTCAATCCTTGTCATATGAAGAGAAATTATGAAGAGAAGTTCTAGATTAAACCTTTCGGTGCTAATCGGCCATTGGACATAAACATTACACAACAAGTTGGAAATTGCAAATTCAACAATGAGTTGTTTGGAAGGAATAAGTGGCTAACTGCAATCATTGCAAAGCAATCACTAATCTGCTATTCAGTCAAAGGGATTTGTGGTCCAAGTCTGGGTTTAAGGGTCTCTTTTCCAAGCTTAAAAGGATAAACATTCAATATTGGCCATGCTGTCAAACCAGGATGACTTCTGACGCTTTCAAAACAACTGGAATCTCAGGAACTGGGAAATCTCCGATTTCAGTGAGTTCAATACAACTGGTAACTCTGAATAAATCGAGCTCCGACTGGGAAAATATGTTTTGAACAGTCATCCAACTCCTCTTTCTAGAGCACCGACCTGAAGATCACTAAGGTTTTCACCTTGTTTTTTTCCAGAGTTCCCAGTTCTCATGAAAGCACCATAAATGCAGAGAATGCCAGACTTTGATGACAAAGTTTGATGACAAAATCTGCCCACAAAGGACTGCCGTGCTACCTTCCTGTTAAAGGGAGCAGGGCATAACAAGGTGAGTTAAAAAATGTATTGTATTGTATGCTGCTGCATAAATTATGTAATATGCCAGGGAGATATGTATACTGTAGCTAAGAAGGTAATAAGTGTATGTTGTGTTGGAAGCTGTTAGTAGCCTGTGTGCCTCACCCTAATAATTTTGTCCCTTTTCCCCTCATGGGGGGAAAATGGAAAAACATGTAACCTATAGCCTTTCATTGTCTGCTTATATGCCCCTTTTATTTATTGTACATTTCTGACTTGGTGTACAGGGAGAATATTGTAAGAATAGCCCATGTTCTGAATTCTGTCGCTGAAAATTATTTTCACTACGTCCGTCCTAGCTCACTCATTAATGTCTTAAATCAAAATTACGGATTGCTTCTTATCTGCTCGACGTCCCCTTATGCTATAGTTTGTACATCTCAATTGTCAGTAGAAACCACACTTGTTTAAGCAAATTTTTAAAGGCCGTAAATGAGGCTGAATGAATGGTTTTGCTGCCACACAAGGATTCGCTGATAGCCAGGTGCAACAATAGTAAGGTGTTGGGACAGCTTTATGTAGACCCTAACAGTTTGTGGGCACCATTAAAGTCCAATTAATGTATTGTTTAGTGTTGTGGCTTTGCAGACATGCATCTAAAACATTTTGAGAATATGCCCCACCAATATTTACATGCAGACTAGGATCCAATTGGTCGGCCTCTGTGGATTTCTTGTTGTCTATTGCTAGCAAAGCATCCAGGACGTACTTTTCTGTAAATAGCCTAAAATAAAAACGTTGACTATTATTTCTCTGATCATTCAGCAAGTTTCCCCTATCAGCATCCAGCCCAATATCATTGTGAAAAGGCTTAGAAGCTATTTCATAGAGATAGCCCGCTGAAATAAAATGGTGATTAAATGCATCAATGATGGATTTTTTTTCGTAATTAGTGGCGATGCGTGGGTAAAATCACTTGAGAAAGCCAAGCCAGGAAAAAACCCATACAACCGATGTGATAATTGTGTTGTTTGCTCTACAAACCATTAGTTCAAACACCATTCATTCAAACGCACTACGGAGAAAACCGGAAGAAGAATTATCACAGTGAATTATTGTAATGTTTGTTTATGTGTCAATTAATCCCATAAGGGATGGGTTGCCAAGGGGCAATTTGACACAAACATTTAATTTCATTAATTGATTCATGTAGACTACAGGATAGCCAATGCCATCATACTCTCAAACATGTTGGCAACACAGTATATGCCTCTCTCACACACTAGTACACACTTTTTGTTTTAGTTGTCCTAGACTAGGCTACCAGGCTAAAATTCTTGCTAGACTAACTCCCTTGCATGGGCAACAATAAACCAGCTAAATTAGCTAGCTCGTTAACGTGAGCCCACACTACATCTAGGCTACATATTGAACTTAAATCAACTCGGGCCAGTGTCACAATGTATGAATTTGGTTAGATAAGAATCAGCATTATAGTCAAGTCCAAGTCCATTCTTGGCTTATGGAAGGGCCGATTTTAGCTAGCTAGCTAGCCATATCTGAACTGGCCTCCTCTGAGGGGTGGGTTTGCTACGCTAGGACCACCCACAGTTGAGCTTACCTCAATGCTGATCGGCTAATTCTTGTATAATTATTTTATAAAGGGAGGCCAAGCGCTCGCTGGCATCAATCAATGAAATGCTACGGCAGCAACATGTCCATCTCTTTTTGGACAGACAGCATTAGATTCATGGCTACACATACTGAGACACAGGGATGCTGTTGCCCTCGCTCTGATGATTTCTCTGGTGAGATAGATTCAGCCACTTGCAGTTTGAACAGGAATTATGAAAATACACAGAGACGAAAGAGAAATTGATTGTGAATGAGTCAATTTAGCATATTCACAGTTAATGATTGTGAGTGGATCAGCGTGTGTTCTAATTATTCATATTTTTCATTAGCATATCATATATGAATCTGATTTAACTCAAAATAAGATGTCTTAGAGATGTTAGGATATGAGGCCTACACACGGCGAGGCCTACACACTGCGAGGTGATCAAACGTGGCGTTACTATCAGGGCCCTTTAAACACATTGGCAGTTGGTGCAGCTAGGGCTGTCGGCCTCTTTGTCTTCCTGGCAGGCTTTGATGAAAGCCTCTTGGGTGATTGACTCTTACTTATGGAAGTGAACACAGCTGTTAAGATTGATCGAGAGAGAGAGATAATTGAAGGGGGTATAGGGAATTATGATTTTCTCTCCTTCAGGAGAAGTAGGAAAATCACCCATTGCTATTTAGAATCCCCATATTCCTTACTAGCTAGGAATTGAGCTCTTGTGATACAAGTCGTTGTGAGAAATGCTACACATTGATTGCCTGATCCACAGTTAGAGGTGTGACTAAAATTAAATGGTCTGGGATTTGAAAAGATCTGTGGCTAGCAATCATTTCTTAGCAGGATTCATGGTTATGCTCCAGGCGCATGTACAGACAATTAATTGAACAATTTCTTTCTTGTTTATGCTAAATATGTATCTAATCTGAAACGCATCTGTTTTTTATCATAGAAGTCTCAACAAAGGCCAGCAATGGTCATCTTATACCGTTTCTGAATAAAGACCCGAGTCCATTATGATTCAGGAAGACAGTATGACGCTAGTCTTCGGCACTCATAAACTACAGTCGCCATGACAACTTAGTCTAAACATGTATTATTCTTCAATGGCAAATTGCAACTCGCCAGTGACGCACAATAATTCATGTTGGTTGCGCTTTACTTTGCTAGGTCAGTACATTGTATGGTCATATAACATTGTTCATGATAAACTGTCATGACAGAGACTATATAATGAAAATGATGAATCATATAATTTTTATTGATTTCATTGGGACCAAATAGTCTAAATGCAGTGTTTATTCAACTGGCAGCCGGTTTCCGACAAGAAAATTATATATTTTTCTCGCTGCAGTGCTGACTGGTCCAATATCCAAACCTCCCAGCAGAAAGAAAGAATGGCAGCTGCCAGAAATGGAAATGAAAACACTGGTCCATCCAATGTGAAAAATATAACAGAAAACCAGCTGTTTTGGTATCATGGTCTAATTAGCTGCCCTACAATTAAACAATTAGTTTTGCCGGCATATCGCCTTCAGTCACATATTAAACAAGGCCAAAGGTAAACCCATTGATTAGTGTCACGTGAACTCTGCACTGCAACAATAAGGTGGGCCTTGTGTCCCATCATTTAATTAATTGCATGAGCCTTTTGGGAACCGTTTAATAATTTCTGAAAATGTTCCTGAGCCATGGGGGTTAATTGGACGTTCGACTCTCGAGAAATACCCATGAACACCCAGGAGAAGCACGTCCCTAAAAACAGTCCTGGGTCTGTCTCAGTTAAAATATCACAGTGACCCTCCCTTGGAGAGCACCTGGTATCCTGCTGTCCCTGTTCTCCTGACAGACCTTACCCACGCTGCGTTGTGCAGACAGATGGAGAGGGTCTTGTTGGGTTGGGGGCAGCTCCCCCTGTGTCCACTCAGAGCCCTAACCCACAGATGACCCTTGACTGGCTGGCTCCCCTGGAGAATGTGTGTGTGGGGGGGTATGAATAATGCTCTTAGATGGAGAAGGTGTGGAACGCTCACTGTATTTTGGTAGCTGTGCTGGTAGTGGTAGGTTCTATGTAGTGTGTGTGTGTGTGTGTGTTTCTGCGTCTCCCTGACAGAGACAGATGGAGTGGGAGCCACCATATTTACCAGAGGAAGCAGTTTATAGAATTCTGTCAAAGGGGAATAGGCAGAGTTACTGAAATGCAGGCCTCAAGTCACAGCCATCAATCTCTGCAGTGCCAGCCTGGATCAGACAACAGGGAGAGATAGTTTGTTAGTGTTCACAGAACATCAGATATGAATGTTACGCCTCAATGGCATACTATTTTTGGGGTCTCTTAGAATGGCAAGCTCTTTGCTCACTTTTTTTCCATGTATCTCTGCAAGCACAAAAGGTTAGTTTGTGGTCATCAATATGTAAACACTTTGTTCCGTTCGGTCAATCCTAGCACAGAAATTGTGTCAGCAAGTCTTTATTAATGGGCAGTCGCTAGAAACGGTTGGCTTATGGTGGGGAAAAGCAGTCTGTGGATCATAATACATGGTCGTTCACTTTAATCTTGTTTTCTAGCTGTACTGACAATAAAAATACTTTGTCAGTGTTAACTGTGCATACATACTGTACTTTTTGGAGAACATTTTAAATTTGTCATTTATAAAGGGATGCTTCGGGATTTTTGCAATGATGTCCTTTATCTAATTCCCCAGATTCAGATGAACTTGTAGATACCATTTTTATGTTTCAGTGTCCAGTATGAAGGATGTTAGAGGCAAGTGTGAGCCAATGCTACCTATCTTTAGCGCAAGGACTGGAAGTCTATAGGTATCTACTACAATGCCAGTTAGCAACTTCCTTCAAACTGCATGCAGAGACATGAAAATGGTATCCACGAGTTCATCCGACTCTGGGGAAGTAGATGGCCTCTTTGCCAAAATCCCGAAGTATCCCTTTCAAATTGAACTCTGTGAAAATCATGACATTAGCTGTGAAGAAAGTTATGCACACAACTCTGAAAAGGCATAACCATCATCAACTAAGAATAGGGAAGTTATTTTAATTAATAGAGCTAACATTTAATGATCTAATTTGACATCTTTATTGATATGCAAGTGATTCACATACTTATTCTATGCTAAGTAATGAAGTTGGGACTTGTTCAGTCAAGCCCTGTATATTTATAAGTCAATAAACAAACTAAACAAAATCATAAGCATTTCGCTGCACACGCTATGACATCTGCTAAACTGTGTAAACTTTTATTTGATTTTTTATTTGAAAACATTAACAGAATAGTTAAAAAAATAATTTGTGTCCATTCTTATTTTCATGAGAAAATATATTATATTTTTATAGCATGTGTTTCATCTCATCAGAATAACAATGTCAACTGAGGATTCCCCCGTCTTGGAATGGGTTTTACAGAGAGTGTGTAGCCCTCTGGAAAACAGGATTTGTTCCATGTAATCCCCTTTATATTCTCACGATTTGTTTGTCTTGTCGCAAACCATCATCCTCAATGGAATGATTCCCTCAATCTACAGCTCCGAACAATACACAGATCTGGTAAGAACTGACAGTTTTGTTCCTCTCTATCAATAAGGCTTTCAATCCAGCCATGTCTTCGACACAAGGTTTGGTTTAGAGCTCTCAATGTTGAGAGTTGTGTGTATTTGGCGCATCACTTCCATTCATCAGAATATTTTTCTTCAGCTAGGCTTTTTGAACGGCTATAAAACTGACAAGGAAGGCTAGGTTCTCTAACCTGCCTCTCCTCCTCTCTCTATCTTACTCTCCCTCTCTCGCTCTCTCTGTACTCTCTCAAGTATTACTTGATCACATTGGCCTCATCGCTACAGCAGAAGAATTGCATTTCACAGTGGACATTTGGTAACCCTCCTCCTCCAAATAAATATATAAATACATGAATGAAGACAGCTGCACATAGTGAAGTCGAACGAGCAGCAGCATAATTATTCCTGGCCGCTGTGATTTATGTAGCTTCCTTGCCGAGGTGAAGAGACATTTTTAAAGGGGACTTGCTGATGGTGAATTCACAAGTGTTGATGAATACATTTGGCCGATGGAAAGCCTGTTAATTCACCCCATGGGATGTGTTAAAGCTACATTTGGGAAATGGGGAGTCGGTTATAGTTGGAGAGCAGGGATAAAGTTCCCCTCACGTTCTTTGAATGAGGTGTTCTGTACATCTAGTTCACATGGTGACTTCCTGCATGGCTTTCAACAACTTGGGTGTCTCAGGCTCCTGTTAGAAAACTATTTGATCAAAGTAGAGGAATTGGTGTCACGCCACTTGTTCTCGTGTTCTATAAAGCCTCTGGACAATGTAATGTCACCTGTAAATAGCCCTTATGTAAATTAATGTTACTTAATAATGAAACACTCATCCTCATCTGTTGCATCAATGCTGCCTAGTCAGTTGCTCAGTCAGCTGATGAGAGCAGACTGGACGGTAGACAGCTGTATGGGTCAATACATAATCAGTAACCATGAACCTCTGACACAGAAGAAAATTGAGAATTCCTTGCAGCTGCTCCTTCCCTCTATTTGTGATTACAGTTAGCTGTGTTCTGACTCCTGTGAAAATATCTCATCTAAACCTGTGACAGTGTTACCTGGTGACTGCAAGCACCTTCAATTTCTCAGTCAGACTCACACATAAACATGCATTGATTGTCAATGCAGTCACAGTCACAGTTATGATTTTGTTCAGTAAGTAATTTCTCAAATGTGTTCTTTCTGTTTAGTCCCTATCATACAAGTGTGTTTTCTCCCACCAAAACACCTCTATTGCCACTGATTATCACACTTAATTTCCCTCATACTATGTCTTAAAAGAGCTATTGTGGATACCACAATGTAGGTTAGATTCAACTGAGCCAAAAGAGAGAAATAGTAGTGGTGTCTTTTTGTAGGCACTAACTCCACCATGGTTCGTTGGACAAAGCCTATGATGAAAATGGACAAAGCCTTTTTGGATAAACGCTGAAAATAAGGCCTGTGGTAAACACAGGCTTAGGAGATCTTATACGTCTTGTTCTATGAGAGTCTTCATCAGCTGACGTCACCTTTTTAAATTTTGAAGAATTGATATAATAAAAAACAAAGGCTTTATAATTCACAAAGGTCATGTTAACTGACTGCTATTATCTCATAGAACAAAACGTATAACATCTCCTAAGCCTTTGTTAACCTCAGACCTTATGTTCAGTGTTTACTTCCGGGTTTTAGGACTACAAGCTGGCAAGCTCTATAGTCTCTCAGGAATAGGCCCATGATGCAGTGGGAAGAGCCACTATGAGAAAGAGTGATTTGGGAGGGTGGTAGGTACCTTTCCAGAGTGATCTCTTTAGTGGTTTCAGAATAATCCTATTAGACTAGCTCAGTGCGATGCGCTCCAATTACCTGCTGTCAAAGCAGCGCCTTCCAGCTTTTTAGATGTCATTGGTGATTTGGGATAGGACAAAGAGAGTGCATGGAGTACACAAAGAAGGATATCGCAAGGATGTTTCTCGCTCAACCAAGTTTAGCTATGGCACCTTGAGTTAAAAGGGGACAGTTCAAAACTGTCCCCAGATGACGCCCTTTGTTATAATATTATAATGAAAACCTATCTTCAATTCATGTCACTGTATACTTAACATTTCTAAAGCATATCACAAATGCATAGATTAGAACTACAGTAATTACGGTCAGATAAACAATCTCTGAGCCAACATCACACTCATGGAACAGACCCTTTGCCAAATTGGCTCTGCATGTATTCAGGACACAGATTTACATGACAACGCTTGCACTTGTAACTTCTGATGCTATGGAACAGAATTAGTGGCATTAAGCTAATTGAAGATATTTCCCCAAAGCAGTCAGGAGTTAAAATGGCATTTAATCAGACGTTCCTTGATCCTGTGAAATTTGCATCAAAACAGTGACCAATGAACCACAAATTTCTCCCATTGAGTGTTCCATGCAAGTAAGTATGATGTCTGGTTCATATATAGGCTAAACAAGAACAAAACAATGCATAGGGCAGGAATTAGTGTCCTTTTCCAGGTAAAAAACATAATTCTGTCTATACATTTGAGCAGTGGTGTAAAGTACTTAAGTAAAAAATACTTTAAAGTACTACTTAAGTAGTTTTTTGGGGAATCTATACTTTACTTTACTATTTATAATTTTGACAACTTTTACTTTTACTTCACTACATTCCTAAAAGAAAATATGACATTTTCCTGACATGCAAAAGTGCGTTTTGAAAGGAAAATGGCCCAATTTACACACCCCTGATCATCCCTACTGCCTCTGATCTGGCGGACTCACTAAACACAAATGCATCATTTGTAAATTATGTCTGAGTGTTGGAGTGTGCCGCTGGCAATCCGTCAACAAAAAAAAAAATTAAAATGGTGTCGTCTGGTTTGCTTAATATAAGGTGTATGAAATGGTTTATTAAGTACATTTTAGCAATCCCATTTACTTTTGATACTTAAGTACTGCATATTTAAAACCAAATACTTTAAGACTTTTACTCAAGTAGTATTTTACTGGCGACTTTCACTTTTACTTGAGTCATTTTCTATTAAGGTGTCTTTACTTTTACTAAAGTATGACAATTGAGTGCTTTTTCCACCGCTGCATTTGAGACAAGATGAACATGACATTGTTATGGTGTCACAGTTACCCTATTATTTGACCAAACCTCATTTCCCAAACATCTCTATGTGGATCACTTGTTTGAGTTGGCAAGGCGACTGGTAATATGGTAGAATATAAACAGTGTAGTTATTCACACCGCAAGGCAATCAAACAAGCTAATCGTCAATAAAGAGAAAGTGGAGTCGCAATTCAACGGCTCAGACATGAGACGTTTGTGGCAGGGACTACAGACAATCACGGACTACAAAAGGAAAACCAGCCACGTTGCCGAGACCGACAGCTTGCTTCCGGACAGGCTAAACACATTCTTTGCACGTTTTGAGGTTAACACAGTGCCACCGACGCGGCCCGCTACCAAGGACTGCGGGCTCTCCTTCTCCATGGCCGAGAGAAAAACATTTAAATATGTTAACCCTCACAAGGCTGCCGGTCCAGACGGCATCCCTATCTGCGCCCTCATAGCATGCGCAAAGCAGCTGTCTGGTGTGTTTACGGGCATATTCATCTCTCCCTATCCCAGTCTGCTGTCCCCACATGCTTCGAGATGGCCACCATTGTTCCTGTACCCAAGAAGGCAAAGGTAACTGAACCTAATGACTATCACCCCGTAGCACTCACCTCTGTCATCATGATGTGCTTTGAGAGACTAGTCAAGGATCATATCACCTCTACCTTACCAGCCACCCTAGACCCACTTCAATTTGCTTACCGCCCCAATAGATCCACAGACGATTCAATAGCCATCACTCTGCACACTGCCCTACCCCATCTGGACATGAGGAATACCAACAGTAGCTTGCGAAAGTATTCACCCCCATTGGCATTTTTCCTATTTTGATGCCTTTACCACCTGGAATTCAAATAGATTTTTGGGGGGATTTGTATCATTTCATTTACACAACATGCCTAGCACTTTGAAGATGCAACATAGTTTTTACTGTGAAACAACAAAAAAAACGGAAAACTTGAGCACGCATAACTATTCCCTAAGTCAATACTTTGTAGAGCCACCTTTTGCAGCAATTACAGTTGTAAGTCTCTTGGGGTATGTCTCTATAAGCTTAGCACATCTAGCCACTGGGATTTTTGCCCATTCTTCAAGGCAAAACTGCTCCAGCTCCTTCAAGTTGGATGGGTTCCGCTGGTGTACAGCAATCTTTAAGTCATACCACAGATTCTCAATTGCATTGAGGTCTGGGCTTTGACTAAGCCATTCCAATACATTTAAATGTTCCCCTAAAACCATTTGAATGTTGCTTTAGCAGTATGCTCAGGGTCATTGTCCTGCAGGAAGGTGAACCTCCGTCTAAGTCTCAAATCGCTGAAGACTGAAACAGGTTTCCCTCCAGAATTTTCCTGTATTTAGCACCTTCTACCATTCCTTCAATTCTGACCAGTTTCCCAGTCCCTGCCAATGAAAAACATGATTGTGTTTTCGGGGTGATGAGAGGTGTTGGGTTTGCGTCAGACATAGTGCTTTCCTTGATGTCCAAAAAGCTCAATTTCAGTCTCATCTGACCGGAGTACGTTCTTCCATATGTCTGTGGAGTCTCACACATGCCTTTTGGTGATCACCATATGTGTTTGCTTCTTTTCTTTAAGCAATGGATTTTTTCTGGCTACTCTTCCATAAAGCTCAGCTCTGTGGAGTGTACGGCTTAAAGTGGTCCTATGGACAAATACTCCAATCTCCACTGTGGAGCTTTGAAGCTCCTTCAGGGTTATCTTTGTTGCCTCTGATTAATGCCCTCCTTGCCTGGTTCGTGAGTTTATTTCTTTCATTTCACTTCACCAATTTGGACTATGTTGTGTATGTCCATTACATGAAATCCAAATAAAATGCAACCAAATAGGAACAAATCCAAGGGGGGGTGAATACTTTTGCAATGCACTGTGTGTAAGAATGCTTTCCAAGCTCATCAGCTCATCCAAGCTCATCAGTAAGCTCGAGGCCCTGGGTCTGAACCTTGCGCTGTGCAACTGGGTCCTGGACTTCCTTACGGGCCACTCTCAGGTTGTGAAAGTAGGAAACATCACCTCCACTCTGCTGATCCTCAACACTGGGGCCCCACAAGGGTGCGTGCTCAGCCCCCTCCTGTACTCCTTGGCCAAGCATGCCTCCAACTCAATCATCAGGTTTGCAGATGACACAACAGTAGTAGGCTTGATTACCAACGATGACGAGACAGCCTACAGAGAGGAGGTGAGGGCTTTGGGAGTGTGGTGCCTGGAAAACAACCTCTCACTCAATGGCAACAAAACAAAGGAGATGATTGTGGACTTAAGGAAACAGCAGAGGGTCCATCCCATCTACATCAATGGGACTGCAGTGGACAAGGTGGAAATCTTCAAGTTCCTTGGTGTACAAATCACTGACAAACTGAAATGGACCCACCACACAGACAGTGTGGTGAAGAAGGCACAATAGAGCCTCTTCAACCTCAGGAGGCTAAAGATATTTGGCTTGTCACCTAAAACCCTCACAAAATTTTACAGATGCACAATTGATAGCATCCTGTTGGCTGTATCACCACCTGGTACGGAAACTGCAACATCCCGCAACCGCAAGGCTCTCCAGAGGGTGGTGCGGTCTGCCCAACGCATTACCGGAGGCAATCTACCCGCCCTCCAGGACACCTACAGCACCCGATGTCACAGGAAGGCCAAAAATATCATCAAGGACATCAACCACCCGAGCCACTGCTTGTTCATCCCGCTTACATCCAGAAGGCGTGGTCAGTACAGGTGCATCAAAGCTGGGACCGAGAGACTGAAAAACAGCTTTTATCTCAAGGCCATCAGACTGCCTATAGGCATAGACTAGGAATCACGGGCAACTTTAAGGAATGGAACACTGGTCACTATATTAATAATGCTTACATATCTTGCATTACTCATCTCATATGTATATACTGTGTCTTAGCCCGTTCCACTCTGACATCGCTCATCCATGTGTATATAGTCTTAATTCATTCTGACTTATATTTGTGTTTATTGGGTATATGTTGTGTAATTTGTTAGATATTACTTGTTATATATTACTACACTGTCGGAGCTAGAAGCACAAGCATTTCGCTACACCCGCAATAGCATCTGCTAATCACGTGTATGTGACCAATAACATTTGATTTGATTTGAGTAATTCTTCCACAGGGTGCATTATATTAACATGGTTTACTTGCAAAGAACGGTTCGTAGTTTCTTCTTGCTTTACTAAGACAACCAGAAAGTTATGTTTCCCTCTTCTTTCCGAATGAACAAAAACAAACTAGTGCATGAACCTTGCTTAATGGAAGCAGTTTAGGTGAGCAAATATAGGGCTTTATAGGAATCTGGTCCATTTTGCTCATCATGGCATTAGGTTTTGGGAAAAATGACCCAACCACATCTGACATTTAAAAAAAAAAAAAAAAAAGTTTAAAAAAAATTGTTCCATTAGCAGGACAATTTATGTCTCAACAGAGCGCACTTACTCCACTTTACTTTTGTAGTTATTTCCATTTTCCTCCTCAATCATTTTGAGAACCACATTTCAGCAACAACAAAAAACGTGGCAGATTTGCGTCAGAGTAAGAGTACAAGTGCAACAGGAACACCTGTTTTACGTTGTAAATGTGTCTGAAAGTTTTGGCCATGTTTCTCTTGTAAAATAGATTTTTAATCTCAATGAATCTAGCCTGCTAAAATAAATAACAATGAAATAAAGATACATGCCTTTCATTTCCTACATAATGTCATCACTGTATATCAAGCACTGAAACTTCACTTAATACCCCTGTATTGGCATAATAAAAAAATATATAATTTGCAATATATATTCTACATGAAATGCATGTTGCAAAAGAGAATTGGACATAGGGTTTGTTAATGAAGACACATAATGGGAGGTAGTCTCCACAGACCTATCAGTGGCCAGCAGTGTTGGTGCTGTGATCCTGAGCATGTTCTAGTCGGGCTGGTTGATCACTCCAAAAGCAACACCACAATACTGTTTTTAAGAAATTGGTCTAACTGGAGAACATTTTATGTTGACATAGACGTACAATATGTCTTTGTTTTCCTTATGTTAATTGCTGTAGAGAAAACCTAATCGTTCTCTCCGGTTACAGTGACAACTCTATTTGTCATGATTGAGGATGCCTAATGGTGGCATAAATTCCAGTCTCTATTGTTTTCCGTAGCCTCTTGGATATTCTCACACAATTTCCTAGCAAAGACACGGTTATTTATGAAGAGGTATGTCCCTTAATGATTGCTGTGACTTGTGTCTTATTTTTATTAACTTGCCTCAGCTCATGATAAGTTGTTTTAATCAAGAACAGACAACCCAGAGGCACGTTGCATATGATTCGGTTTTTCTTCAGGAGCTATGAAGGGGAGAGGATAGGGTGATTAATATCCTAAACATATGATTAAAAGGTTCACTACTTGCCCAAGTGTTTGAGTAGGTATGTGGTTGAATGAGAGAAAATGAACACATTCTAAATTAGAAACAGGAGTGTATGGTATCCATATTAGGACAGCCTCAGAGTCAGATAGCTAGCAATCAGAAGTTCATCTTTGATGAACTTTCCCAGCTAACAAGTCTGCTGAACTAGCTAGGCATTTAAACGCTTGAGATGCAATAAAGGGACAATGGAAGGAAATTACAGCTACAACACATTTGATACACAGTTTTTGTTGGTTTGTTTGTTTGTTGTATGTATAGACGATATAAGCGTAAATATCAACAAAGACCAGACGTGTGCAATTGCTTTAGTTTTACTTCCAGTCTGCCTTTTTTGAAATAAAACAATGTTTGTTGCGGAAAATTGAGTACACTTCTCATATTTGATATGTAGATAAATCTTAATTTATAACAGGTTCATCTGAGCATGGAAAGAAGACATGTTTGTCAGGAGAGCCCTTGATGATGTGATTCAAAGAAGAGTATCGATCTGCACTCAGCAAGGGGCAACATAGAACCATTCAACAGAACACAATGGATGTGTTGTGACAATTAAAGGATATGAAAAGTTTTTTTGAAATCCAAAGGCATGCTCTCCTCTAGATGTTTATACATCTATGGAAACAGTTAGCCCACATGTTTCTATTATTCTGTATTTTTTTGCTGAAAGAAAAACATGCTGCAAAGAAAATGCACTTAGTTTATTGTCACTTTATTATATCTGCATATTCTTGCAAACAGCTTTCTGCTGAAAGCTCAGAGCATATATAAGCTCAAACCTCTGTGTTTTTTGTACTTCGCAGATGTCTGCGAGATTCTGGAATAGCAACAGCCTCAAGGCGTTCACGGCTGCGTCTTAACTGTCTGGAGAGCTACCTGCCAGCTTGGTTTTAAATCCTTGCAAGGTGAGAGTGTACACTAACAAGTGTGTTTATTCCTCTCAGCTGTTTGTCTGCCTGGATGAAACACAAAGCTAACAGTAGCTTCACCTGTTCGCCACAAATGGTAATTTCCATTCATACGCCGTGGAACGTATTGTATTCCACCTGATCCGTTTAACTATGGCTTTTTACCGTCTTTGTCTCGTTCCTCTTGTTTCTTTGTTTCTGCCTGTGTTTGCATTAGCTTTGTCTCATCAGCCCTGGGATTTGAGAAGTTATAGAGTTTGCTTCATTCTCTGCCTCTAAAAAGGAAAACATTTGTAGCGCTGGGTTGGAGAAAGCAATTGTGAGCTGGGTGCAAAACAGAGGGACTGGTGTGAAATGGAGGGTGTAAGCCATGGGAATGGGAATGTGTTTTCACATTAACTCAGTTCTGGGAATGAGGTACGTTACAGGTAGGGGGGTATGAATTCATGCTGAGGTAAGAATAATGATAGAATGGTTATATTATAAAGCCCTAAAATACTTCCACATCATGTTATGATGAACTTGTGCACTTATGTTGGCCTATGTTGGCATGGAAATTGACAAAATATCTACATCTATATTCAGATTCTGTTGACAGGTATTTAGAATATATATTTGTAAGGATAATAATATCCTAGAGTATTTGGTAATGGTTTCATTTCTATAATAAGCCAGACAGAATAAGAGTGAAGCCAGCACTTCATTATTTTAACCGAGCATGACTTATTACTGAGGATGGAATCCTCCCTATCCATCGCTTCCGCCATCTTAGCCATTCACTCACGATGCATTAAACCCAAACCAGTGTGATTTATTAGAATGCTGTAATTTTGATAATTACTGCACCCCCTCCCCTGTACCTTGGCAGGGTGGGTTTGGCGTGGGCTGTGTGGTGAGAGCGCTGATACACAAAGACCCGCTTGCCTCATTAACGAATATGAGCTACTGCATTAATCAGCACTTGGTGTGTAGCACAGTCCTGCGATTACGTCCGTTATGAGGCTGCGCACAGCTTATTAACCACGCAGAGAAGATACAGCAATTGTGTAGGAGGGGTACGGTGAAGTGGAGATGTGACCATGAAGTTGGCCATTTGTGTAGTAATGAGAATGCAATGCAAAAGCTGTTCTGTCAGCTGTTTCTCATTTAAGCAGACTGTACCCGCCAATGTCCATAGCTGTACAACTCATACCTGTATGCCTCTCTCGTCTTGTCCTGGCCTTGCAAGCTTGTCAAATTGGTTGAGAGAGAATTAATGATGAAGAAATGTTTTCTTTGAACAGTAACAATAAACACAATGTGATCGTAAAATGGTTGATGAAACCGGCAGGGTTTCTCGCCTTACGTAAACGGGGAGCAGAGGTAAGCAGGATTGGTATGAAAAGTGCCCACTGACAAACAATACAAGGGTTTTTATCTAGAATCACTCACATCTACAGACACATGAAACTGATTGACTAGAGACAGTTTGGATCGACTGCAATCAGGGGATGTCACTTCAGGTACAATTCCACCATTGTGAATTTATATTTGAATCTTTTGTTCACCAAGCTTTTATTGCAATTGAGTGTAATTGTGTAAATGCTTCACCGCTCTTCCAAAATGATTTCCCTCTATTATTATCTTAAACTGTGAAGATGCATTAGAGCTGGTCTCAGTGAAACTCTAATGCAGAAGCCTCACAGGCAAAACAATCTCCGTTTTGTAAGGAAATGGGCCCTTAAGAACTTCACAAAATGACTTATGGCCATTCAAATACAACATTATGCATTGAAAAGATGTTATTTTTCTCATTTGAGCTCTTATGCATTCTTAAGTCTTGCTCTTATATGCCAGGGCCATTTTAGTACAGATTTGGAGGAAATGATGATAATCTTGGCATGACAGAAATAAAGCTTGTGACAGACACATTGTTCACAGTGAGTGCCCATGCAGCGTCAACTCCTCTGGTACTTTGCGAAAGTGGGACAAGTTGTCACCAGGGCATCACATTCATCCAATGAACCAGTGTTCTGCTACAGCTGTCAGCCTGTGGCGTGAGCGTGCCATGTTAGTCATCAGGGAAAGCATATTGACAGACATATAAAAGACGGAGGATGTGACCATTCTGTTCTGCTCTGGAGCTGGTGTAAGCACCCATTTTGGCCATGGGGGGGCTGCAAAGATATATGAACTGCAAGGCCTGTTTTTTAGTTTCCCACAGTCCCCTGCAATTGATACAAGAGTGAGGTATGTGTGGTCTGTACTCATAAGCTGATTTTAATAAATGATCTACTGTACTGTATGTGCAACCCAAGTTACAAATACTGACTGCTACCTAGAGTGAGGTGAGTGACTGAAGAGCTGAAGGTAAACCAACCATTAGGTGAGGCACTCCACAGCACGGTGGTAAGCATTATTTCACTGTACAGTAAGATTGGGAACAGAGTGCGAAATATACCATGACATTTGGGGTCTCTACTTTTTTCACAGACCTAATAGCTGTCAACCAGTCTGTATCACATCCGCCCGTGATTGGGTCTACACTCTTGTAGCCTGAATTAATTAATCCGTCTTGCTGACAAATTACCTTTTTTTGTAGAAAGGTTGGGATACCTGAAAAGGGGCTGAGACACAGGACTGTCTGGGGATGACAAGTGCAGCCACATGGTGGTGTTTGTTAAATTTGGAATATGTTTTTATTTTAATATTTACCACTGTAGCAGCATTTTAAACAAATAGGAGAATAGTTCAATTAGAATTATTTAGAGACCCCCCCCCAAAGTTTAACTTTGTTGCATTTAGGGGGACTCATGCCTCATTCAGGGGATCTGAGACGTGCCGGGCCCCTTACTTCGCACTCTGGTTGGGCAGTATCTATATTTCCATACTTTCATACCATACCTGTGCAAAACTTCAGTTACTAGAATGCTAACAAAATGCTCACAAGTACTATGGAATTCCCATTGTGGATGCTAGGTAAATGCTAATGAGCACATGTGGACAGACAACCCAGCTCATGAAGTTAAGTATTTAAAAACACAGTTTGCAGCACGTACAAAACAGATATTAGACAACGGGGATCTTAATCCAGGAGTGGATTGTCTCTGATGTTACCAAGAAGCATTGTAAATAAGAATTTGTTCTTAACTGACTTGCCCAGTTAAATAAATGTTAAAAAGAAAAAAAAAACTTGTAAGCTAACTTTGCTAACGTTAACAAGTTTTAAAAAACTCAGCTGGAGAGAATTTCATAGGTAAACTTAATAGTTATATGGAATATAGCTGGCAAACATTAGTAGTTTCATACAATTGTAACTTGATCACCAAAATTAAGTTGCACTGCAGGAGTAATTCTTCTCACGAAGCTCCCGCATTGCTCATTGTGCTTCTTTGTAAACAAACACACGTGACTGGCTCAAACAGCTGTTTTGGGAAACTAGTTCCGGTAAGCTTCAGAATGATAAATAATCTAACAGGTGAAATGATGAACGCAATCTGCTTTATCTTTTGCCTAGAGCACAAGTTGACTGCAGGTGGTTATTAAAAAAACAATAGTGTTGACGGTATTGGGAAATCATACCGAGGGTATATTGAAACACCCCGGGATACATATACGGTATACCACTCAACCGTACTGTACAGCATATCTCACTAGAACATATTTGAGCAATTATTCACCAATCCCACCAAAAATAAAAACCTTCAATCAAATGCTAATTTACAGTTACATCATAACAACTAGTCCTTGTTTTCAGCACTGCCCACAAGGGTTGAATGAGGTTCTGTGTAGGTGTTGTCTGTGAGAATCTTAATAGAGAGTTTTTCATATATATATATATATATATATATATATATATATATATATATATATATATATATATATATATACATAAATAAATAAATGCTATTCCACATAAATATAGCCTTTTAATGAGAAATTGATTATTATATGAAACATTCATTTGAAATAAGCTGATATAATGATTTCAACATAACAGCAAAAATTACATAGGCAAGGTATTAGGAGTTGTATATTCAATCAAATGTATCCATGGGTATTTGCGACATTGCAGGGATGTTATGCTGATAAAGCAAATGTGTGCTTGTTTCATTAATGCCATGGTCAAAACGAACTCATATTTCATATGGTACACACTACTGTTCAAAAGTTTGGGGTCATTTAAAAAAGCCCTTTAAAAAAAAGAAAAACACATTTATGTCCATTAAAATAACTTAAAATTGATAAGAAATACACCATATACATTGTTAATGATGTAAATGACTATTGTAGCTGGAAAGAGCTGATTTTTAATGGAATATCTACATAGGCGTACAGAGGCCTATTATCAGCAACCATAACTCCTGTGTTCCAATGGCACGTTGTGTTAGCTAATACAAGTTTATAATTTTAAAAGACTAATTGATCATTATAAAACCCTTTTGCAATTATGTTAGCACAGCTGAAAACTGTTGTTCTGATTAAAGAAGCAATAAAACTGGCCTTCTTCAGATTAGTTGAGTATCTGGAGCATCAGGATTTGACGGTTCGATTACTGGCTCAAAATGGCCAGAAACAAAGAACTTTCTTCTGAAACTCATCAGTCTATTCTTGTTCTGAGAAATTAAGGCTATTCCATGCGAGAAACTGCCAAGAAACTGAAGTTCTCGTACAACGCTGTGTACTACTCCCTTTACAGAACAGCGCAAACTGGCTGTAAACAGTATAGAAAGAGGACAAGTACTTTAGAGTGTCTAGTTTGAGAAACAGATGCCTCATAAGTCCTCAACTGGCAGCTTCATTAACTAGTACCTGCAAAACACCAGTCTCAACATCAACAGTGAAGAGGCGACTCCGAGATGCTGGCCTTCTAGGCAGAGTTCCTCCATCTTAATCTTTTCTTTTCATTGGCCAGTCTGAGATATGGCTTTTTCTTTGCAACTCTGCCTAGAAGATATTCCATTGAAAACCAGTCGTTTCCAACAACAATTGTCATTTACAACATTAACAATGTCTACACTGTATTTCTGATCCATTTGATGTTATTTTAATGGACAAAAAAAAGGTTTTCTTTCAAAAACAAGGACATTTCTAAGTGACCCCAAACTTTTGAATGGTAGTGTACTTTGATTAAAAACGTCAGAAATTGCCACCCCTCTCTGATATTCATAATGAAGTAATTCACTTAAGAATGGAGTGTATTTGAAATTTGTTCAATAGCACACCAACGGTATTGTGGGTATTCTCATTAATAATGGCCTCTTTTGTTCTCTTGGAATTACTATGATTTAAGTAGTCTTTGATGTTATAACTATACCAACACTAAGTTGCTATTTACAGGTATAATGTACATAGGAGAGATAGTGTCAGGAAATTGAGACTTCAATCTCTTGATGATGGGTCATTTAACCACATGCACAAACCAGCAGGGCTTTAGCTAGAAAACATGTATCTCAGGCTGAGAAATGAGGGACATATCTGCATTGATGTGGTCTGATTTGCTGAATTCTTTTGAATGTCTTTATCTTGTGTGGTAATGTGTTTTTACTGTATACAGTAACTAAACTAAGAGCAATTTCCCTCCTCTAAATATGTTAAAGGGATAGGTAACAGGCACTTAATAATACTACTACTACTAATAATAATAACAATAATAACGTAGGTAGTGTTCCTTGACAGTTCTGAGATAGTATGATGTTTGATACTATGTTTAGTTTATGTAGCTATATATAGCTATAAACGAACGTCATGTCAGTGCTTTCAATAAAGTATGACTAGAAAGATTAAACAACCTTTTGTCAGAGGGTTCAATCTGATTTGCATGGTCATTCAAAGTTAAGATCCAACTTGGCATAAAAAAAAGTACATAAAATAGAAAGTAGATTTACAGATTAAAATGAACAGAAGTATTTGAAGCTTTTATATAACTGTTTCCCATGTGGGTTCACTCTAGTTAGTAGAAATAGAAAGCCAATGGCTTTACAATGTCATCCCATAATCCCAGAGAATACACTCTCTCTGTCCACTGTGTTATCCTCCAATTGAAATGAATTTGGGGGAAACGACAACATAAAATACATGAATGGGACATTTTTCATGTTTTAGAAAAATGGACCACGGGACTTTCCATGTCTTATGTGTACCTCAGGGAAATGTATGGCTTTCATGGTGTCTGTTGCAGATGTACGCGAATGATCGATGCTCAAATTTGCTCTTGGTGCCGAAAAGCTTGACACATCAGCAGTCACAAGGTGTACGTTTTGCAAAGCTGTACGAAATAGCATTGATTGTTCATCTTCAGACCACGATTATGCACTCAGGCACCAGAAGAAACCTCATGAGAAATGCCTGTAGAATTTCAAGCACGGGAGGTAGTGCCCAAAGATAAGTTTCAGCTTAGACTGGATTCACTCACTCTCAAATGACACATTCAATTAACGAACAGCAATAAGCATCAAGCTAAATAAAGGTATACACATATATAAACAGCTGGTTTCTGTTATTTGACATGAAATGCGCTGCCCCGGTCGTGTGCCTATGCTTTAAGTACAGCAACAAAGTGCCTTAAACCTTACTTCACAAAGAGAGGGATGCAGACTTGTCATGAGTATTTAATGTTATAAAGAGACTATATAGCTAATGCTTAGAGTATTTGCTTGCTGGGCTATTTACCCATAAAATGTATGAATGCCTTCATACTGTATTAAACTGTCATTTTACATGTTTGTAATATTTTGCTTCTTGATAAAGCATATTAACTGAAATAAAAGGATGATATCTGGTCTGCCCTTATGCAACTTCATTATATCTTTAAAAATGTTTTACTCAGTAAATAATGGCAGTTTCAGATATAACCTTTGTTCCCTCAGACTAAAATAAAGGCCTCTTTGTCACCAGGAGATGGATTTCATTGTTTTTCTTATTTTTTCTCTTTATGCTCTTTCAGGAAATGACAGACATGCTGGGACAAAATATGGTACAGTCTTTAAAGTGGTTTTCATTAATCTTCTTCTTTATCCAACTAAAAGGCTTCATCACTGCCTTTTTGAGTTTCATTTTAACAATTACAATTACAAAGTTTTAATAATACATCAAAAGGCAGAACAAAAAGGTCCAAAAAGGAAAAAAATAAAAAGGAATATCCCCAAACAGTTATATTTGTAGTGTCTGTTTGCTCTTTTTTTGTTTGATTGTTTACTGTATCTCAGCAGAGTTTGGTAGTTAGGTGATCTGATTGTTTCAGTATCTCTGTGTTGTACATGTCCAAGGCGTGGTTGACCCGGATCATCTCGCTGTTGTTCAGCTTGAGCCTGTGTTTCAGCATACAGGAAAACAGGTCCAGCTGGGGTTTCCCGGGTGCCACTGGAGGGGCCAGGCGGTTAATCCGCTCCCTAATGTCCAGCAACAAGAGCATGACGGAGGAGGAGGAGTAAAACTGGGTCCCCTGGGTGTACGACTGGTTCACCTGCTGCACGGCGCTGCGGAGCAGGTCAGCGTTGAAGCGCAGGCTGTAACCAAACACCTGGATGTCGGAGATCTTGATGTAGATCTGGCGCTTGTTGGGGTCGGACAGGTCCACGGGACCCTGGCCCGTGTCATTTCGTAACCCAGTGGGCACCTTGGCGCGGCTTCGTAGGTAGATGTGCACCGTCTCAAAGAAGGTCTTCCACCGGTTGCCCAGCAGCAGGGTCCAATTGAAGCACTGGGAGTTCCCCAGCCTCGTCTTCTCCCAGCGCGGGTAGCCGTGCTCGCCGAAGGGCATGCTCCAGCCCTCTGAGTGGCTGCCGCTGAACGGGTTCACGTAAACAAAGAACATGGGGTCAATGCTGCTGTTGCGCATCTGGCAGATCTTCATGGAGAGCCCAATGATCATGTGGAGGTAGTCCATCCGGTTCTTGTTGCTCTTCAGTGTCAGGGACATGCGCTTGCGCCACCGTGGGTCAAAGAAGGTCTCCAGGCGGATCTCGTTGCTTATGAAGGTGGTGTGGATGTAGAGGCGCGAGTCCATCTTCTGGAGCAAGTACTTGAGCTCCAGGTCTTGGAAGTCCAGGTCGGTCTCGAAGCTGATGAACTGCTCGCTGCGTTCTGAGTCCACGTTCTGGGGCTCACAGCGGCCTCGGTACAGCTTGTACCCCTTGTTGCAGGAGCCGCACTGGGAGATGTTGGCCAGGCTGCACATGGCACAGCTGTTGTTGCCCCCAATGATACATGGGATGGGTCGCTGGCATAGGGTGATACCCGTGTGGCACACGCACATCCTCTGGCTCTCCAGGAAGGTCCCCCAGAAACTGTTCTCATTGCAGTAGAGGAAGGACTGGACCCTGTTCAGCCACTGCATCACAGACCTGGAGAATGGAAAGAAAGAAAGAAAGAAAGAAAGACAGAAAGAAAGAAAGAAAGAAAGAAAGAAAGAAAGTGTCAGAGCCAGAGTGATCGAGGGGGGAATAGAACAAATTGGGGAGCGGAGACACAGGGATAAAATGCACCATTAATAAGGACCGTTTAGCAAGCACAAATTCAGTGTTAAACTGAGGATTAACCTCCACTGCCACTGCCACAGCCTGCTACTGTTTGTTACGGTCTAGTCTGTGGAGGGGATAATGTATTCCTCAAAGGCATAATTCCTTTATTTCCCTCGCGGGATGGCAGCATCATTTCCTATGCAAATTGTGTCACTTATTCCCCCTCAGGCATCCCTTTCTGTCATCTTGGTAGTACTGAAACTTTCTACTGTGAGATGAGGGTGTTTTTCTAGGAGAGACTGGAGAGGATGAGCTGAAGGTTAGCCTGACATGCAAATGAACTAGCATGGTAACGGTGATGGGTGACCTAGTGCTTGACAGGCCAGAGAGCCCCAAGCCATCCCAAAATGAGCCATGGGTAGGGCCAGGGAAGGGGACAGAGGAGACACTCTACAGACCCAAATTACTTTTGCTCCTATGGGATATGAAATAAACAGCAAAAAAACATCCTCTCACTGTCAAACTTAACATGTGTAAATATTTGTATGAACATAACAAGATTCAACAACTGAGACATTAACCGAACAAGTTCCACAGATGTGATTAACATAAATTGAATAATGTGCCCCTGAACAAAGGGGCAGTCAAAATCAAAAGTAACAGTCAGTATCTGGTGTGGCCACCAGCTGCATTAAGTACTGCAGTGCATCTCCTCCTCATGGACTGGACCAGATTTGCCAGTTATTGCTGTGAGATGTTACCCCACTCTTCCACCAAGGCACCTGCAAGTTCCTGGACATTTCTGGGGGGGAATGGCCCAAGCCCTCACCCTCCAATCAAACAGGTCCCAGGCGTTCTCAATGGGATTGAGATCTGGGCTCTTTGCTGGCCATGGCAGAACAGTAACATTCCTGTCTTGCAGGAAATCATGCACAGAACGAGCAGTATGGCTGGTGGCATTGTTATGCTGGAGGGCCATGTCAGGATGAGCCTGCAGAAAGGATACCACATGAGGGAGAAGGATGTCTTCACAGAAACGCACAGCGTTGAGATTGCCTGCAATGACAACAAGCTCAGTCCGATGATGCTGTGACACGCCGCCCAAGACCATGATGGACCCTCCACCTCCAAATCGATCCAGAGTACAGGCCTCGGTGTAACACTCATTCCCTCGTGGATAAACGCGAATCCGACCATCACCCCGGTGAGACAAAACCGCGACTCGTCGGTGAAGAGCCCTTTTTGCCAGTCCTGTCTGGTCCAGCGACGGTTGTCGGTGGTGTCTGGTGAGGACCTGCCTCACGACAGGCCTACAAGCCCTCAGTCCAGCCTCTCTAAGCCTATTGCGGACAGTCTGCGTACTGATGGAGGAATTGTGCATTCCGGGTGTGATGTTTGGATGTACCGATCCTGTGCAGATGTTGTTACACGTGGTCTACCACTGCGAGGACGATCAGCTGTCCATCCTGTTTCCCTGTAGCGCTGTCTTAGGCGTCTCACAGTACGGACATTGCAATTTATTGCCCTGGCCAAATCTGCAGTCCTCATGCCTCCTTGCAGCATGCCTAGGGCACGTTCACGCAGATGAGCAGGGACCCTGGGCATCTTTCTTTAGGTGTTTTTCAGAGTCAGTAGAAAAGCCCCTTTAGTGTCCTAAGTTTTAACTGTGACCTTAATTGCCTACCGTCTGTAAGCTGTTAGTGTCTTAACGACCGTTCCACAGGTGCATGTTCATTGATTGTTTATGGTTCATTGAACAATCATGGGAAACAGTGTTTAAACCCTTTACAATGAAGATTTGTGAAGTTATTTGGATTTTTACTAATTATCTTTGAAAGACAGGGTCCTGAAAAAGGGACGTTTCTTTTTTTGCTGAGTTTAGGTTGAAGGATATGTAACTGGTACTTTGAGGATTATTTACAAAATTATAATTAGACAGCTTCCCAAAAGTGATTTGATCAAGTTTTACTTTTGAGTTAATACTGATTTTGAACAAATTGAGTTGTGAGAAATATATTTGAATCCATTTAACATTTCGTCTTTCCTTAGCAATTCTTGCATAAACCTGACTCCATAATTTTTTGAAGACTGGTTAAACTGACATAAAGCGATGTACTTTCAAGGCAATCTTGGATATGTCCTTGGATCAGTCCTACCCTGATAAAAGTTCCTTTATCTCCGTAACTGAAGAGAGGAGTATCAAAAGATAAGAGTAACATTGTGAAATAACAAAGACACGGCTGAATGCATGTCCCAGAACACTGACTCTAAGATGCACTTTGAGAAAGTAAAGCTTTTGTTCACAGCCACATATTCACCCCACTAGTATCTCTACAGGACATAAGTACAAAGCCAATGACTATTCTGTTGGACGGAAAAATAGGTTCCAGTGCTCATGTAAGAGCATCTTGAATCTTGAGAAGAACCTTGAATATAATATTTCACAGGACAAGAAAAACGGAGGAGATTGATGAAAGGGTAACAATTTACTTGACACCCAGCGTCATAACAGCTGACATAACTTGTCGCAACCTGTTATAATATGGTCATAACACTGTCATGACACATGTATTTAGACCTGTTCTGACATATATTGTGTTATTTTATGGCTGGTTATGACACCTACATAAGAGTGTCAAAACCCATAAAACCTACCACACAAGGCATAACATTCCATTACACCCTAGCCTATGTGTCAACAGTATGTTTATGTTATATCAAGTTTTTGGAAATTGACCATGTTAAATGATTATTGTTATTGAGCACACATTGATGTTCGACATGCACCTACCCTAATGTTCTGTTGCTGAGGACTGGGATGAATGCAGGAGCAGATTTCAGGAGCAGGACAAGAAACCCTCTTTTTGACTGGTGACTGATATAAGGGCATGTGCGTGATAGGCCTATCTGGCTTGTATGATGATGATGGTCATAATGCTTCATGACAGTGTCATAGTGTGTTTTCTACAAGTTATTAAAAATAGGATGAAAAAAAACATGACTGTAAAAGACTTCATTATAACATCAACAAAGGATTTAGAAAACAAACTTTCAAACGAAAGGAAACTTCTTGGCAGGGCAAAATATTGGGTTTTGACACTTATGTAGGTGTAATAACCAGCAATAAAATAATGCAATATATGTCACAACAGGCGTAAAGCACCATGACTAAACAACGAAAGTTGAATGACAAAATGTATAAACAGGTTTTTAATGCAGTCGGTTTGTCTCCAAAAGTTCAAAGAACACAAAAGAGTCCTCTGTCATTGACACAACACACAAGGTATGAGATCTTTAAAATAGTCCTCCGTTTTTTGTGCACTCAGGTACTTATTGGACTTGTGAGAAATGTTTGCTGCAAATGACAACACAAAATACATTTGAAAAGTTTTGCAGAGGTTTACGCCACAAAGATTAAACCATTCCTATTAGTTTTATTATCTTTTCATTTACGTACGAGAGGCAGGCATAATCCATATTATTCCATATATATTCCCCCTTGAATTTATCTGCAATAACTACAGTTTTATGTGATCTGAAACACCGGAATAAAATATGTTCCATCATATAACTGCTTCCCTCAATATGCAGTTTGAGAGCATCATGCTGGTAGTTTTATTTTTCCTTATTTTTTTTCCCTCCAAAACAAGTGTCTGGGTTGAGTTTGCCACAGGGAATGAGATCGAAACGAGTAGGAATGAATGCTGTTTGTTTTCACGAATCACAGCACAATCTCTGTGTTTGTAATAGGGCATCAGACAGTTCTGGTGCTCAGCGCAGATGACATACATTATCACAAGACCCCTTCTGTTTGGGGGAACGAGGGAAAAAGAAACAGAGAGAGATAGAATGAGAGAAATACAGAGAGAGATATTTGTTGATACCGATGATTGAATGTGATAATGCACTAATAGAAACACTATGTTGGATGACAAAAATAGCCTGTGATTTCATTATTGATAGACGTTCTTATGAAAGGGAGTTATGTACCAGACATATCTTGACAACCATAACCCTGTCAACGTCTATAGCAATTACTGCTAAATAATATATAGAGTACAGTCAAATCTGTTAACATGCTAAAGTCTGCCCATGAATAATTACTTTGATACATAAACATGGATGCCGATTACTTTGCTGGGAGTTATGCTATTTTATATGCGTCACCATTAATCACTCTCTGTTTGAGAAGAGCTTCTAGCTATAAACCCCTGGCACGTCTGCTATAGCTCTGCACAGGCACATTCCATATGTTTCCCTGCCTAGAGAGCTCACATTTGTGATAGGTGAGTGGGTGTAAGACAATGTGAGGCAGGTGGAGCTAAGCCTACCTTGCAACACATCGGGTGATTTTCTAATGCAAGTTTGTTCAACTCCCAGTTTATCAGCTACAGGCTGATGACAGATGAGGGCAATTAGAGCTAGCCAACAGTGAGGGACAGAGGCCTTTCATATGTAGAGACGGCCACCACACATTGATTACTCATTTAATTACAGTCGTTTTTTTGTCTGAATACCACATGTATCTTAGAGGTATGCCGCACGCATGCATTCATGAAATGGCAACCAGGCTTGAATAATATTAATAATACGCACCATACTTTCCTTTATTTACCTCAAGCTAAATCCAATGAAAATATGACTTATGCACACAGCTCATGGTTGTATACAGTGGTGGGAAAAGTCCTCAATTGTCATAGAGATAGATTACTAGAAAATGACTCAAGTAAAAGTGAAATTCACCTGGTAAAATACCACTTGAACAAAAGTCTAAAAGTATTTGGTTTTAAATATATGTAAGTATCAAAAGTAAAAGTTTAAATTGACGGATAGCCAGGGGCACACTCCAACACTCACACATCATTTACAAACAAAGCATTTGTGTTTAGTGAGTCCTCCAGATCAGAGGCAGTAGGGGTGACCATCGATGTTCTCTTGATAAGTATATGAATTGGACCATTTTCCTGTCCTGCTAAACATTCAACATGTAATGAGTACCTTTGGGTGTCAGAATAAATGTACGGAGTAAAAAGTGCATTATTTTCTTTAGGAATGTAGTGAAGTAAAAGATGTAAAAAAAAATGTAAATAGTAAGGTAAAGTACAGATACGCCAAAAAATGACTTAAGTAGTACTTTAAAGTATGTTTACTTAAGTACTTTACCCCACTGGTTGTATAGTCATCTGGTAATGCATTAAGGCATGACTCTTTCTTGTCCACATGACCAGGAAAAACATAGAACCCAGAGTTTTTCCCAGTAAAAACACACAGCCATAAAAATCTGCTGGTCCTAGTTATGCAGTACATCCAGTAGCACAGCATGTTTAAAAGAAACCAACGCTGAGGCTCTACTCTACTCTAACTACTTGGAATATTCCACTCATTACACCTGTGAAAACACCATGAATGTTTAAAAGGGTACGGTCCAGCCATGCCTGTAGATTGCCTGTGGATTGTGTAACAGTGATTATCGCTATAAAAGCAAATGTGTAATTAGACTACGGGGAGCAGCCTGAGATCAAGCCACCGCCATCAAAGTCCACCCTGCGTTTCCTCCTGCAGGTCTTAAGCTAAGTAGCCTTCCACAGTAGGGTCAAACTGTGGAGGAACCCCCTCCAGCCCTAGAGAGACTTGGTTCCTATTGTTCCTGCAGTTGTCAAGGCTCTCCACTGCCAGAATCCAATTGGGACCGAAGGAGGCTTGCTTTCTATAATTATAGGCGTGTGTCCCGTCGGTGGGAAGTAGATCAGTAGTAAGGATTTCTGGGCTGTCACAGGCAGTCTTCTCTCTCTCCAACTCGGCCCTTCAGGGCAAAGGCCATGCCACCAGAGAGGCTAGGGCCTCAGCTCAACTCTGAGCAGCAGGACAACAAGGTCTACTGCTTCTAGTACTACTGTACTATATGTAATGGTGGTCGTGTGGATATGTGTGCTTTTTAAATAGAGTAACATTTCACTATATTGCACGCAGATATACATGGAATTCGGAAGGAGATATCACTTTAACCCATCCTAACAGCTGTGGGAGTACATAGAAAACCCACCTGATAATGTATGCTTACATATAAACACTAATTGTTAAACCTGTGCCTTGAACTGAGCCCCACAGCAAGGGACTCCACATTCGTCATTTCAGCCCTGTTTACTGTATGTCTCCAGAGGAAACATTACAAACACTAGTATGTCAGTATGTTTAGTTTACGCTGCATTGGTGGTATCAAAGAGTAACACTGATGTGGTTACTGGTCTGAAAGGAGGATGCCTATTGGCACAGTGCATCTCTCACTGACATGGATGCATGAGCACACGCACACACACACAATCAATCACTCACACATAAACACACACACATATATAGAAACAAATAAACAAACACAGTTTCTCTCCACAGTGCCGTCAGGCGTCCTTGATGTGTGCTCTGCCGAGCACGGATTGTGCACTGCACCGCTTTGATAACACCTCTGAACAAACCCTTTGCCAAAGCTTGCATCCTAGCGTGGGTGTGTTCCTTCTACCTTAGTGACAGTTGACAGCTGTGCGTTCCTTAACCACATAACTGAATATTTTGAGGATTTTCCCTGTTTATATTTGTATATTGACATTCCACGCAGATGTAACATCATTTTTTTCATCTGGTATTTAGTGTGTTATTTTTCTCCATGTTGTCTGGTATATTATGGGGTGGAATGACTCCATTTTAGAATGCATTTCAGACTGGATTAGCATTAACACTGTGCCATTTGTGCAGCAAAGCGTGCTATCTGCAGTCACAGTAGGTGATGGCACATTGTGCACTGACCCGGCCAGAGAGCTCCAGCGGTTAGATTATTTTTCATCCTGCATTGTGAAATACTAGGTAAGACTAGGGTTCATTGGGCGTTTCCATGATTTCATGGACAGAACTATAAGAGCCAGAAAATTCAAAGTAAAAATGCATTATGTACTGTATCATAATGTTTTCAAAATACAGTACTTCAACAGGCATTACTGAGACGAAATACAGAAAATCCCCTACCTAACAGAGTTCTCTCACAGATTAATTTTGTCACCTTGGTTGCAGTTTATTCACATTTCTAAGTTACCTTCCGTGATACCATGGTCCACAGCGTTGGCACCAACATTCTGCATCATCAAAACAACACATTACAACACAATGCAGCAGGGTTACATAATGCATTTTACTGCTTCTTAGACCCACCTCTCCCTAGGCATCTGGTGGTTGGGGTTGTGGTGGCAGCGGATGCTGAGGCCAAAGAGCTTGCGGGCGGTGCGCTGGATCTTGAGCCTCTGGGTCTCCAGGGAGCTCTGGAGCAGGCGGTAGCGGGCCTGCAGGTCCCAGTCACTGCCCCACAGAAGGTGGACACTGCTGACCGGCAGGAAGTGGGTGGAGGGCAGCCTCTTCAGGAATGACTTAAACTCATCTGGAGGAGGGAGAGGAAAGGAGGGTGATTAAGAGATCTTGCGGGACACAGACAAGGACTGTCTGTTGTCAGAGCAACCTTGGATCAGCCTCCTTCCTGTGCATTCTGTTCTCAGGTGTTGTTTTCCTGAACAACAAAGCTTGAGTGCATCATGATGCATTACACGCCTTGAATCAAGCAAACAAAACACCATTGGCATTTATGATAATAGCACATCTGATCAAACAAAATACTCCCGTTAAAGGTAGACTGGTTGAATCAACATTGTTTCACATCATTCCAAGCCAACAAGTATATGTGAGGACGTTGAATCAACGTTGAATTTCGTCTCTTATTCACCCAACTTTTATCTTAAATCCAATGACATGGTGACATTTTTTGTTGATTTCACGTTAATTGACAACTCAACCAAGTCAAAACTAAACATTGAACTGATGTCTGTGCCCAGTGGGTCGCGCATCAACACTTTTAGTTGTTGCATAAATGTACTTTCTGCATTTGAGTCAAATCGCTGAGTCTACCTTTAAATGGGAATACACCGTTTTATCATTTAAAAAATGGCTATCCGATACTGTATGCACTTCATCTTCGAAATCTCTTCAGCAGCCAATGACCTTGGGCGACTCAAACTCAGTTTGTGTCCTCTATAATATATAAATATATATGTATGGCTGTCAGGGTTTATTTGTCTCCTTTTATTACTTGTTAATAATATATAAGTATGAGCCCCGTCAGGTGGATACTGAGCGACTCCCTTTGGGAGTATCCCGAACCATCCTCTGTACATTACTATTCTGACTTGATCAGTAGGGGATGAGGCAGGGGATGTGACTGAGTATGTGTGTGAATATTTGTGTGGCCAGACATAACCGCCCGCTATATGGGTCATTCGCTAGGCATGTGGAATATGGTGGCTTGTTGATGGGGTTTCCGAAACTGAAACGATGCAGATTGCGTTTTAATTGTAATGGTTTTATAATGACGCCATCCATTTTGACGAATTGCTTGCTTCTCGAGACACATGTTCAACACACAAAGGCTCACACACATACACACGTGTATACAAGCGCATGTACACACACACAAATGTACACACACACACACACCAAATAGTCACACCCACACACCAAATAGTCACAAATCAATACCATTACCCTTAACACACACACACACACACACACAAACACATCTTACAAGGTTGCATGTTCTATTTTGCAAAATGTTTAATACAGTGGGTTCATCTCACATTAATGCTGCATCGAAAATCTACAGAAGTTATTGTTTCACCCTTGGGTTCACGCATGGGCCTGTACTGATTGCATGGTGGGTGGCTTCCCTATGTGACTGAGTGACAATGGCTCCTCATACACATTTAGCCTGTGGCATGCTTAGTGAAACCTGGCTGAGGGGGGTAGAGAGAATTGACTGTTACAATTAACTGCTAGTGCCTTCTTCTAAAACAGAAGGCGTTAAAATGGCTGCTGAATTATTCATACCACACTTTATTGCAGATTGGCTCCAAGACCATGCACGCTTTATGTGGTGTATTCTATGGAAGGTGACTCACGTAAAATGACAACACCTGAATAAAAAACAGCTGAATTTAGAGCTGACTGTCAGTGGATATACCATTATATCACTGTTTGCTGTGGATATTGGATGCTGTAAAGACCTGCATCTGGTGTTCTGTTTGAGGACAGATCAGTGGAAGTAGCCCTGGCTTCAGACCGGTCATTAGTGCCTAGCTGAGGTCCATATGCAAATGGTCCTGTAGTCATAATTGTCATGGGATATCCTTATAATTTCGTATCCTTTTTCTTGCTATATTCGTTATTTTAACCTGAATCTAAGGCAAATATCTTATTATTTATTCCTTACTTTAGAAATATAGTTGATGGAAGGGGCTAAAATAACAATAAATTGCTGTTCAATAACAAATTACTGAATACAATACTCAACAGTAACATCACTTACCACAACCATAGTGTTTGTGGATGAAGACACATGGCTGAATAAAACTATAGTAGACTGTACAGTAATCTAACAAGACTTACAGTAAACTAGAATCTGCTTACCTGAGTTCTCAAAGTCCTTGTAAGAGGTGGCCCAGGACTCCGCCTGCCCAAGCAGGGTGTTCTCCATGATCTGGATGTCGGTGATAGGACAGTTGCATTGTGGGTACTCGTCAGCACACATGCAGATACACTGGCTGTTCCGGCAGATGTACTCCCCCTCCCCATTACACATGATGTAGCTCAGAGCCGACTGAACAAACTTCTCCTGGAGGTACTCTGGAAAGATGACCTGGAGACCTGGAACACAAAGGGAAATCATTTCTATGACATTGTTTTGAAAGGGGAGGTTGGTATCTTCAAACCACATCTTCACTGACACGTGTCTGCTGGTCAAACATTCAGTTCAAATACAATTTTATACAGTACCAGTCAAAAGTTTGGACACACCTACTCATTAAATTGTTTTTATTTGTTTATTTATTTATTTTTACAATTTCCTACATTGTAGAATAATAGTGAAGACATCACAACTATGAAATAACACATATGGAATCATGTAGAAGCCAAAAAAGTGTTAACCAAAATATGTGAGATTCTTCAAAGTAGCCACCCTTTGTCTTGATGACAGCTTTGTACACTCTTGGCATTCTCTCAAACAGCTTCAAAAGGTAGTCACCTGGAATGCATTTAAATTAATAGGTGTGCCTTAATAAAAGTTCATTTGTGGAATTTCTTTCCTTCTTAATGCATTTTTTAAAATGTATTTAACCTTTATTTAACCAGGAAAAGCCCATTGAGACCCAGAGTCTCCTGGCCAAGAAGGCAGCAACAACCAATACATTACAGAATTAAAACATACAACAATACAACCACATGATCCAGCCTTAAAAAAGCATTTACACTCCTCTGTAACAGAGAATCCCATCAATATTTTAAATTCATTCAGTGGCACTAACATATATACTGTAGCTGGACTGTAGATTATTCCATGCGTCTGGTGCACAAGAAGAGAAGGCAGTCTTGTCTCATACTGTGAATGTCCTGGGGACTTTAAGTAGCAACCACCTAGCAGACCGGGTATGGTAACTGCTGGTGGTGAAGGAGACCCGACTACAGAGGTAAAGAGGGCGTGTACCCAAAAGGGCTTTGTAGATGAACACATACAAATGTATCTTTCTGCGCATATAAAGTGACGCCCAAACTACCATTTGGTACAATGTGCAATGGTGGGAGTGGCTTGGCATTTGTAATAAAGCGCAAGGATGCATGATAAACAGAGTCCAGTCTCTGTAAGATGGAAGAGGCTGCATGCATATACAACAAGTCACCATAATCAATTACAGGGAGAAAAGTGGCCTGAACAAGCTTCTTTCTAGCCATAGGACAATCCATTATGTTATGACAAGGTAGAGGTGGTATACAGAAGACAGCCCTATTTGGTAAAATACCAAGTCCATATTATGGCAAGAACAGCTCAAATAAGCACAGATAAATGACAGTCCATCATTACTTTAAAACATGAAGGTTAGTTAAACTTTTCAAGTTTCTTCAAGTGCAGTCGCAAAAACCATCAAGCGCTATAATACAACTGGCTCTCATGAGTACAGCCACGGGAAAGGAAGACCTAGAGTTATCTCTGCTTCAGAGGATAAGTTCATTAGAGTTACCAGCTTCAGAAATTGCAGCCCAAATAAATGCTTCACAGAGTTCAAGTAACAGACACATCTCAACATCAACTGTTTAGAGGAGACTGCTTGAATCAGGCCTTCATGGTTGAATTGCTACAAAGAAACCACTACTAAAGGACACCAATAATAAGAAGAGACTTGTCTGGGCCAAAAAACACGAGCAATGGACATTAGACCGGTGGAAATGTCTTTTGGTCTGATGAGTCCAAATTAGACATTTTTGGTTCCAACCGCCGTGTCTTTGTGAGACACAGAGTAGGTGAACGGATGATCTCCACATGTGTGGTTCCCACCGTGAAGCATGGATGAGGAGGTGTGATGGTGCTTTGCTGGTGACACTGGTTTGCACTTAGTGGGACTATCATTTGTTTTTCAACAGGACAATGTCCCAAAACACACCCCCAGGCTGTGTAAGGGCTATTTGACCAAGGAGAGTGATGGAGTGCTGCATCAGATGACCTGGCCTCCACAATCACTTGACCTCAACCCAATTGAGATGGTTTGGGGTGAGTTGGACTGCAGAGTGAAGGAAAAGCAGCCAACAAGTGCTCAACATAATGTGAGAACTCCATCAAGACTGTTGGAAAAGCATTCCTCATGAGCTGGTTCAGAGAATGTCAAGAGTGTGCAAAGCTGACATCAAGGCAAAGCGTGGCTACTTTGAAGAATCTCAAATATAAAATATATTTAGATTCAATGTGTTGTTTTATAGTTTTGATGTATTCACTATTATTCTACAATGTAGAAAATAGTCAAACATTTTGAAAAACTTTTGACTGGTAGTGTACATTTGGAAAATAAGGATTGTTTCAGTGGCATGAAAAATGACATCACACAAAAACGAACCTGCTTGTAATTATAACGGTAAGCAGACAAGAGCGGCACTACATCACCTCATAGGAGGTGGAAGACGTACATTATAATACTCTTTTGTCTATACCTTCAAACCAATACAGTATACCTCAAATTATAACAATAAGGAAAGCCCCTGATGGGGTTTGCAGGTTGCACTTTTGTCATGACAGATTCTGTCTATTGATGAGTTTTGAACAGGGTTTATAGAGTTGGTTTAAAAGTTTGCCCATTTTTGACTTTGAGTTGTCTTTCTCCGGAGGTCAACTCATGATGTGACAAAATGGAACAGTGATTGATGGCTGCTGTCTTGTTGTGTCTTGTTTTATTTAACACAGCAGTAATTTATTCCCTGTGTGTGTGTGTGTGTGTGTGTGTGTGTGTGTGTGTGTGTGTGTGTGTGTGTGTGTGTGTGTGTGTGTGTTTGTGTGTGTGTGTGTGTGTGTGCATATGGTTCGGCAACATGCTGCTAATAGATAATTGCCTCTTATGTTAGCAGTGACGTAGCGTTAGTAACCTGGAAGTTGGTTGGCCTGAAAGCCCTTCTTCACACTTAAAACTGACAAGGTATTTATACTTTTCAGTTTCCAGCACGTCCATATCTCACCCAAGGGATCTAATAGAAGAGAAGCTCTGACAGCTAAGTCAAAACCCTTTCTCTTCATTGCTGGAAATAAATCCTTGGCAATACAAGCCATTGGATTGGAAAAAATGAAATAGATTTTGCTTCCTCATATGAAACCGCATCTTGGCAAGGCAATTTAATCTTTATAGCTTTGATGTTAGTGCAAACAGTGCCTCTGCAAATATGCAACTGAGACCATAACGTAATGTGTTATTGTGCTGTTGAGTGATTGTACTAATTATGTTCCCATACTTGCTTTTTACCCAAACGTGAAAACCCGGCTTCAAAATCACAAAATTAAATGCAAATAGATTTTGTGCAGTGCAGCCATCTACTTTTACACATTTTTGTATCTAACGATATCTTGCCAGCAAATAAACAGCAGGAGAATCAATATGATTATGCCGTTCATTAAATACACAAGAAAAGCTAAACTGAAAACTGGTGGGTGGCTTCAAAGTAAATGAAGGTCTTAAGATCCAAAGTGATATGAGCCTAATACATGAAGCTAAACCCCAAAGTGTACTTATCAAAGTTCATCTTTTGCAACCAAAGATTGTGAAGAATTAAACCTAGCTGTGGGTGGGTTTCCTTATAATACTAACTAATCCTTTTCCTTTCATGTTACCTGACTAATAACTGAAACCATGTGCATCTCTAAGTTAGGTTACTACAGTTCAGTTACTACCTCTGTGCAACCTAGCTCTATGAGAGTAGTGCAGAGGCATGAAAGAAAGATAGATAGTGTACATGCACACTGTTGAACACTCCCATAGTTTTACTGAGCGCAATGTTTCGACCCGAAGTCTGTCAGTAGTAGTACATACTGTAGGCATACACAGATTTCTAGCGGTTAAGATCATTGGGCCAGTAACCCAAAGGTCCTTGGTTTGAATCCCCAAGCCGGCAAGGTGGAAAAATGTGCCGTTCTGCCATTGAGCAAGACAGTTAACCCTCAACAACAACTGCTCCCCAGGCGCCGATGACATGAACGTCATTTAAGGCAGCCCCCCGCACCTCTCTGATTCAGAGGGGTTGGGTTAAATATGGAAGACACATTTTAGCTGAATGCATTCAGTTGTGCAACTGACAACAGTAGGTATCCACCTTTCCCTTTCCCCTCTGCTCTATGCCTCAGTATGCTCACCACATTTACTTCCACTGTGTAACCTTGCTTTGTATTCCCTCTGTGACAGAATACTCCATTCACTATTCTGTCTGTCCACCTCATCAGTCCCAGTGCCCATCAGGGGTAGATGAGAAAGGGAGAGAGGGAGGGAGGGAGGGATGAATGGATCATATCTAACCACAAAGAGTTGGATTGCGAAGGGCTTTTTCTCCATCAGACCTGTCTGCGGCCCCCGGAGCCAATATTCATTTAGCTTGATGTATTCCTGGGCCTGAAACTTTAATGTGATTTGTGGGGGAATCCAGATGGCAAGTTCACGGATCGACGCCACTCGCTGACAGAGGCAGTGCCAGCGGCCGAGTGCACAATAACAGTGGGTGCCTCAGCCCCCTTATACATCCTGCAAGCACCAGGGCCTCTTATTCTCCTGTAGATATTACAGCATTACTGGCCAGACTGCAGGACTCACACAGACACTGGCCGTGTCCGAATACCCATACTAGCGTACTAAATAGTTTGTGAAGAAAGAATGTTTTATAGTATGTGACATTTAGAAAATAGTACTTTGAATGTGTCATCTAACTCCCGGCATTCATTCCTTTTGGTACAGTGTGTCAATGTATCTGTTTATCAGCTTTTGTCAAACACTTGAGTCTGAAAAGTTGAGTAAATTATACTAGCTCCAACTCCAAAATGAGTATGCAGTTTAAGTATGTAGTGCGCTAGTATAGGTATTTGTCAGAATACCGATACTTGCGTTCCAAATAGTAGGCTTTCTGGGTATACACTGAGTACACCAAACATTAGGAACACCACCTTTTTCTCCTCCCCTTCATCTACACTGATTGAAGTGGATTTAAAATCAATAAGCGATCATAGCTTTCAACTGGATTCACCCGGTTAGTTTATGTCACGGAAAGAGCAGGTTTCCTTAATGTTTTGTATACTCAGTGTATATGAAGTGTATATACGGTATATATGGTATATACTGTATATATCAGTGGCGGTCGGTGCTGTTTAAGATTAGGGAGGACAATTTGTAATTTTTTTATGAGCATGGACATTTTTTTATTACAGAATATTGGATGACTGTCTGTTATCCATATTCCCATTCACCCAGGTCAGTGTAACATTGATCGGTCTAGGCTACTACATGATACTCAAATTTGCTCTATACCCATCATGAGGTTGCTACAACCTAGTCTACAAATGAAAGTTTATAACGTAGGTGCACAGGTCGAGAGACAAATTGAAGTAATCAAGGTAACAGACAGTGACACATTCAGTACCGCCTTGCACACTCTTGACAGCATCTAGCTGATCTAGGGTGTATATAAGTACAAAACAGTTGCAAAATGTTACATTGTGTAACTAAAGCAAGAGTTTTTATTGGACAAATTCAGATAGGTCCATCCCGTTTAGTTCCCTTTGCTTCCATTTAAGAAATATTTTGCAACAGAACTGGCAAAATGATTACACACACCTCTGATCACCCGCACACAGAGTTCACTTTCCTAGTAGCCATACAGACAATATCATCAAATCTTCACGCTCTCCTCCTCTCACATTTTGCCTTCGCTTGTGGACTTCATTGACCAGGCCAAAGAAACTCTCCAAGCAAAACATTCATAACATAACCACTACACACAGCCTACATTGTTGTCACCCTATTAGCTAACGTCATAGTCAACATAGCTACTAGAACTAACGCATTAGTAAACCCACAATCCAATCCATGTGTACAATCAGACAGTAGTACACAGCGAGCAGTTTAGCAGTAACCTGGCAGGCCCTGGTGGCAACACACTTATAAAACCGAAAGCTTACCTTGAATTGGAAGTGTTGGATAGCCATAGCCTGCTAGCTAACATAAATATAATTAATCTCTGTTTGAGTCAGGTTGTTGAGTAGGCTAAATAATCTGCATTAGCAAGCATAAGTGAAACTGAAAAGAATATACAATGAAATATCTCCTTCTCTCTCGCTTTGCTGCTTCACCTTCATTTTTGAATGAATTAACTTGTTCAAAACTATTCAACTATTGTCTTTCTCTCTCTTTGAGTCAACCACTCAGCACATTTCCTACACTGTAGTGCTAGCTAGCTGTAGCTTATGCTTTCAACACAGGGATGTAACCTAAGCAAAAGAGAGAGGTAAAACCTCTAATAAATACACAGGACGAGACCCGCAATACACTATTCGGGGACCCGTAATAACAAGTGCACAATACACGCAGCACGAAAGCCGAAATAACAAAGCACAAGTACTCACAAGACCAAAGGACATGGGAACAATGGGGTGGCAGGTAGCCTATTGGCTAGAGCGATGGGCCAGTAAAAAGGTAAAAATATGTAATTATTTTCCCTGGTAGGCTGTCGTTGTAAATAGGAATTTGTTCTTAACTGACTTGCCTAGTTAAATAAAAATAACTGACAAGACAATTGTTAACAGCGGTCACATAATGAGGGGAATTGGAATCAGGTGTGCGTAATGAGACAGTTCAGTGATGCCTAGAGGCCGGTGACATAGACCTCTGGAACTGGTGCACGGAAGGGCAGCAGTACTGGGGGAATCTGTGACAGTAAGTCTATGGAAGGGGGTGAAAACCATGAGCCTCCTAGGTTTTGTATTGAAGTCAATGTACCCAGAGGAGGACAGAAACTAGCTGTCCTCTGGCTACACCATGGTGCTAGCTTACAGAGTGCTGTTGAGGCTACTGTAGACCTTCATTGCAAAACAGTATGTTTTAATTAATTATTTGGTGACGTGAATATATTTAGTATAGTTCCATCAAAAAAGGATAACTTTTTTAATGTTTCACTACTCGTATGGTCCTCCCCTTACTCCTCTGAGGAGCCTCTACTGGTATTTATGAAAAAATCCAAAGTTGTATAATATGTGACGTTTTGAAAATGTAGTATGTAGAACACGCTCTACAAAAATGTACAAATAGTGGGGAACAAGCTTGATTGCACATTCGATGATGCCTTCTCAGTATGGATGACACCTTCTCTGTAAATCAAAACAAGACGTTGAACTGACATCTGTGCTCAGTGTGTACTTTTTCTCTGTCACTCAGACTCCTCTCTAGCACACTGCTCTCTCTCAGTCCCGTACCCATTTCTCTCCCTCTCTCAATTGAATTACATTGTCAAAGTACACATATAGCAACAATGGTTTAACCAAAAGCAATAAGGCATCAATAATGATAGTTATAGTAGTAGTGGAAATGGTATTAACATTAACAGCAACTACAACAATATTCATGATAATAATAATACATTAAAGCAATAGTAGAAGGCCAGTGTCATGTACTGTCATGTTGTGTCTTGTCTCTGTCCTTTCCCTTCACCCTGTCTCCCTCTGCTGGTCGTTGTTAGGTTACCTTTTCTCCCCCTCTTTCCCCCAGCTGTGCCTTGTCTCCTCCTAACCACCTCGTCACCCCTTTTCCCACCTGTTCCCTTTTTCCCTCTGATTAGTCCCCTATATCTCTCTCTGTTTTTGTTCCTGTCCTTGTCGGATTCTTGTTTGTTGTGTTTCATGCCTGAACCAGACTGTCGTCATGTTTGCTGTAACCTTGTCTTGTCCTGTCGGAATCTGCCGGTCCGTCTGAGCCTACCTATGTTTGGTAATTAAAGAAGCTCTGTTTAAGTTAATTCGCTTTTGGGTCCTCATTCACGCACCGTAACAGAAGAATCCGACCAAGAATGGACCCAGCGACTTCGGATCCTCTCCACTCAGCCGTCGGGATCCAGGGAGCGATGCTAGGCAGACACGAGCAGGAAGTGTCTGCTGCTCGACATGCCGTTGAGACCCTGGCCACCCAAGTCTCCAACCTCACAGAACAGGTTCACCATCTCCGCCTCGATCCACCGGCCACTTCCAGGGCTTTCGAATCTCCGGAGCCCAGAATCAATAACCCGCCGTGTTACTCTGGGGAGCCCACTGAATGCCGCTCGTTCCTCACCCAGTGTGATATTGTGTTTTCTCTCCAGCCAAACACTTACTCCAGGAGCACTGCTCGTGTCGCCTACGTCATATCTCTCCTTATTGGACGGGCTCGTGAGTGGGGCACGGCAATCTGGGAGGCAAGGGCTGAGTGTACTAACCAGTATCAGGACTTTAAGGAGGAGATGATACGGGTTTTTGATCGATCTGTTTTTGGGGAGGAGGCTTCCAGGGCCCTGTCTTCCCTATGTCAAGGCAATCGATCCATAACAGACTACTCTATTGAGTTTCGCACTCTTGCTGTCTCCAGTGGCTGGAACGAGCCGGCCTTGCTCGCTCGTCTTCTGGAGGGTCTCCGCGCAGAGGTAAAGGATGAGATTCTCTCCCGGGAGGTTCCTTCCAGCGTGGATTCCTTGATTGAACTCGCTATTCGCATTGAGCGACGGGTTGATCTTCGTCACCGAGCTCGTGGAAAGGAGCTCGCGCTCTCCGTCGCCCCCCTCTCCGCATCACTACCATCTTCCTCTGCCGGCTCGGGTGCTGAGCCCATGCAGCTGGGAGGTATCCGCATCTCGACTAAGGAGAGGGAACGGAGAATCACCAACCGCCTCTGTCTCTATTGCGGTTCCGCTGGTCATTTTGTCACTTCATGTCCAGTAAAAGGCCAGAGCTCGTCAGTAAGCGGAGGGCTACTGGTGAGCGCTACTACCCCTGTCTCTCCTTCAAGATCCTGCACTACCTTGTCGGTCCATCTACGCTGGACCGGTTCGTCAGCTTCCTGCAGTGCCTTAATAGACTCTGGGGCGGAGGGCTGTTTTATGGACGAGACCTGGGCTCGGGAACATGACATTCCTCTCAGACAGTTAAAGGAGCCCACGGCCTTGTTCGCCCTGGATGGTAGTCCTCTCCCCAGGATTCAGCGTGAGACGCTACCTTTAACCCTCACTGTTTCTGGTAATCATAGTGAAACCATTTCTTTTTTAATTTTTCGTTCACCTTTTACACCTGTTGTTTTGGGCCATCCCTGGCTAGTTTGTCATAATCCTTCCATTAATTGGTCTAGTAATTCTATCCTCTCCTGGAACGTCTCTTGTCATGTGAAATGTTTAATGTCTGCTATCCCTCCTGTTTCCTCTGTCTCTTCTTCACAGGAGGAGCCTGGTGATTTGACAGGGGTGCCGGAGGAATATCACGATCTGCGCACGGTGTTCAGTCGGTCCAGGGCCACCTCTCTTCCTCCACACCGGTCGTATGATTGTAGTATTGATCTCCTTCCGGGAACCACCCCCCCCCCCGGGGTAGACTATACTCTCTGTCGGCTCCCGAACGTAAGGCTCTCGAAGATTATTTGTCTGTAGCTCTTGACGCCGGTACCATAGTCCCCTCCTCCTCTCCCGCCGGAGCGGGGTTTTTTTTTGTCAAGAAGAAGGACGGGTCTCTGCGCCCCTGCATAGATTATCGAGGGCTGAATGACATAACAGTGAAGAATCGTTATCCGCTTCCTCTTATGTCTTCAGCCTTCGAGATCCTGCAGGGAGCCAGGTTTTTTACTAAGTTGGACCTTCGTAACGCTTACCATCTCGTGCGCATCAGGGAGGGGGACGAGTGGAAGACGGCGTTTAACACTCCGTTAGGGCACTTTGAATACCGGGTTCTTCCTTTCGGCCTCGCTAACGCTCCAGCTGTCTTTCAGGCATTAGTCAATGATGTCCTGAGAGACATGCTGAACATCTTTGTTTTCGTTTACCTTGACGATATCCTGATTTTTTCACCGTCACTCCAGATTCATGTTCAGCACGTTCGACGTGTCCTCCAGCGCCTTTTAGAGAATTGTCTTTTTGTGAAGGCTGAGAAGTGCACTTTTCATGCCTCCCCCGTCACATTTCTCGGTTCTGTTATTTCCGCTGAAGGCATTAAGATGGATCCCGCTAAGGTCCAAGCTGTCATTGATTGGCCCGTCCCTAAGTCACGCGTCGAGCTGCAGCGCTTTCTCGGCTTCGCGAACTTCTATCGTCGTTTCATCCGTAATTTCGGTCAGGTGGCAGCTCCTCTCACAGCCCTTACTTCTGTCAAGACGTGCTTTAAGTGGTCCGTTTCCGCCCAGGGAGCTTTTGATCTCCTCAAGAATCGTTTTACATCCGCTCCTATCCTTGTTACACCTGACGTCTCTAGACAGTTCGTTGTCGAGGTTGACGCGTCAGAGGTGGGCGTGGGAGCCATTCTTTCTCAGCGCTCCCTCTCTGACGACAAGGTCCACCCATGCGCGTATTTTTCTCATCGCCTGTCGCCGTCGGAACGTAACTATGATGTGGGTAACCGCAAACTGCTCGCCATCCGGTTAGCCCTAGGCGAATGGCGACAGTGGTTGGAGGGGGCGACCGTTCCTTTTGTCGTTTGGACTGACCATAGGAACCTTGAGTACATCCGTTCTGCCAAACGACTTAATGCGCGTCAGGCGCGTTGGGCGCTGTTTTTCGCTCGTTTCGAGTTCGTGATTTCTTATCGTCCGGGCTCTAAGAACACCAAGCCTGATGCTTTGTCTCGTCTCTTCAGTTCTTCAGTAGCCTCCACTGACCCCGAGGGGATTCTCCCTGAGGGGCGTGTTGTCGGGTTGACTGTCTGGGGAATTGAGAGGCAGGTAAAACAAGCGCTCACTCACACTCCGTCGCCGCGCGCTTGTCCTAGGAACCTTCTTTTCGTTCCCGTTCCTACTCGTCTGGCCGTTCTTCAGTGGGCTCACTCTGCCAAGTTAGCCGGCCACCCTGGCGTTCGGGGTACGCTTGCTTCCATTCGCCAGCGTTTTTGGTGGCCCACCCGGGAGCATGACACGCGTCGTTTCGTGGCTGCTTGTTCGGTCTGCGCGCAGACTAAGTCCGGTAACTCTCCTCCTGCCGGCCGTCTCAGGCCGCTTCCTATTCCCTCTCGACCGTGGTCTCACATCGCCTTAGATTTTGTCACCGGACTGCCTTCGTCAGCGGGGAAGACTGTTATTCTTACGGTTGTCGATAGGTTCTCTAAGGCGGCTCATTTCATTCCCCTTGCTAAGCTTCCTTCTGCTAAAGAGACGGCACAAATCATCATCGAGAATGTTTTCAGAATTCATGGCCTTCCGTCAGACGTCGTTTCGGACAGAGGTCCGCAATTCACGTCTCAATTTTGGAGGGAGTTTTGCCGTTTGATTGGGGCTTCCGTCAGTCTCTCTTCCGGCTTTCACCCCCAGTCTAACGGTCAAGCAGAACGGGCCAATCAGACTATTGGTCGCATCTTACGCAGTCTTTCTTTTCGTAACCCTGCGTCTTGGTCAGAACAGCTCCCCTGGGCAGAATACGCCCACAACTCGCTTCCTTCGTCTGCGACCGGGCTATCTCCTTTTCAGAGTAGCCTCGGGTACCAGCCTCCGCTGTTCTCATCTCAGTTCGCCAAGTCCAGCGTCCCCTCCGCTCAGGCTTTTGTCCAACGTTGCGAGTGCACCTGGAAGAGGGTCAGGTCTGCACTTTGCCGTTATAGGACGCAGACTGTGAGGGCTGCTAATAAGCGTAGAACTAAGAGTCCTAGATATTGTCGCGGTCAGAGAGTTTGGCTCTCCACTCAGAACCTTCCCCTTAAGACGGCTTCTCGCAAGTTTACCCCGCGGTTCATTGGTCCGTTCCGTATTTCTCGGGTCATTAATCCTGTCGCAGTTCGACTTCTTCTTCCGCGATACCTTCGTCGCGTCCACCCGGTCTTCCATGTCTCCTGCATCAAGCCCGTCCTTCGCGCCCCCGCTCGTCTTCCCCCCCCCCCCCCCCATCCTTGTCGAGGGCGCACCCATCTACAGGGTCCGTAGAATTTTGGACATGCGTCCTCGGGGCCGTGGTCACCAGTACCTCGTAGATTGGGAGGGGTACGGTCCTGAGGAGAGGAGTTGGGTTCCCTCTCGGGACGTGCTGGACCGTGCGCTGATCGAGGATTTCCTCCGTTGCCGCCAGGTTTCCTCCTCGAGTGCGCCAGGAGGCGCTCGGTGAGTGGGGGGGTACTGTCATGTACTGTCATGTTGTGTCTTGTCTCTGTCCTTTCCCTTCACCCTGTCTCCCTCTGCTGGTCGTTGTTAGGTTACCTTTTCTCCCCCTCTTTCCCCCAGCTGTGCCTTGTCTCCTCCTAACCACCTCGTCACCCCTTTTCCCACCTGTTCCCTTTTTCCCTCTGATTAGTCCCCTATATCTCTCTCTGTTTTTGTTCCTGTCCTTGTCGGATTCTTGTTTGTTGTGTTTCATGCCTGAACCAGACTGTCGTCATGTTTGCTGTAACCTTGTCTTGTCCTGTCGGAATCTGCCGGTCCGTCTGAGCCTACCTATGTTTGGTAATTAAAGAAGCTCTGTTTAAGTTAATTCGCTTTTGGGTCCTCATTCACGCACCGTAACAGCCAGTCTCAACATGACTGAAAAGCCACATGGTATGGTAAGAAAGCCAGAACAAAAAGGCAAATATTATTGACATTACATTGCAATGTACACTGCCCGTCAGGTTGTGCAAAGGTTGTGCGTTTCACCTAATAAATATGAGTTTTTATCTTAATATTTTATAGTTTCAAATTATTTGTACTGAATGATCATTTTGGGAAAGAAAGATTCTCTTAGGTCTCAGTATTTTTCACAATATAATAGGAAATGCAGCTCTGTCTCTACCTCTTCCCGGGGGCAGAGTGAGCAGAACCTGTCCTCTCTGGGCAGCCAGGTTTGCCTGTGACAACCAGTCTCTATGGCCAGGCTGTGCTCACTGAGTCTGTACCTTGTCAGTGTTCATCGGTTTTCTACCTGTCACAGTGGTCAGATAGTCTGCCACCGTGTACTGTCTGTTTAACAAATAGCATTGAAGTTGACATAGATTTTTTGTGGTGTCTTTCCGATAGGTGATATATTTTTTTGTTTCTTTGTCATGATTTGGCTGTCCTGAGGGGTTGGTTTGGATTAATGAACTGAGCCTCAGAACCAGCTGGTTGAAGGGACTCTACTCTTTTTAATCTCTTAACATTGTAGGGCTATGTGACGAAATGTTTCGGGGTCACTGGTTTTTAGATGGTTTTAAAATTTGATGGCTCTTGTTTCAATTCGAATAAGGAAAGGGTATTGGCCAAATTCTGCTCATCAAGGAAATGTAGTGGTCTGCTATTTATGATACTGCAGAGAATTTTCTCTGTAATTATTTGGATCAAATTTGTCTCCGTTTAAATAGATTGGTTAGATCAATCCTTGGTTCCAAATATCAGGGGAAAATACCTTCAGTGAAGATAACGTTGAAGAGTTTGAGCATGGCCAATTTGAATTTGTGGTCTGTATTTAATTTAAAATACCATCAGCACCACAGGATGTTTTGGGTTGTAGACTTTATAGTTTTTCCAACAATTATTGTTCTGTAGTTATGTAACTAATCTCTCTCGCCTCCTCGTATTCAGTCATAACCACCCCATCGGATGGTTTCTTCTACTTTCAAATGAAAATTGAGCAAAATCAGTGTAATGACTTTAGTTGAATCAATGTTGTTTCTACATCATTTCAATTAAATGACATTGAACCAATGTGGAATAGACGTTGAATTGACGTTTGTTTCCCATTGGGGAATATCAAAATATCTTGCAGTGGAGACATGTTTAGCTCATACCAAACCCATTTGTCTATGTCTTCGGGAAAAAAGTGTTTAGGGATCCCGAGTGGCACAGCGGTCTAAGACACTGCATCTCAGTGCTAGAGGCGTCACCACAAACTCTGGTTCGATTCCAGGCTGTATCACAACCTGGCAGTGATTGGTAGTCCCATAGGGCGGCGCACAATTGGCCCAGCGTCGTCTGGGTTTGGCCGGGGTAGGCTGTCATTGTAAATAAGAATTTGTTCTTAACTGACTTGCCAAGTTTAAAAAAGGTTAAATAAAATAGAGGAATCCTGTTTAGGTAAAACAACTTAGTTTATGACTAAAAGTGTGCCACTCTGAAACATGTAGTCTGATTCCAGTATATGTTTATAGGTAAATGAGTGCCGTATATTTTTTCCACAGCACTACAAATCATCAGATGCCGGAGAGGCAGCACATCAGGGAGTTTAACGGTGGATCCCTAAAGAGTCACCAATAAAATGGAGGCAAATATCAGAATTCCTTTGCCACCATTTGATAACCTCCAACTTCATGCTCTGTCAGTGCACATAATTCACAGCAACCCCTCTGCCTCACTCTGCCTCTAATAAATAGAACCTTGAACACCAGTTAATCTGATTGCATACATCATAGGCTAAAGTATTTCCTTCACGTATAACATGCATACACTGTGGCAGGACTCAGCTTTCATGAATGCTAAAAAGCGGCCCATGAAGGCAGAAAAGTGTCCTGTGCCCATGACTTTGCTGTCTCGTTCCAGCTCTTTCTCCCAGAGTTCTATTTTGGTATGCTGATGGATGAGCTAGTGCGGGCGACGGCCGAGCGTTCACGACTCCTTGGCAACGCACACCACTCCTAGTGATGCCATACTCCGCCTCATAAGCTAAAGTTTCATCGAAGATTAATTGACCATTGTGTGACCGCAAATTCGCAAAATAATCATTACCTAATCCATTGGTGCAATAAAGTGCATTACTTTGAATGGGGCATTAAATAACACTGGCTCTTGTTCGTACCGCATAAAACATGAAGACCTCTAAACTGAAAATCCGCCTCTTTTTCCTCATCGCAGGCTTGCCCCATGTCCTTCGTAATCAAAGGGGCCGCAAGGTGGTGCTAAGACCGTAACTGTTACTCCTCTGCTTTGTGTGCCTGCTTAGTTCAGATCAACCTAGGATTCTACAGTGTAGCTAATGTAACTAGTCATTTACATGTTTTAATACAGCTTTTCACGTTCTGTCTGTAGACATCCTCATCTTTTAGAAAGCAGCGTTTTACGGTTCTGGCTATTGCTTACTTAGCATTTAAATGGCTAAAGCATTTCTATGTCTGTTCTGGGCAGATTATCCACAGTGTTGTCTGTGCGGTACACGCTAGGAGCTCTCTTGTGTTGTAAAACAGGACTGCTGGTGCAGCAGATTATTTAGCTGGAGAGTGACAACCTCATTTAAGAATGAATAAATAGGAATAATGTTTTGCATCTTGCCCTTGATATCTTCCAAACACTTAAATTAAATCACTGGTTTCATTTTGAGAAAATCATCCAAATGCATGATGTATAACCTACCTAATCTCTCAAGTAGACTATTGGATTTCATTTCATTTTCATGAATACCGGAATACATTAGGCAAACACCTAGACTAGTAGAACAATAGAGCACTGCCAGAGCTTATCTGGAGAAAAGCATTCATACTAATGTAGTTTACCTAGAATGCACTCCACAATAATGCTTGGGTTTCATATAGTAGGATTGTGGTGGCCCAGTCCCATATTTACAGAAGCAACAACAGGTTGCCAATGATTTATATATACACTAGATCAGGGGTTTTAAGATGACTAATGTTACTGCCCCCGCTACAACCAAAAACATACTTAAATACAAAATTATAATTTTGTCCTTCAAAATTTTATTTAAATACTGTAGAAATCCAATCATTCTTATGGAGGACTGCTGCTACTGAAGAGTGCCAAAATGGCTGACTGGTGGCTCCAAAGCCTTTCAATGGCCAATGCATAGCAGGAGCAATCCACGGTTTACATTCATCATTGGTTGATACAGAGGAATCTAATAATTTATCTGTTTTCTCAAAGAATAATGAGAGAGGCTGTCGTAATTACTGTAAAAGCCTGGCATTCAGGCCGACTACCACCTGCTCAGAAAGGGCAAGGCAGAAATTGCACTTTGCAACAATTGTAGGATTCAATCAGGCGGGGGAGCATTAGCTGTCCATGGTGCTGAAATTTTGCCAATGGTGCTGAACACTGGACACAGAGACACATGGTGAGTCAGGGCAATACTAAACCCATGATTACTTGGATTCTTCTTCTCTACCAACACAACACCATGACTACAGTGGGGACAATAATGTTATTGATTTATTAACAGTAGTACCTTTATGAGTTTTTGTAATAGTAGCGCCTGCAGACGGTGTCAAAAACATAGTGCTTGTTGTACTCGTGGTATCAAATGACTGTCCCTACACAATCTGCAACTATGTGATAGAAATGTCTCCAAGGACTAGTCATCAACTGTGCAAAGATATGTTTTCAAACAGTGGAATTGGAAATGTGTTTGTTTGTTGGTGTGCTGCAGTGTGTGTGCTGCAGTGTGAGAGTGGACAAGCTGCTCAGTCACATGCACCAGTAGAATTGAACGCATGCAGCCATGTGTTCCTGTGCACAGCAGCGCAAGCAGGAGCTCGGCTGGTGGCATCTTCAGCTAATATCACACACACTTTCCGGATTAAAAGCCACAAATCACATATTCGACAAGCATCCTGGAGGCGCCAAGCCAGAGAGGTGTGACACTGATGCGTGCAAGCTCCAACATTTCCATCTCGGCTGTAGACAGATACAACTACTCTGAAAATGTCACTAATTCAAATCGCAACATCACATAGAAAAAGTGAGGCTGAATGAGCTAGACTTTGATCATAATATTTATTTTAACGCCCTGCTTCTTTCATTCGGGTAATTGATGCACTTATTGTAATTATGTTGCCGAAACCAACATATCTATTAAAATCCGAACATTAATACATAGCAGGGTTTCAAAGCTCAAATCAATACATAATCTATAGCTATTTTGAGGTTGTTGCTAGTTGTGCAGAGAGACATAAATATCAAACCTTTTTAGAGGCACTTAAAACTCCATTGACGACAGTGGTCGTAAAAAGTTGAAGCTAGGTAATATTGACCTGTCAAAAATGAGCACCCTTAAATCAGAAAAACAAAATCCCAATCGATGGGAGACAAGAAAGTGTGAGTCCATGGCTGGGAGGTGAAAGGAGGCAGCTAGAATGGCAGCCCAACTGATCCATGGGTGCTGCTGCATGCTGACACAGAGGGGCCTAAAGCTGCTGGAGAGGAAAGAAATAACTGATTTATGGTCCTGCCAGCCCAAGTGGAAACTCACTCTGGATTGACCACCTCCAATTGAGAGTTGACCCTGAGGTCAGTGTGGAGAGATTTCATCAGGTAGCCGGGCACGGCAGTGTAGAGAGGTGAAATAAAGAGTGCAGCTATCCATCTTCAAAATGATCCGGTATTATTGGTTATCTAGGGCCGAGCAAGTATACTTTTATAAAGATAATAATTCCTCAGTTCAAGATGCAGTTGCAATACCAAGAGGCAGCTCAATACGCCGCAGTATTAGCTAACATCAGTAGACTGTACGCCATGCTCTCCAAATTGCATTAGGATTTTATCAATTGCATGATTTGTCTTATGATCTTGTGGGTGTGCATGTGTGTGCGTGTGCGTGTGCGTGTGTGTGTGTGTGTGTGTGTGTGTGTGTGTGTGTGCGTGTGCGTGTGTGTGTGAAAAGAGACAGGAGAAGAAAAAAAGAGAAAGAGGGGCAGAGAGATAAAAGAGAAAGGCTACAGGAGAGAATGTGTGTATTCTTCTATCTGCATAATAAAATATGTTTCCATGGCAACGTCAATCTCCTTGCTAATGTACTTAAGCGTCCTAATCAATCTGACAAGTCTGTAATCAAACACGTTTACACTTTTGGTATGTTTGTCTTTACAACTGCTTAAAAAAAAGACAGGAATCAAGCAGCACAGCGATGACCATCTATTCCATCACTACAGATGAATTACCTACAGGCCTGCTTCATTTATTTTCACTTCACCACTTTGAAATCTGTTGGCTCAGGCCATTCTAACATATTCATAAATCTTCCAAGATGGGCTCCATGGCTCCTGGAAGGAGGAGAGAAGGAGAACGCGAGAGGGAAAAAAAGATAATTACTTTGCTTTTGTTTTGCAGCTAATTTATGACGGCCATATCGGGGGTGATTGTGGCCTGGGAGATGGTTCAGGGAGTAGGTGGGAGGTAGGAACCCTCTGAAGTCCTCGACCGCCCTGCCTGCGCCATTCTTCATGGGAGATGCTGGCCGAATCCATGATTAAGTGACAAAAGACTTGACTGTTTAACTACAACTTGTTAATTCCCACCATCACTTAAATCTCACTGTCCTTGATGGGGTGGCATTATTTATAGTTGCTTTATTCAGATACAAAGTACTGTGTCTGAGAACAAACCAATATCCCAGGGTTAGTCAGGTTGGTGTGTTAAAGAGAAGATAAAAATAAATGAATGAGGATTGAAAGGATAGTGTGTTTACTCACTAATTATAGAACATCTTTACAAGAATAAAGCAGAGTGCTACGGAAGTGGCAGACCAGAATGGATAAAAGGTATACTGTATTTAATCAGTTAGATAAGCAGAGGAAGTGTTAATTCCAAAGATGAAAATAGCTTTGAGGTTTGAGGTTGGATGGAGGTAAGGATGATGATGAGGCATGATACCATTGAGTTGGCCTTAAACCATGTATTCATGTATTCAAGTACGCATGAATATGCGCTATAAACATTATAGGCCATACTACTCAATGAACTAGGCCTTTGCATGGTCCAGCAAAGCTTGAAGTAAGTCACGCAAGAGGTCTAATGCAAAAATGTGTTCCTGTGTCCTCTCAAATTCTGAGGGTTGTCAGAAAGGCGGGGGAAAAAGAAGGCATCACTCAGTTTGCCCCATTACTTTGAGCAATTCCGCTTGTGGGGAGAGAAAAGAGTCTGGTTGCTTTGATAGGTAGCTCCCTTGATGTCAGATTCCGTCGCAGCATTTTAATCTAAATCTAAGTGGAAACAGAGGAAATATCCAAGCATTGGGAGCTGATTGTTATAGCACCTGTCTGTGTTATCTGTGGTTGCCAGCCACCGGCTCACAAAAAGCAGGGCCAGAAAAGCATCTTCCTTTGAACATGTTGTTATTTAGGCGTTCTAGTCAAATGTCAAAGGAGAAAATGTGCCCATGACTAAGCTCACTGTTCTTCTCAAATTGGTTGCAAAACTTGCTGCATTGAGTATCATGGTTGGTTTAAACAATTTCAGGCTTATTACTCTGAAGCTCTTTCCATAATGTATCTCTGTTGTTCTGGTCCAAAGGGGTGAGTAAAAAGACTGCTAGTTATCCAGGGTGCACATGGTATAAGTTCCCAATGTGATTAAATCTAAACAGAGGTAATGGAGAAGGGTTAGATCTTTCTGTGTTGATTTTGTATACATTCAGGTAGATATAGTGCCGAGACTAGAGTGCGTGAAGTAGAAAAACGAAAGTGATTCAAAAGTGTAATTAAAAGGAAGGAAATGTAGTGGGTTTGCCATTACTGCAGCTTGTCCTCACCAATGTGACTATGAATACTAATAAAGAGAGGCTGCATGCCTAGTCCTAATTTGTTCAAATGCATTGAATGTTGAGGTTTGAAAAAAGGCCAAAGACTCATGTGTAACTGAATGGTATCGAACAATGGTTGTCACGACTTCGCACTCGGTAAACTGAAGATACAGCTAGACATGAAGTTAGTTTGATACACTGGGATTACAGTTCACTTATTTAATTTCTTAAGGCTGTGCATCTTAGGTCAACATGACTCAAGTCTCTGGTTGTTTACCTGACAATTTTTTTTATTGAAGCTTATTCAAGGTTTATAAAAATAAACTCACTAAAAACTAAGTATTGTATCATTAATTATGATTCATAATCTGCAAATGTCAAAGAAGCACTTGAAAGTTCTCAAAAGTAATGGAATCCATCCACTTATGATTCACAGTAGTGGCAAATCCCCAGTACCATTAACTATGTTCCAAGAGCTGGCATCCCCTAGCAACAGACACAACTGCCACTGAGAGCAGAGTGATAGAGAAAGAAAAATAGTGAAAGAGAATGAAAGATACAGATGGTGAAAGAGACAAAAACTGAGTAAGAGAGTGAAAGAAAGTGAGTTATAGAGAACAAAAGTGTAAGAGAAAAAAGTAAATAGAGGAAAAATAAAAATTGAAAAGAGATATAGATAGAAAAAAAAGTAAGAACGGAAAACACAGGCCCACTCAGCACGGCTCATCTCCTCCCTCCTGACCTCCATCTCTGGGACACGCTGTGCCTGGACAATGATCCATTCTCTGGCCCTAACTCTCAGTTAACCCCCCACCGTGTGCAGGGACTTGGCTCTTGCAGGGCCTTCCCAAAGACACAATATTGAGATTCAGCAGCAGGCCTCTCCCCACATCTCCACTGTGGAGGTAATGATCTCTTCTACCCCAGGATGCCCTCTGGTTCTGACCTTGGAGAGGATGCTGAGCCCCAGCCGGCAGAGCACAAGTCAGAGCAAGGGCCCTGGGATAGCAACAGTGCTTATGTCTCACCCAGCAAGGCCTGACTGACAGTTGATGGGTCTTCATCTGAAATCTCTTCATACGAACAGTGTAAACAGCCAACTAGTGTACAGTACTGAGTATGGGACTTTGGCCAGCTGTTTTGTCTGAGCATTGGGCCTGATTAGGAAAAACTCCATGCACTATAGGCTATATATCCTGGTGAATTTACCTGGGCAGGATAAACTGTTTATTACACATTCTATTCAAAATATGGAGCTATATATTACAATATCAAGATATCATTAACTGACATGACCATAGAAAAGCAGGATATCTTACATACTGTTTGAACCTTTAAAAGCTCCTTTAGTTAGCACTATAGTGATATCATACTGATGCCAGATGTGATCTTTTCACATTTTAAATGTCACCAGTTTTGTTCTTTCTATAATTGTCTAAAAGGTCAAAGGGAATTTGAGAATGAGACACATGGAAAGTGTTAATTAAACGTACCCAGAACAAAGACTGATATACAGTGCATTCGGAAAATATTGCATTTTTCACCTTTTATTTTTCACCTTTTTTTACCTTTACACCTTTATTCTGAAATGGTTTAATGGTTTGTTTAATGGTTCGTTTTTTTCCCCTCATCAATCTCCACACAATGACAAAGAAAAAAAAACATTTTTAGAAATGTTTGCAAATGTATACAAAAAAATGATTTTTTTTTTTTTACATAAGTATTTAGACCCTTTACTCAGTGCTTTATTGAAGCACCTGTCGCAGGGATTACAGCCTCAAGTCTTGTTGGGTATGACGCTGCAAGCTTGGCACACCTGTATTTGCGGAGTTTCTTCCATTCTTCTCTGCAGATCTTTTCAAGATCTGTCATGTTGGATGGGGAGTGTCACTGGGTTCAAATCCAGGATCTGGATGAGCCAGTCAAAGACAATCAGAGATTTGTCCTGAAGCCACTCCTGTGTTGTTTTGGCTGTGTGCTTAGGGTTGTTGTCCTGTTGGAAGGTGAACCTTTGCCTGATGTCCTGAGCGCTCTAAAGCAGGTTTTCATCAAGGATCTCTCTGTACTTTGCTTCGTTCATCGTTCCCTCAATCCCAACTAGTCTCTCAGTCCCTGCCTCTGAAAAACATCCCCACAGCATCATGCTGCCCCTTCCATGGTTCAATGTAGGGATGGTGCCAGATTTCCTCCAGACGTGATGCTTGGCATTCAGACCACAGAGTTCAATCTTGGTTTCATCAGACCAGATAATCTTGTTTCCCATGGTCTGAGTCATTTAGGTGCCATTTGGCAAACTCCAAGTGGGCTATCATGTGGGCTTTACTGAGGAGTGGCTTCCATCTGGCCACTCTACCATAAAGGCCTGATTGGCGGAGTGCTGCAGAGATGGTTGTCCTAGAAGGTTCTCCCATCTCCACAGAGAAACTCTGGAGCTCTGTTAGAGTGGTGGTTCCAAACTTCTTCCATTTAAGAATGATAGAGTCCACTGTGGTCTTGGGGACCTTCAATGCTGCAGACATTTTTGGTACCCTTCCCCAGATCTGTGCCTCGGCACAATCCTGTCTCAGAGCTCTACGGATAATTCCTTCGACCTCATGGCTTGTTTTTTGCTCTGACATGCACTGTCAAATGTGGGACCTCATATAGAGAGGTGTGTGCCTTTCCAAATCAAGACCAATCAATTGAATTTACCACAGGTAGACTCCGATCAAGTTGTCGAAACATTGCGAAGGATGATCAAGTGAAACCGGATGCACCTGAGCTCAATTTCGAGTCTCATAGCAAAATTTTGATATTTATATTTTTATATTTGTGTAATATTTAACACATTTTAGAATAAGACTGTAACGTAACAAAATGTGGAAAAGTCAAGGGGTCTGGGCGGAGGCTGGAGAGTATCGCCGTCCGAAGGAGGACATGGAGGCAGCTAAAGCGGAACGGCAATGTTACAAGGTGTTGGCTCAACGAAGCAAGCACGAGAGGCAGCCCTGGGGAGATTGGCAGAGTCAGGGTTCAGACCTGAGCCAACTCCCCGTGTTTACCGTGGGGAGCGAGTGACTGGTCAAGCACCGTGTTATCCGGTTCTGTGCACCATGCCTCCGGTGCGCTCTCTGCAATCTCCCCGCAGTTGCCATGCTAGAGTGGGCATTCAGCCAGGAGGGATTGTTCCGGCTCAGCATTCCTGGCCTCCAGTGCGTCTCTTCGGCCCAGGTTATCCTGCGCCAGCTCTATGCATGGTATCCCCAGTTCGCCAACACAACCCAGTGCGGCCTGTTCCAGCTCCCCGCACTTGCCGGGATGAGTTGTGCCAGCTCTGCGCTCCAGACCTCCAGTGCGCCTCCACGGTCCAGTGTGTCCTACGCTGGCTCTACGCACTATTCCTCCAGTGCGCCGTCATAGCCCAATGTGTTCGGTGCCAGCTCTCCACACTCAGCGAGCTAGAGTGGGTATCCAGCCAGGACGTGTTGTGGCAGAAATGCCTTCTGGAACATGTGTAATAACAAACTTGTATGCCATCTGTAAATATTAATAAAATTGATAAATTATGAGACTAATTGGTTTAGCCACGGAAAAAGTAGGCAACCTTCCCACTAGCCATAATTGGCTGAGATAATGAGTGGGCTGGATATGCCGAAAGATGAGTTCGGATTGATCTGCCATGTAGCACGCTTCTGTCGATCACATGAGCTGGTCAGTATGTGAAGGTATTCCTTTCTAAAGCGGATATTTTGAAAGATATCATGTAGTAGAACTGCATAAGTGTTGCTCTCCACTTTTTGGAGGACCGAGTTCTGCAATCAGTGGAATTAGAGGATGATAGCTAAGTAGATGGAGAAAATTCTGCCGTTTGATTGCAAATATGCAGACAGAGTCGAAAAGAGTACACACAGAAGGCTGTTGTATAAAACACCTGTGTCCGGATTACATTACATCTTCAAACTAAGGGCAACCATGGCATCCGTGGCAGAGGGAGAAGCGTCCATCCATAGTCTAGCTATCAAAATGTTCAGATGTTTCTAATTTTGTCAGAAAGTCATTTTCATTTCAAGTTAAAGTGTACTGTTAGCGAGCTAGCTTGCTCGCTAACGATAGGTGTATTATCTGTGTAGTAATATTATTTGTATCTCAGAGCCATTTGCATTGCTAGTTATAGCCTAATGTTAGCTAGCTAACGTTGGACCTGGTTGGTTAGCTACCTGCAGATTCATGCAGGGTAGTAACGTTATAAGTTGGAATTATGGTTCATTGTTTAGCTAGCTAGCTACATGTCTAAACAAAATATTTCACGATCCAAGTAACCATTTCAAAAGAATGTTCATGATGTCACTGCAACAACTGTCGATAGACATAAATGGTAAATTCGCTCTGGTTATCTACTCCGATTTCAGAGCACTCTCGTCTGAGTGCAGAACAACTGATGAGTTTATCAATGCTCAACACCAGTTGAATATGGCCGGTGTCAGTCAACGTTGGCAGAAAACGTAATTAAATTGTTGCCAGAAGCACAGTTGCAGTCACCAATGGTCTGGATAACATAAAAACAGCCTAACCAGCTCTGCTAGGGCGAGTAGAATGGGCAATGAGCTGTTCTCTCATTTGTGTCTGGAAGCAGCTAGCAAGCTAGCCAACATTAGCCAGTATGCTTAACTTCTTAAGGTATAGGGGGCAGCATTTTCACTTTTGGATAAATAGCGTGCCCAATTTCAACTTCCTGCTACTCATGCCAAGAATATAAGATATGTATATTATTAGTAGATTTGGAGATTTGGATAGAAGTTTCTAAAACTGTTTGAATCATGTCTGTGAGTATAACAGAACTTATGTAGCAGGCAAAACCCCGAGGACTAACCGTTCAGGGTTTCTGTCTGTTCAGTTAGTTCTCATTGGGAAACAATATTTGTTAGGCACTTGTCTTCTAGTTCCTATCGCTTCCACTGGATGTCACCTTTCTTTGGAATTTGGTTGAGGTTATTCCTTTGTGCAATGAAGAAGTACGGCCATCTAGGAAATGGGTAACATTGTTGAGAGTTGCGCAAGACTTAAAGTAGCATTAGTTTCCTCTCGTCCTCTATTGAAAACAGATAGACCCGTCTTCAGTTTGATCGATATTAACGTTTAAAAATACCTAGCTATTATCTGATAGCATGCAACACCCCAAAATGCCTGAAGGCGACGTAAACAAAAGAATTAGCGTAGCCGGCGCTACACAAAAACGCAGAAATAAAATATAAAACATTCATTACCTTTGATGATATTCTTTGTTGGCACTCCTATATGTCCCATAAACATCACAAATTGGTATTTTTCCCGATTAAATCCGTCCATGATTGCCCAAAATATCCATTTGTATAGCCTGTCTGCATCACGAAAAAAGCTCTCTTCCAACACGCAACGTCATGTTTAAAAATGATATAAGTTGCCTATATTCTTTGACAAAACACTTCAACCTACTTTTATAACCCAACTTTAGGTATTTGTAAACGTTAATAAGCGATCAAATTGATCACTGGGCGATCTGTATTCAATAGCAGCTACAAAAGAAAACAGTGTCCATTTTTCAATCTTCCAAAATCGATTGAGGTAGGCTGGATGGAATCACGGATCTATTGATAATGTCTCAATGGATTTTTGTCAATGAAAATGACGTTTTTGGCGACATCGTGTGGAAGCTGTAGGAATTGCATCTGTCTCCATATTAAATTTGGTTTCCTTTAAATAATCCATGAAAGGGGCGCATGGATACTTTTTTCAGATTTCAGTGACCAGTTTTTCTTGCGCTTTTCGATGAAACACACGCTCTGTTATAGTCACAGCCGTGATTTAACCAGTTTTAGAAACTTCAGAGTGTTTTCTATCCACACATACTAATCATATGCATATACTATATTCCTGGCATGAGTAGCAGGATGCTGAAAAGTTGCTCGATTTTTAACAGAATGTTCGAAAAAGGAGGGGGTAGGATAAAGAGGTTAAAATCTGACATGTTGGCTGGATTCACAACGAGTGTAGCTATAATTTGCCAAGTGGGACGCAAGCGTCCCCTATACCATAAGAAGTTAAGTGCTTGACTGCTGTTGTTAGGTTAGAAAGCTCGGATCAACCCTACTCCTCGGCCACAGTGTCGAGTGTGCGTTCTGAACGCTCCAAGAGCGGAGCGCTCTGAATTTACGAACGAACAATCTGCCAGAGCACACTCTGGCACTACAGATTAAATGTACAAACACGCTTGTAGTATAAACCAGACTTTAGTCTTGAAATATTTGGTTGTTTAGTACATGGTCTCACATGTGAATCCTGAAGAGATGGGTGAGGCTAAAGCTTAAGAGGGTGTGAACAATGCTGAATGGGTATAGAAAAAGAAGAGCTCTCCACTAGGTACACCAAAACATTCAAGGGCCCTTTTCTCAAAGGGAGGTTACAAGTGAATAGTCAGCTGACCAGGTGAATCAAAGCTGAATTACTTTCCCATTGTTCCTCTACTATAGTGTATGATATATTATTTTCTAGCTTTGAGTCTCTGCTTTTATCCAATGTAAAAAACACAATTTCAAATTTTGCTACATAAGACCCAATCGAGCCGGGTGGTCACATAAACAACAACAAGATCAACAAATAATGCTAGCCAGAGCAAGATGAGCTAAAACTTAATGAATCTAATAAAATAAAATTGTGCCAAATACAACCTTACAGTGAAATGTTTACTTACAAGCCTTTAACCAACAATGCAGTTTCAAGAAAAATAAGTGTTAATTAAGTAAAAAATGTATAAGAAAAAATACAAATAAAAGTAACAAATAATTAAAGAGCAGCAGTAAAATAACAGAAGCGAGGCTATATACAGTCGTGGCCAAAAGTTTTGAGAATGACACAAATATTAAATTCCACAAAGTTTGCTGCTGCTTCAGTGTCTTTAGACATTTTTGTCAGATGTTACTATGGAAAACTGGAGTATAATTACAAGCATTTCATGAGTGGCAAAGGCTTTTATTGACAATTACATGAAGTTGATGCAAAGAGTCAATATTTGCAGTGTTGACCCTTCTTTTTCAAGACCTCTGCCATCTGCCCTGGCAGGTTGTCAATTAACTTCTGGACCACATCCTGACTGATGGCAGCCCATTCTTGCATAATCAATGCTTGGAGTTTGTCCGAATTTGTGGGTTTTTGTTTGTCCACCCGCCTCTTGAGGATTGACCACAAATTCTAAATGGGATTAAGGTCTGAGGAGTTTCCTGGCCATGTTTTTCCTGGAGAGAAGTGGCTTCTTTGCTGCCCTTCTTGACACCAGGCCATCCTCCAAAAGTCTTCGCCTCACTGTGCGAGCAGATGCACTCACACCTGCCTGCTGCCAGTCCTGAGCAAACCCTTTCAAACTTTTTCAGCAAGTTGGCTGTCAAAATTGTACTGATAAATGATGGGGAATACCCTGCTCATCCTTCTGCAGCTTGCCTGCCAATGCATGCGTTGTCCCAACCAAGCACCCAAGCTAACCGGCTAAATTTGACTAGCTTGCTAGCTTGTTACTTTCAGACACAAATGAGGAAACACCTCACTGACCATTTTTCTCACCCTAGCGGAGCTTGTTAGGCTGTTTACATGTTAAATAGAGTTTTTGTGACTAACTGGTACTTTCTTTGCCTACGTTTACTGACACCGGTTTACATTCGTTCAGCATAGTTAGCTATCTAGCAAAGCGATTCACATGTCGTGTTAGCTAACCAAATGACAAGTGCATCTATAGCTGTGTAGTCACTGAAAAATTATACGAGGGGAAAAAGTCAGTGACTCACCCACTCCTATAACGACATCACATCCTCCTAGCAGCTAGCTAGCTAAAGTTAGGCTCTGTGTTTTTAGCATGCCAAATAAATAGATATGCAAGCATATTAATCACATTTTGACTTACTTGTGATCATTGCCCTTGCTAGTTTTATTGACATTATTGACATTCCCAGCCTTAGTTACATTTGTCAGTTTCTGTCCAAAACATTGAATCACTGAAACTGAAACAGTGCATCCCAAATGGAGGCAGCAAACAATGTACCAGGCCAGCTGTGATTTACAACCTGATAGTAATATTTATTGGTCTGCCAAGAAATGTATTGGTGAATTATATTAATCATGCATTGAACTGCATCCATCTATTCTGCCAGCAATGCTTTAGTGTATGTCATGGAATGTTGAATCAAATATAACCTATTTTTAAACCCTCTTATGAAGTTGCTTTTGTAGCATAAACTGGGATTTAAAAAAAAACTGATATTATGATTGTCTGTTTGTTTCATATCTGCAAAGTATCTAAAATGCTGTCAGTTCCCACACAAATACACACCACCATACCAACACACATCACGAAATGATTGCTGCAAAGTGCAAATGTCATCTGATCACTCCTTATATGCTGAGAGTAGTAAGCACTTCTAAGAGCAGGCTGTCAGAGTATTCTTTCGTTATCTGCATGTGGGCCTTGACATTCACAGAGGGCATAACACCTCGCGGCTTCAGTTCAATATTTTATGATCAATCGAGGATGTGTGGAGAGGCACTACACCAGCAAAGAGAGAAGAGACAAATGACTCTATAGTGCAGTTTATAGGACCTGAGGTTCAATTGGCACAAATAACCAGCATTAGTTTAAAGGTTGGAGGTGATGTCAAGCCATCTACTGTAGCATAGATATCCAAAGCTTCTGCTTTTGGCATACAGTAGCTTCAATGTTCACACATAAGTGTCATACTAACAGGAATATAAGAGCAACATTTTCACATGGAAATACTGATCTGTCACAGCCGTTTATATCACTAGTTGGATTAAATGATTATGAAATCATAATACTCTCTGAAGAGACACTAAAGTGTAAAGAGGTGTCACCAGCTCAGGAATGACATTGAAGTGTCATCAATTTTGAAGAGTTTGTGATAGTTGGCATATATTAATACCACTCTGATGACAAAAGCTTTCTAATTAACTCTAAATCTGAGATTATAATTGCTTTTAGAGGATATATTTCAGTTGTAGTACACTATAAAACCACCTACTTTAGGCTAATGTGAAAAAAAATGCTTTCAAAACACCCCTTCATGAAATAGCAGGATTTGAAAAACTCATCTCGTTCTCACCGAATCGTATCAACCTGCAAGATAAAGGCTGTTCATCTGGCTGTCACATATCAGTTGGATGACAAAACGTTAGTCTCCAAAGCAACAGAGGCCATACAGCAGTTGCATGGGAATGAAGCCCTTTTATACCCTATAGATTCAGTTTGAAAGCATTTATGACAGACAGAGTAACTCTGGTCCTATTATTGCTCATACAATTTCTTTTTGGGACAAAATTGAAAAACAGTGTAACTGCAAAACAAAATGGCATGCCTAGACTCCAATGCATAACATTTTGGAGAATGCTCTTTTTTATCCCCCCCCCCCCCCCCCCCCAGGGGTCCAATGTGGAATGCATAACCTTGGAAATATAACTTTTTTTAAATTTAACTTGGTAAGTCAGTTAAGAACAAATTCTTATTTTCAATGACAGCCTAGGAGCAGTGGGTTAACTGCCTTGTTCAGGGGCAGAATGACAGATTTTTACCTTGACAGCACAGGGATTAGATTTGCAACCTTTCGGTTACTAATCCAACACTCTAACCACTAGGCTACCTGCTGCCCTTGAACAGTAATGATTTGAAAAAGACACATACACATTACCAGGTAACACATTTTTTTCTATATTTACAATTCAGGTTGGCTATGCTGGCCTATGGTGTCCCTTGGCAAACCCAACTACCGAACCTCCAATCATGGGATTTATAAATCAATTATATGGGCTCCTGAAAGGACTAATCTCTAGAATATATAAACAACTTTTGGAAAGCTCATATTCTGAGCTATCCATTAAAAAAGTATGGTCCACAGATTTAAGTGAGCTGAACAACCCTTCAACTGGAACAGAATATGGAAAAAAATATTCTTAGAATCCCATACATGTATACATTTACATTTTGTTCACAGACTGTATTTAACACCAAGGAAATATTTTGCTATGAAATTGGTCCCAACTCACAACTGTTCACTGTATCCCCTAAATCAGGATGGCACGTTCATTCATATGATGTGGGAGTGCCCTGCAGTTAAATGCTTTTAGGACATAATGTATTATTCATTTTGCTTTGCATCTACTATGTTACTTAATGACGACTAGAGGGTGGGGGGTGACTGACAAGCAACCCTTTAAGGGTTGGGGGAATGAGATAGGAGGTTGGGGGTGGAGGCCCACTTCTTTTTTGTTTTCTTTTCCTGTACATGATGAATGTATTATTACTTTAACTGTAATATGATCAAAATGATCAATACTTTGTAGTTATGTACCTTTTTTTAAATGTTTCATTTTCTTCTTCTGAATGTCAGCTCACAGGTACAACAATAAGATGTGTGAAATAATGAATGGAACATATGATATTAACAGAATACGAAATTATATGAACTTAAATATTGTATCTTTAACTCATCCAATGGAAAAAAATGACTAAATAAATTGTCTGAATCCAAAGGGCACTTAATGATTCCTTTGGTGAGAGATTTAGTGGTGTAGTCGAAAATATCTGTTTTTTGATAATGAAGGTAAACTGCATAAATTAAAAAGTGATAGCTTGTCTCAGGAACTTGACCACTTTTAACGGTGGCTTTCATCACTGTCCCAATGGGAGCTGTGGAACATCTAAGATACAGTTGCAGGTGATTCTTCATAGAAGAAGTGTTGGAGATGACAATGAAGGATTCCTTCAAAAGCAACTCACTAATTACAACGTTTGTCTACTTTGCAAGCTTATAGTTGTCTACTTTGCAAGCTTATAGTTGTCTACTTTGCAAGCTTATAGTTGTCTACTTTGCAAGCTTATAGTTGTCTACTTTGCAAGCTTATAGTTGTCTACTTTGCAAGCTTATAGTTGTCTACTTTGCAAGCTTATAGTTGTCTACTTTGCAAGCTTATAGTTGCCACTCAAAGATGATATTTGCGTGTCAATTAATGTTACAAATGTAATATTGAATACAGTATGTGATCTAAGTATACTCAGACTATAAATAAACTTCTGTAAATAAGTTAATAAAATAAACATAACAAAATCTTCCCTATTGATTGGGAGGTCTAAAATGAAGTAAATTCTAATATTCTGATTGCTCAGGCTGTTGGGTTTGATTCCTTCATGGGCCAAACACACCATGGATAAAAGTGTCAGGTAAACTGTATGACAATTTTATTAGCATAAGGACAGAAGATCCATGACAAAATGAATGGGAGAGAATCTCCCAGAGTGGAATTATGGAGCAAATCTCTGGTTCATTCCACAAAATACATTCATATTCAATCCGCAAGACAGCGCAAATCAGGTGAAAGTCCCTATGAGGCTTTTTCTCTATGTATGAACAGATTTTCATTATGTGAATGGACTGGGGGCTAAAGTGGAATATTGACCCTTAACCCTCCAGCCATTGTAGCATTGGGTTGGATACTCATGATTCCCCGCAGTGGATCCGCAAAAGAAAAATTGGCTGATGAGTGGAATGAAAATATTATTTCAACCCACAGGCAGGCTCGTGGTTCAGAACAATTATACTTGGGGTTGAAAATGTTTTAAATAAAGATAAAATATTTTCTACAAACCTAGGAGCTTTTTGTGTTGAATTGCAATGCGAATTCCATTATGTTAACGGTGAGGCAGACATAGCCTAGGCCAAGGCTATCAGCCATGCAGTGAGAGAGCGCAGGGAACTGTCCATTATTTGTCTGGTGCTGAAACATTCCTAATTTGTCCATGTGATGTAAAAATGGTAAAAAGCAAAATGTAACAGAAAAAAATACAAATAAATGTTATGTGAAATCACCGGTTTGGAACTATTTTAGGGTCATTGTGGACAAGGAGGACAACAAGCTTGTAGATGGATACACAGCTTGCAAAAGTGCAAGTAGGTATTTGTTACGATAATTCAGTTAATTATTACATTAACTCAGGCTTTCGTTCAATTAGATCATACACAAATCATATAAAGTTTAAACCTGTGCGGCTGGTAAAAGTTTTTTTGTATTTTTTTGTATTTTTGCAGCCTATAGCCTATTCGATTCCGGGAATTGTTTATTTAACTTTCAATTAAACAATTGTATTATCTAAACAATATTGAATGTTGCAACGATGTGCGCTGAGAGTCGGGAAGCAAGTTCAGGGAGTGAGTGTTTTAATAAATAAACACAACAAAATACAGAAATAAGAAACACAAACAATGCACAGACATGACACGGGAACAGAAACAATGACGCCTGGGGAAGGAACCAAAGGGAGTGACATATATAGGGAAGGTAATCAGGGAAGTGACGGAGTCCAGGTGAGTCTAATGACGTGGTGCACGTAACAATGGTGACAGGTGTGCGCCGTAACGAGCAGCCTGGGGACCTAGAGGCCGGAGAGGGAGCACACGTGACAAATGTAAAGGTGTTGTTTTGTTATGTCGTCTATAAGCTTTCATTAGGTAAGAAGAAGGCTAATTAGAAGGTTCTTCTTCAAAGCGATTTGAGTCAATGTGCTGCATAGTATTGTGAAAATAATAAGAGAGGCCTATCATTCTTAATTCATGGCATGGTTTCCTTTTAACCAAATGTTGAATAGAATTGCAGACAAATGAATTAGTCCAGTGATAGCCTAATATCCTACTACTTTGGAGTCATAAAAACAATTAAATGAATAGATTTTATTTAGCGGGTCATGGATCGGCTCTCAGAAGAATTCTATACAGGAGGTTCAGGTTGTGGAGGAAAATCTGTCCTGATGTTGGATATCGGATGGGGCAATTAATTGATGTGGCCAGTGGGGGGCGGGTGCGGCAGAAAAAATCTGACCCCTGCAGGACTCTACTCCCATGGTGGAAGTACGGTCAGGGACATGAGCGGGGATGTTTACCTTGAAGATGGAGCTTGCTCTCCGGGCTCTGCAGGAGGACAGAGCTCACCGAGTCCAGATTATCATAGCTGCTGCATCCCAGTGGGCCAGTACGAGTCTCTGTCACCTGCAAGAGAATCAGGACAAAGATGAGAGGAACAGTAGGGGACAAAGACACCTGCAGTGTGTGTGTGTTGGAGTGAGGGAGGATAGGGGGTGATCATAGAGAGAGTTATTTTCATGAGAATTTGACTAGACTCACAAGCTGATATCCTGAGTTGAGATTTAGGACTCGATTCAATCCATAGCGCTGGAGATCTATGCTGTAGCGCAATTGAAATGTAAAGTTAATTTCCAATTGAGCCGACATGCAGTATTTTGTGAACACGAGAACATTGTCATATCATTTAAAACACACTGTATTGCAGGTCTTCAGCATTACAGATTTAATCGAACCCTTACACATGTCACATACACTACATAGGTGCAGTGAAACATGTTGTTTTACAGGGTCAGCCATAGTACCAGGGTGCAAATTAGGGCTAAGTGCCTTGCTCAAGGGTACATCAACAGAGTTTTCACCTGGTCATCTTTCACCTTCGAACCAGCGACCTTTCAGTTACTGGCCAAACGCTCTAACCGCTAGGCTACCTGACGCAACATGTAACTCATCAAGCAGTCATTGGTATCATTAGAGGGTCGGATTGAATATTTTATTCTTGACCTTGTGTCAGGCATGGTTATATTTCCACGTAAATAAGTGGTGTGCGGCATTTCCTTTACTAAGAAGGGGACACTCATCAACTAACAATATCTGTTATTAGAAACATAGCACATACTGTATTTCTATTTAATATGGATCCCCATTAGTTTATGCCAAGGTAGCAGATACTCTTCCTGGGTCCCAGCAAAATTAAGGCTATGATAAATACTGCTGGCTGTGATTCATTTAGCTATGGATAAGCCATTCATATTTCAAATGGGACTGTGTGAGTAGTTCATAAATATCTGAACTCCATGTGTGTGCCACGCTAGCACATACGTGTTCTGCGTTGCTCCGCTAAGTGAACCGTATTTGGGCCAAAGCGCAGAAGACAGCGTATGAGGTCTTTCTAATCAGCACTTCTATAGGTACCTCCTTATTTCCGTCTGCGACGTGTACCACCACCGGCTCCTAAGACCTATTTTCTTTTAAGGACCTTTAAAGATGTTATTTCCTTTTAAAAGAGGCAAGACGCTAATGGACTTTTTTCTTCAATCGGTGCCTGCGCCCCACTCTCTGCTAGAGAATATCACTTCCCTTATAAAAGTCACAGACATCGCCTCTCTTCCTGCCCAAGCTTCAATCTATGGGATAATTAGGGTTGTCAAATGTGAGGGTGCTTTTAGGTCTTAATACACGTCTAACTTTAGACTTATTTAAAGACATTGCTCTTGAAAAGAAGGGTGACTTTCTTCCTTTTTATCCCCTTTTCTTCTCGTAACGAGCTGGCCGGCAGTGCTCAATAGTACTTTCACATGATTCCAAGAAGCCAGATGCGATGCTACTCAGCAATGGAGATTAAGAGAAAAAACTCTTGGCATTAACCTCAATGGAAAATCACTCAGTCTCTGGCTCAGTTAGAAAACTCTTAGCTTGAATGAGGGGGGTTGCGTTGGCAGCTTGCATGAAGTCCAATCTCGTGAATAGGGGTTATCGAAGATGCGGGAAGGGTCCATAGTCAAATACTTAATGGTGAACAAACATGATTTACAGCTACATTGATACAGAGCGCAGATACAGTGATGGTTAAACCAGATCCTCAATTCACCCAGTAAAATGTGTTTGTGTCCTTAAAGGCCCTAGTTCTCCCTTCCTGCTTGGAACATGCTGGTTAAATCAACATTGTTTCCACATCATTTCAATAAAATGATGTTGAATCAACGTGGAATAGATGTTGAATTGATGTCTGTTCCCAGTGGACATTTTCCCATCTTTCATTGTGATTCGGGGCCAGATGGCAGGCTGACAAGCAGGAAATTAGACAGATGTATATCTTACCCTTGACGTCACTCTGTTGTGGGGTAAAACTGAGAGTGATAGGCTCCCAATAAGCTTCGCAATAACATTGCTTAACATTAAAGTGTATGTCCCTTCCTGCCAAATGGTAAATATGTTATGTTTTGAGCACAATAGACAACATAATTTGTATCTGTTTATTATTTATGAGTATCTAAAGTTAGGTATGCTTGCAGCAGCCATACCACTGCAACTGTCCACCACTGCAAACTCCAAAATGTCAGAAAGCTACAGTAAAGTTACTGACTGAGAATCCAAAACAAGAACTTTTCGAATTTCTCTGCAGCCCTGCATAAAGTTTCAAAGTAGATTGATTACTGTGCTTGCCTGGCCTATCAAACCATGGCATCTTGATGGGTGCTGACAGGGTGCTTTTCTCCCGTTGCTTATCACATAATAAATGACTTCCTATAAAGGTCGTATTGCATGATGCATGGTATAACCTAGCAGAGTGAATAACTGGTCTTTATATAACCTCTGGGCAACCCCATTGCTGGCAAAACATGCACATGCATGCACGCGCATGCATACACACACTCACTCACAATGTCACACATACTGTACACACAACTGTGTGCACTGTGAATGCAGAAAATACATCAGACATTTTCCCTCGATCAATGTGTGCTATAGTGCAAGAATCATATTGTCAAAAGGAGGGAAAATATAAGATTACTGTCCTTGGTAAACCACCACTGATTCTCACTCACTCACTCACTCACTCACTCACTCACTCACTCACTCACTCACTCACTCACTCACTCTCACACTCCATTTATTGGTTTGCCAGATTATAAAAATGGCATACGACGTAATAAAAATACAAGGAGCAATCAAAGAGCTGAAACAGGCCAAGGGGGATTTAGAGGATTTGGATTATTAAGCGGAACACAACTCAGAATCCCAGTGGGGCCATACTGTTTCATAGTCCTATCTTTAAACCATGGCTCTAGAACACGCTCTCTTCGATCTCCAAAATTCAGTATACCTACACTCTTTGACAAAAAAAGGTGCTATCTAGAACCTTAAAGGGTTCTTCGGCTTTCCCTATAGGAGAACCCTTTGAAGAACCCTTTTTGTTTCTAGGTAGAACCCTTTTGTGTTCCATGTAAAAGTAGAACCTTTCTACAGAGGGTTTTACATGAAACCCAAAAGGGTTCCACTTGGAACCAAAAAGGGTTATTTTATGTGGACAGCCGAAGAACCCTTTTGGAATCATAAGCATATTTGGATTATAATGAGAGGAACAACGTTATCCTGTGTTTGTCAATTTTAGGATTTGTTTGAATTGCATACTCAATCTTTGTCCAGAGCAGGAGAATTGGTTTGTGTTAGAGTGAAAACATACTACAGTACATTGCATCCTATCCATCTCTTCTCATTTAGATGGATCCCACTAACGGTTATAGCATATTTCCTGTCAATTATGTGCACAATGGATTGCTAAGAGCATGTCACGCTGGAAGCCTCAGGAGCAATGGCATTTCAATATGTTATGTAACGGGGATGAGTGGCAACGTTATGTCTAATACCCATTTTGTTTAACAATATCACCATGTATTTTTAATTAACACCTATTCAATTATTCACATTATATGCCATTTTCATGGTGTCTGTGATTCATAAGGACTCAAGTGAACTTCATGCACTGTTGCAGTCATTATTCAAAATGTATAATTGTAGATTTTTCCCTCCAGCACCGACTGACAGAAAAACTATGGCTGCAATAAGACTGGCTTCAGGAGGCGTTATTGCAAGCTTGCTGAAGTTCAGGAAATTGCTTGCCCTTGCAGCTCAGATGAAGCACAATCAACCAATCAATCCTTCTTCGCCCCTCGCTCTTTGTTTCAGAGAAATATGTAATTAACTACTAACTTACATCCATGTATCCCACCAGATCACAAGGTGCTTGTAATTTCAAGACGAATTAAATTACCTCATTCACCAACAATGAGCCCACATGGCAGTCATTTTGTGCTGCACATCTACACTTTATTACGGCAGTGTAGAGGTGAGGAGTATTACTACTGACAACGTTTGTGGTATAGCTACAGTTAGTGAATCAAGGCACAGTTATTAGCATTACTGCTTATCAAAGGCTTCAAGACATCGCCTAGCCCTGTCCTCTAGCCATTTCAGAAATATTTGCTGTCACACAACTCTGGTGACAGCAGGTAGGATTAAAAATCATGTTAGCCTGAGAGAAGGAGGGAGAGAGGGAACGAAGGAATAGATTGGGACTTGATGATGGAGTGTCTTCATCAAGGGAATGCTGTCAAAGCAGAGCTTTCTTAATGTGCCTATCACCTGCCACTCACCTAATGACTTTCTATTTCTGGAAACAGGGAAATGAAGGGAGAAGCTCCCCAGTAACTATTCATGGCTGGACACATCTCAGAATAAGTTTGCTTTTGGAATGTAATGTGATTCCATGGAATTTAATAATTACACTGTATCACATGGCCTACCCGCAAAACTCATGATATGTCAGTTGGTAAAATTGGTAGTGCTAAAACTGGGTACCAACATATAAAATACAAATGCATTCATTAGGCCACAACCCTCCCCAAACAAGTAATCATAGCTGAGTTAAATTCACAACCCCAAAAAATCTGTGTCACCCCAAAAAACAATTCCAATATTTCAGACACATTTGGCTCCACACTACTCAAGAGGACTGTGGGCCACATAGGTGGCAATCAGAAAGGACAAACAGGATTCTGGCCTGTCCCATAGATCCGGCATGGACGCCTGGAAAAACAACTGCTGCATCATCAGTAAATCTGCATATTGAATCCTAGTGTAAATCAGGCCGGCAGAGTGACTCTTCAGGGAGGTGACCTTGTGGGAACACTGGCCAGCGTCACACAGCAGAAACCATATTCAGACCACCCCTGCATAATCATCCAGGGTCTTTGTCACAGATAAACAGTCTGCTCATAACATTACATTTTTTCCTCCATCTTTCAATAAAACACCCTACAGGGCATCTTATTTCCTTCTTAAATGATCCCCCCCTCCAAGAGTGCTATCTTGCAGCCAGCTATTGGATCCTGCTACACAGAAGCACACGTCTTACTTTTTATTTCTAACGGGAGGGGGATTGTGCCGTGCACAGTTTGACGCATGTTCTTCATTCTGTTGTGCTGTTCTTTATTTTGCTTAGTGGGCTACTGTACATGCCTGATTTAGGCTGTGCTACAGTTTTAGACAGTATGTTGTGTCCCAATTACTTGTTTGTTTGCCCTGCTGAGGCATGGGTGGATGGAAAGACAAACGAATAGGTACCCAGACTAGGAAGCACAATGAAAGATAGTTGGCTCTGAATGAATGACGGGGTAATGGACGGGTTGTCACATGGGATGACGCTGGAGAGACAAAGCAGGTACAGGGAGTAAAACATTTAATAAAGATGGACATGGAACGAGACAGGAACAGCGTCAACAAACTAATACTAAAGACAAAAACAATACAATGCAGCCGTGGGGAACAGAGCAGGGGAACTGACAAATATAGGGGAGGAAATAAACAGGTGATAAGTGCTGATGCGCGTGACGAGGGAAGGCAGGTGTGCGTGATGGATGGCAGGAGTGTGTGATGCAGGGCAACCTGGCGCCCTGGGCGGGGGCAGGGAGCAGTCGTGACAGTACCCCCCCCCCCCCCTCTTGGGGCGCCCCACCTTGGGGCGTCCCACCTGGGCGAACTGGCCGAGACATGGGTGCTGGGCAAGCCGGCTGAGACATGGGAGCCTGTCGATCCGGCTGCAGAGGGGGAGACCGATGATCCGGAGGAGAGTGACGTGGGATGGGAAGCCACCGAACCAACCGAGGTAAGGAAACCTCTCGAGCCAGCCAGGGCGTGGAAGCCCGATGGGCTGGCTTAGGCACCCCCGGTTCCATCGGCGGCAGAATCCACCCCGACGTCACCAACAAAACAAAAGACAAACAAAAAAAACTCCTGGACCGGCTGGGCAAACAAGAACTGACGATCCGGCTGAGGCCCGACGTGGGATGGGTGCCATCCGAGCCAACTGGGGCAAAGAAACCTCTCAAGCCAGTTAGGGCGTGGAAGCCCGACGAGCTGGCTAGGCACCCCCGGTTCCATCGGTGGCGACCCAGAGCCGATGTCTCCATACCAACCGGAACGCCAGTACTCCCCGATGCTTCGTATGTTGGCTGATGCATTCTGTCACATGAGTTGACGCTGGAGAGACGAAGCAGGTACGGGGAGTAAACATTTAATAAAGATGGACATGGAACGAGACAGGAACAGCGTCAGCAAACTAATACTAAAGACAAAAACAATACAATGCAGCCGTGGGGAACAGAGCAGGGGAACTGACAAATATAGGGGAGGAAATAAACAGGTGATAAGTGAGTCCAGGTGAGTCCAATAACGCTGATGCGCGTGGTGAGGGAAGGCAGGTGTTCGTGAAGGATGGCAGGAGTATGTGATGCAGAGCAACCTGGCACCCTCAAGTGCCCAGGGGAGGGAAGTGTGGGAGCAGATGTGTCACGGGTTGATCAATAGAAATATGGATGGATGGATATTGCTGTGTATACACTGAGTGTACAAAACATGCTCTTTCTATGACAGACTGACCAGGTGAATCCAGGTGAAAGCTATGATCCATTAATGATGTCACTTGTTACATCCACTTCAATCAGTGTAGATGAAGGGGAGGAGACAGGTTAAAGAGAGACAATTGAGACATGGATTGTGTATGTGTGCCATTCAGAGGTTGAATGGTCAAGACAAAATATTTAAGTGCCTCTGAACGGAGCATGGTAGTAGATGCCAAGCGCACCGGTCCATGCTCCGGCAAATTGTGCTGTTCTGAGGGCAAAAGGGGGTGAAACTCAATATTAGGAAGGTATTCCTAATGTTTTGTACACTCAGTGTATATAATTGCAAGAGCAGTAGAAAAAAATGTATGCTCTTGGCAACTTTAGTTGTCATCTCTTCAATGTGTAGAAAGTGAAGAACAGTTCTATATTCTAGGAGACAAATTAAGTACTGTGGGAATCCTCCTATAGGATCTCAGTAACCACAGGTCAGCCCTGCCGTGTGTGTGTGTGTTCCCTTTAGTTGAATTCCAAAAAAGCTTATGTGCCAGTTAGATCGTTAAAGATTGACGTCGACATTGGAAGTCTATCCATGCACTGAGGATGTCAGGAAAGGCCTTCAAAACCAGCCACTAGGGCCATCAAGTAAACTTGGGTTTTGCTAAGGCATTGTGGATGGGGTTGGAGAATGGGCACAATCCCATGACTCTGGATCAGAAGGTTGCGTGTGAGATCCCAGTTGTGGATACTGGTTTTAAATGTTTTGTTTTAACCCTATCCCTTAACCCTTACCTTAACCATTCAGAATGAGTGCCTAAACTTAACACTTAACTTAAAAACGCCATGTTTGGAGAACGTGGATGAACATCTAATTCTGCAGTCTCAGCATATAATGTACACATGCACATTTCAACGCACACACATGGCACTCCAAGACTTCACAGCCCCAACAAACAATCTGCCAGTTACAGAGACACTTTGGCCCAAAAACCTTGTTTGTTTGGAGTTCTGCTATTTCAGCCACCCATGGGGCTGTGAATGTTTTGCAGCCAAAAAGAATGGAGGTGATGGTTGAGGCTTCCAGGCCACAAACATTCATTGGTTTGGGCAGATAAATTCCTGTGTGGGGTCTTAGAAAAATAACAAGTCCCTGGCTTGCCCTGGGTGTCACCGGGGCATTGGGGAGATGTCTTAGTTTTGATTAACGTTTGCAAGTTTCTGGAACCTCTTAAGCAGTGCTAAGGCTTGGGGAGATGGGGGGACGGGCCAGGGATGAGGAGTTGATAAATATAGCCCAGCTTGGCAGATCAGTGGATGCTCTCAGGCCATCCCCACTAATGCACACACACTAATGCCTGTACACTACTGTTCATTTTTCTGCTACAGCCTCAACTATTGAAGTGTCCTCCAGCAAGAGGTATCAGGGGGGAGAGAGTGTACAGACTAAAAAAGATTAGGGCTTACTCTAGACATAAGACTAACAATGTGAATGTCTGGTGCATGCATGCGTGGATGTGTGTGTGTGCATGCATGTGTGTTTGAGATGTGATAACATGATAACATGAGGATGTGGAAAATTGTGAAAGGGAAATGAAATACCAAAACTAGCCATCTCCAGAGCTTAAAACGCACATTTCACTAAGTAAACCCAGTACTTAACTCAAACTCTACACAGTAAATGTGCTTACTCGCCAGACAGGAAACAGTCTTAGTTTTCATCTCTATTGATGTCTTTGTGCCTGTGTTTTCTCCATAGACCGCAGCGTCTCACTGTGAAGTTTGACTCCCAGCCATATTAAATCAATATTGGAAGTGCAGGGCCTTGTTCTGTGTCTATAGATCCAGGCTGTGCGTCAGACTCAGCTTCCTCTCCACGTACAGATCGTTGTCTGTCTGCTACGTGACTGTAGGACCAGCGGCTGACTTTACTTCTGCCATCACCTTCTATATATAGTGGAAGAGATTGGCCCAGCCACAACAGATTTTTGATGATAGTACTTCTGACAAAGCATAAACCTTTCAATAGTATGTGTATCAGCTTTCATTTGTGTGGGCAGTGGCCTCAAATAATATTATTTTTGCTTTCATTTTTTCCCTCTTTTCCAGTCAAAACAGAAAAAAAATTGATCCTATTTCATATTGGGAATCAATGAAAATGGATTTTCTGTTATACTGTTTTCCTCCTCCTAAATTCTGTCTAATTTTGTCTTTCTTGTTATATGGTATTTTGTTCCCTTCAAGTGTCTTTGTTTTGCTTATTTGAAATATATATGGAGTGTTTCATCCTTATCTAATGCCTGAAGGATCAATTGTTCATTCCACTTAAAATGAAGATAGGATCAACATATTTTATTGGATGAATTGAATGTGATAAGTGTTTTTGTTGATTTGATAACCCTTCTGGCTCACTAAATAAACTATCTCCTCAGTTGAGACATATGGTGAGATACTGTAAATGATTAATGTAATTGTAGTGTAAAACAGATTGAATTATTAGTCATGTACTCAGTGTAAAACTATTCTTGACATTGAGTAGGCACATTCTTTGATGCCGCATGATTGAGGATGAACGCACACGCACGCACGCACGCGCACACACACACACACACACACACACACACACACACACACACACACTTCAAAATATTCAGAGATCTCCCACATACACAGTACAACTATTCAACACCGGTATGACTCAGAGATAGTGCAGGTTTGTCAGTCAAGAAGATAGTCAGGACAGGTCTTCTCTGGCTCCACACAGTGTGGCTGGTTACAGTGGCTATACTGTTGAGAATGCGCTGTGTGTGCTTCTTCCCTCCTCAACTCTTCGCCCAGCCCTGACTCAGCAGCCATTGTCAATTCTGTTTAATTGTGTCATGCTTGACTTCCTGCTTCCCAGCACCCTGTCTGCCAGAACCTCTTCATCCACCCGTCACTTAGGACTTCAAAAAGACGGCAAGACACTCTCCAGGGTGGCTAGGATGGGGCTGGAGGTGTGTGTGATAGTCATGTGTTTGTGTACCAGAACAACATCATGTTTGTCGAAATGCGGTTTATATCACAAAAGCTTAGTTAAAGATCACTTGTGGGATCACCAAACAGTGCTCAGACATTACACTACTTCTCAAACTCATTCGTTTGATGTCCAACTACTGTGACACATTTGAACATATTTATATACTGTATTTTTGTGTGTGTAAAGATGCATACCTTGATGGCATTGGTAGAGATCTGGATCTCATGGAGTTTCCTCATGGTGCCATCTCGGTCAATGAAGTAGGAGGAGGCCAGCTGGTGCAGGGCCTCCACGTTCTGAGTGGCGTTGACCAACTTTCTGTCCAGCTTGTTCTTGGCCATGTACATGGTCAATGCCTCCTCACCTACAGGGAAGACAGGAAGTGGAACTTATTTTATGATACAGTACAATAAAATACCATTGTTGACTTACTATTTTGCCTGGTAGCAGTATTCATTCATGTACAGTATGCACACTTTGTTGTCCATCGGTGGCTAGTAGCCATGGGGCTGCTGAACAGTGGGACAAAGGACAGATGCAAGCCCAATACACGTCGGACAGTAGGCCGCAGAGATTTTGAATAAGTGAACATGTAAACTTTTCAGTTTCCCGTACTGCATGTGATATATCGTGTTGTGTTTGTGTATTTGTATTCTGAAGTCACAGAATGATTTTCCATGTAAATGGACAATAAAGTACATCATATCGTTAAGCAACAAATATAATATAACGTCACTGTAATTATAATGTCTGGAGTGACTATACTGCCATTTATACATCAAAATGTCACCAGAAACTGTTTATTATCCCCCTAATAACTCCATATTATGTGTTTATAAAGGTTGAATATGTTAAGGGCGTAAGTGAGTGGATTGCTTTCACACCGAGGGAATGACCTTTAGAAGTAAACATCCTGATACCGCAGGGGAAGAAGCGAACACTCCAGCAGAAAGGCCTGAACCTTTACACAGCAGCAAACAATGACTCTGTGATCTACTGTAAGTGTACGCATGCCAACGCCTGTTTGTTGACACTTCGTAAAGGTTGAACAGCTCATTTTCCCTCCGCCGCCCTCTCCTTGCCGTTCAAAGAGCATACAAGCCAAGTTGTCTGGAACTCATTCAAGAACATGTCACATATGTTCACGACCCCCCGCATCGTGATTGGTTATTTGGCCCTTGGCGATGCATTGGGATTGGTCACTTAGCTTGTGGTGGCTGTGACCGGAGTGGCGACAGTCAGCCCCAATGTCTCATATCTGGTTGAAACAGCAGTACCATGGCATGGAAGGAGGATAGCCCCACTCTCTCTCTACTCTCCCTGCTCTTCCCCGGGGGAAGGAAGGTTACGCACACACCCTTGACCTACTGCACAAGGATAATGATACAACATTAACCCTCTATCGCTATAGCTTTGCCCCTCTCTGGCTTATGTGGAAGTAGGTCTACTGTACATAAATATGTGACTTTACTGCTTTTGCCCCAGTAAAGTCAGGCCCTAGCTATATTTTATCTTTGTGGGTGATCTTTTCATAAAAAATACATTGTCTTACATTTTACTGGGCAGCTCTTTGGCGCTGTGCCTCGATAATGACTAAATTGATTCATACCTATAGCTGAGCCTTCAGCGTCCTAAGCTCTGTCTCAGCCTATGGTCAATGATGTCATTCCCATTTTTATGGATATACATTATTGCCATACAGGGCCCCCGATTTTATTGGCTACTGTAATGAAATAATACAAGATGATGGATATATAAAAGCAATATATGAGGGGAAGGTATTGATTTGCCTGTATATCATTAACACCGTCTGCTGTCTGGTGCTAGGAGTGCTACTGGTGCTTAAAAGCAATGGAAATGTTAGACATAGGTACTCTATTGTGGAGTTAATGGTACCTGTGTGGGTTACAGGATATATTACATTATACTATTATACTGCACAATGGCAACATGTGCAGTGTTCAATAGTGTCTGCAGACCTGCAAACACACATGCACATACTACACACACGTACATGCATGCACACACATACACACACACACACACACACACACACACACACACACACACACACACACACACACACACACACACACACACACACACACACACACACACTCACACACACGCCATCACACATTCTCAATGGGGCCGGCCATCAGACAGACCTATTTTTTCCAATTAAACAGAGACTCCTTTTAGCTCATAAAGTGAGTCTGACGAAGAGAACATCATCTTTTCTGTACTCCTTTATCACCTTAGATGTAATAGCTGTGGGCCTGCAGGCCAGCTTTCAGTACACTCCTGGTTTCTGGGTTTATCGGCTCACATAATGGTGTTTCTTTAATGTGCAACCCAGAGATTAAGATGAGTGACTTCTAGGCCATAACTCTCTGAAATGCCTTCAAGGTTATACATGATATGGTGAAACTTAGTTAGTTGGGAGAGAGAGGGGGAAGAAAGACCGAGAATTGAAGAAAGAGACACAAACAAGAAAGAGTAAGAGAGAGAAGAGAGAGAGAGAGAGAGAGAGAGAGCGAGAGAGAGAGAGAGAGAGAGAGAGACGGAGAGAGGGAGAGATAGAGAGAGGGAGAGACAGAGAGACAGAGAGACAGAGAGAGACAGAGAGACGAAAGAGGAAGAGAGAGAGAGACAGAGAGACAGAGAGAGAGAAGAGAGAGAAGAGAGAGACAGAGAGACAGAGAGACAGAGAGAAGAAAGAGAGAGAGAGACAGAGACAGAGAGAAGAAAGAGGAAGAGAGAGAATGAAAACAGGGAAAAGAGAGAGAAGAGAAATAAAGATAACCTGCAACATTGCAATCAGTTCTTTGTGTCAAGATTCCTTATATCATTACCTTTAATAACGTCTGCATTTGTGGTAGTAGTGAATCATCCTCCTTGGAGTTAGTTTTATTTTGAACTTATTTATATTTTACCTAAGCATCATATTTCACCACAATATTAGATTTCTGAATTCCATAATGAGTGTGTTAGGGAAAATCACCTTGCAGGCTTGTATATATGATATTGCAACTCTAAATGTCTACCTATGAAATCCCCCACTTTCACTTTAACTGAATTATTGAAGCTGACTGTTTGACATTCAAGTGAAATCCTAGATTTAAACAGAAAATATATGTTTCTAAAGCAGGGCCTTGCCTGTAAAATGCATGAGCTCCAAAATGGTCAGCGACAGGTTGATACAAAATGTTGAATCAGATAAAACCACCTCAAATGTTATCTTAACAGGACAGAACCATGAGAAGAACCAGTGCAGATTTTAGAGGGGGTTACCATTCTATCATTACCAGCTATGCATAAGCTCATTTGACTGTCAAAACTACCAATTTACCAATTGATATCCCATCTATTTCCCCATCAAGAAGGTGGCATGGACAATGGACATTACCTTGTACGTATATAACAGGGCTTTGCCCAAATAAGGTAATGGGGAAAAAAAAACACAATAAGGAGTAGCCCGTGAGGGCATTTTTGTGGCCCACCAGTGTTGTCTTAGTAAAGTAGAAGTAGATATATGCTTTCTCACCTCCCAAGGTGGCGGATATCAGGATGTGGGTTCCATACTTCTTGATGATGGTGTCGATGAACTGTTGAGTGGAGGGTCGTCGCCCTAGCAACCGGACACTGCGCTGGAAGTCTGGCATGAGCGGCACAGGGTTCCGGATCAGGTCCCTCCTCTCAATGGCTGTGTTCCTCACCTTCCAACGCGCAAACTCCCTACAAGAAAAACAGAATAGGTAAATGCTTATGTCTTAATATATTCATTGATGTCATTATGACAACCATTTATGCAACAGCAACATCAAAATGTAAGGTAATTTTACAATTGGCACCTGCTATAGCAAGGATCTTCGCAGTGGACGTGATGTCACAAATGCCATACTCGTCTAACGTCCAAAACGGCATTGGATTATTTAGTTAATGTTCACAATAGCTAGTGGCAATGTTATCACAAGAGCGTAAGTAAATTGTGATCACATCCTTATTGAAAGAAAACTGCTGTATTGCCATCACTAAGTAAGAGAAAAAACATAGAAGCACTTGGTACTCGGTAATGACATTGAATTAGCTGATTTAGCTCTGCCTCAAGCAGAAAACTGCCAGTGAACATGATCTCCCGCCATCGAGACACCATGTTATCTAATCAAGGCAAATGCCACGCATGGCTGTGGGCTATCGCCTATTCTCTGTAGGTCCTGATTGTGTTTGCTAAGTAATAAATGATCATCATCAAACCCAACCTAGATCTGGGTCTTGCAATCAGGCAAAAAGCTTGGATCTGTAATCCAATCCCAATCATAGACCTAGATTCTCAAAAACATATGAATTGCACTCAAATGTCTATTATAGATATCCGATACAAAACAAACCAAGGACCTCAGCCACCCAAGCCACGACCTGTTCACCCCGCTACCATCTGTGGAGACGGTACAGGTGCAGCAAAGCTGGGACCGAGAAACTGATGAACAGCTTCTATCTCCAGGACATCAGACTGTTAAACAGTCCCCACTAGTCGGCCTCCACCCAGTACCCTGCCCAGAACCTTAGTCACTGTTACTAGCTAGCTATTACCCTTTACTCTACCCTGTGCCTTAGAGACTGCTGGCCTATATACATAGTCATGGAGTCATGGAACACTGTTCACTTTAATAATGTTTATATATTTTTTTACCCACTGCATATGTGGTTGGCGCGATCTTTGTGGGCTATACTCGGCCTTGTCTCAGGGTAATAAGTTGGTGGTTGAAGATATCCTTCTAGTGGTGTGGGGTTATATCCTGCCTGGTTGGCCCTGTCCGGGGGTATAGTCGGATGGGGCCACAGTGTCTCCCGATCCCTCCTGTCTCAGGTTCCAGCAATTATGCTGCAATAGATTGTGTCAGGGGCTAGGGTCAGTCTGTTATATCTAGAGTATTTCTCCTGTCTTAATTTAGGTATATTCTCTCTCTCTCTCTAGTCCACCTGGTCGTGCTGCAGCTCCAGTTTCAACTGTTCTGCCTGTGACTATGGAACCCTGACCTGTTCACCGGATGTTCTACCTTATCCTTGACCTGCTGTTTTCGACTCTCTCTCTCTCTACCGCACCTGCTGTCTCTAACTCTGAATGATCGGCTCTCTCTCTACAACCACTGTGATTATTATTACTTGACCTGCTGGTCATCTATGAACATTTGAACATCTTGGCCATGTACTGTTAAAATCTCCACCCGGCACAGCCAGAAGTGGACTGACCACCCCTCAGAGCCTGGTTCCTCTCTAGCTTTCTTCCTAGGTTCCTGACTTTCTAGGGAGTTTTTCCTAGCCACCGTGCTTCTACATCTGCATTGCTTGCTGTTTGGGTTTTAGGCTGGGTTTCTGTATAGCACTTTGTGACATCAGCTGATGTAAGAAGGACTTTATAAATAATTTTGATTGATTGATTGATACTGTATTCCAGTCCTGGCACATCCCATATAACCACTGATGTACTGTACACACCTTTTCTATTATACTGTCCATAGTATATTTACACACCATTAAACGTTCTGATGTTTCTTAATTTCTTTAGTAAAATTTGTTGGGGATTACGTGTGTATTGCTATGTATTACTGCACTGTTGGAGCTAAGAACACAAGCATTTCGCTACACCTGCCATTACATTTGCAAATGTGTGTATGATCTTGATTTGATTTGGAATCAATTCTGACCTATTGTGTAAATGGTATGGTCTAGTATCTGTAATAGGACTGATGGTATACTAATATCATTACCCTGGGTTATGGCTAGGGCAACTACTAAAGAGTTAGCTATGTGATCCAACAAATAAGAAAACCCTTCTACATCTATTACATTGCACAGTAGTCCAGGCGTTACTCAGTATTATCTCCCCGCTATTCATTTTAACAATGGCGTAGCTATTACATAATCAGCCTTTTCCATATGTGTTTGACGCAGTATGATGTGCCGTGACTGGCCCTGCCTAGGTCAGGGGTGTCTGATATATAAATATCCCCCCAGCTATAAATCTTTGATTTTTTATTCTTTGTCTGAAATAATCCCGCTGGTGGAGCAGTTGTCCTTTTAATTTCCCCTGAGACAGCTTACACTTTGCATGTTTAGCAACACAGGCCCGCAAAACAATTGTTACACGTTGAATGGGGGGAGGGGGACGGTGCTGTAATAAAAATGTCACTTGGCAGCTGGAAACGGAAGGCTAGGTATCCACGTACAATTAAGTCTACCTGCATGAGGCCGGCTCACATACTGCGTGCTGGGTACCAGAACAATTTGGATTCTGACACCTTGGAAGTCAGACAGATTTGTAAATCTCATTCAACAGGGTCCTCCTGCAACGTAAGAGGATTTTATGAGAGACCACATTTGTTTGGGAGACACCACTGGCCGTTAATTCAATTTTGAAGCAGGTTTTTTTCCCCCATCTACCCTATCATACTCATGCACACCCACACACACCTGCACGAAAGCACCCACACCTGCACGATAGCACACACACACACACACACACACACACACACACACTCACAGCCCTTGATGGAGGTGTTGTGGATCCATGACAGGTGAATCTCACTCTCTCAGCCTTTTTGAAAAGCATCTAAGCGCTTTCTAATTACCGCTCTTCAAGAGGATGGGAACACATGTATACAAATTGCATTGTGTCTGGTTTTGCATCAACAAATCTGAAGGTAAAGTAGGGCAGATAATGAGGCATATTAAGTCTCCACATGAAATCACTCATGAGATAGGTAGCGTACTTGCATGTGTGTGTGTCTGTGTGTGTGAGTCCATTATGTGCGTGGGTGTGTAATTGTATACTGTGTGTGTATATGCGAGCTTCTGTATATGAAAGTGTGTATGCGTGTGTGTGTCTCTCTGTGTGTGTGTGTGTGTGTGTGTGTGTGTGTGTGTGTGTGTGTGTGTGTGTGTGTGTGTGTGTGTGTGTGTGTGTGTGTGTCATTGGGCAATTGTCTAAGCACGAGTGAGGGAGAGATGGAGATAAAGAGAGAGAGAGAAAGACAAATAGGAAGGGCAAAATGAAGAAAGCTACATTCTGGTCCAATTTGTGCTTATCTCTCCACTGTGTTTGGCTCACGATCCAGCAGCAGCCCTACTCAGTTTTCTCATTTGCTGCAACCCCGTCCTTTGGATCAATGTCAATGAGGAAGTCAAAGTGTTGAAACGACCGCAGTGAAACGACCCCGTGGTTTAGCGTTGGACTTTATCCTCTATTGTCTCTCGACACTGGGGTAGAAATAAAACAGATGAAGGCTAAATGCAGGTTAACACAGGGCCCAGGGTAAATAGCACTACACATTAGTCTGACTCAGTTACCTAGTCTATCATTCATTAACTGATTTGCTGAAATCGTTGGCATGTGTGCAAAGAAACCCACAGTATACGTATGTGCTGTAAATGTAAAGCAGGATATGAAACGACTCATTCTCTTATCCGGGCAATAGTTGTGTTTACACAGACAGCTCAATTGTTATATTTTGCCCAATTAGTCATCAGAAAAACATTTGTGTCAAAAGATCAGAATTGGGCTACTTGTGTACACGCAGGAATATTGTTCTAGACATAATGTGTCAATACCATGTCGTCAACAAACAGAATTCCATTGTACATGCTGATTGCATACTGTATATACAAACAGTAATTCTGCTGTCCTATAATGACCTCTAAAGCATGCTTTACACCACCAAGACGTATTTTACTCTCCTAGACTCCTCTACCCTCATCATGATTGAGCTTTGAATAGGTCCTTGGGCCCAAATTGAAGGAAGGAAGGCGCTGCTAGGGTACACAATAGTAGGTCTTTGTAGATAGAAGGTGCTCTTTGGTAAAAGGGCTAAATTGGTCATCAAAAAGAAAGGAGGACCAAGGCACTCTTCATAAAGAGCTCCTTGGTCCTCCTTTCTTTTGATGACCTATTACTTACTTCCAATTCTCAGAGAGTCGATCAGCTGGGTTCAATCTCCCTGTGCATAGCTCAGGGTAACACCTTTCATTGGCCGTGTTCAGCATGCTATTACCATCAGACTTTTTTTCTTTCTCTCCACTTCAGTATTTGGATTATGTCCAAAGTCACATGCATGCATAGTACTTTTACAGGTGATTGAGAGATTGTCTAGCAGTCATGATAGTGTGATGATTTGACCTGTTGATGTACACTTGAGCAAGGCACTTAACCCTAATTGCGCCTGTAAGTCGCTCTGGATAAGAGCATCTGCTAATTGACTATAATGTAATGTATCAAAGGGGACATGTAAATGAGTGGTCTCTGTCAACGTTTCTGGTAAGATAACAGGTAATAAAATGGTCTTAATAAAATGGTATTCATATGCAGACAAAAACAGCAGGTGGTGTGAGTACAAAGAATAATGTTTTTCTTATCGTGACTCTAAACAGACTCTCAAAATAACAGATTTGCAATGCATCTGTTACTAAAAGAAGATTTGCCTCTGATTAGACGGTTATGTTATTACATCAGTTCTAGATTATAGAGGAATGGTAGACTGCTATCTATCAGTAACAGGTCCTGCATTCACAAATTTATAGCCAACATGAGTATAAAATAATATTCTTCTTTGTATTCCCATAATTCATCCGCCATTTTGTTCATATCAGATATCCAATAGATGATATGTGACTGCCTTCCACTGGCTTTTCTTCAGAAGAAAACAAAAATATCACAATTCTTCAATGTCAAAAAGATAAGCAATTTTCTAGAGCACAATGCTCGGTGGTGTGTGCTGGTGCATGCTGATTCAGTCGGGCTCCTCTTCAGAGAGCGAGCACTTACTGTGTGTGTGTGTTTGTTTTGGACACACAAGCATCCAAATGGAATGATAAATCAGACCTGCACCAAATGCGATAATAACCATGCCAAGAGAACTGAGAGAGATGATCAGATTTACCAAAATCTCATCTCTCTCTCTCCATCGCTCTCTCTCTCCCCCTCTCTCTCTCTCTCTCCCTGCTATGTATCAATTTGTTTTAAGTACATCCCTCTCTTCGTGGCTCGGGACGATTAGCAAAGAAAAATGTGTGTTGGCCATATGTATTTGGATCCATATGCCCAGATTAAGCAGGCCAACAGATGGAACTGGCTACATTATTCACTGCTTAATCCCTCAACTCAAAGCCCAGTTTAATGATCCCTCAAAGAAACTTATGAAGAGATAAATAGCAGTGCCACTACAATCTGAGGCATTGGGAGATGGTGTGATTATCATTTCCATCAGGCATTAGAGTGTGTGTGTGTGTGTGTGTGTGTGTGTGTGTGTGTGTGTGTGTGTGTGTGTGTGTGTGTGTGTGTGTGTGTGTGTGTGTGTGTGTGTGTGTGAAGATGATGTCCTCATAATAGTCTAAATCAATTCAGATAACACTTTAATGGCTTACTAATGCATCATGACACAAGTTGCAGATATATTGATGCACCTCTGTAAATGCCTCATCTAATCTTAATATCTTGTTGTTGTTTTTATGCTTCAACTAAAATGTTTTATGGCTAGCAGGGAGAAAAATTCCAAGACCTTCCAAACATCATTTTTTCCTGCTGCCAATTGATCTTTTCAAGCATTTACCCATTTCACATCCCCCTGGCCTGTGCTCATGAGAAATGGCACTACATTTAAAAAAAAACATTACAGAATGCAGCTTTCTGTTATGAGATATGAAACCACAACGAAAATTAAATGCCAGTATTTTATTTTCCTTTCTCCACAATGCAAATGAAAGATTATTCATATGTTTTCCACCAGGAAAACTTTCGAAAGGCATTTCAACTTATTGTGTTTGATGCCAGGAAGAATATTGAGGAAGAGCTATCCATCTTCCACTAATTCCCCTGCAACCTCGTTTGGAGGGAACATTTCATTTCATTCCCGCCCAATTATTTATCGAGCCCTCTCTCTGCATTTTTGTTCTGTTTACTCGTCTTCCCAGAGCTGAGACAAGACATTTGAGCAATCAAAAGTGTCTGGCTCCCACTGATTTCTATGAGTGGTGAATGGGGACATATCTCACCAGGGAATGCAACAACTAATGACTGTACTGGTGGCTTTGGTCATGTCTGCTTCTATTTCAGATGTGAACATCTTGCAGGCCTGAAGAAAAAGAACATCCACAGTGCACGGTCCATAATTAAGCATAATCTGTTGCACATTGAGCTACCACTCTCAATCTGCCTCTTATTATGCAGCGAGCAGGAGATGAATATGAAAATGTGTAATTGGGAGGGAGGGAGAAGAACGCTCAGAGACAAATGTGGCCAATCAAGGCACTATCTTCTCTGTCAAAGTCGACGCCCCGAGGATTGAGAGACAATCAGGCTTTGAAAAGCTAGATTTAGCTGCCGTCTAACATTCATTTGAACGGGAACATTACATCCTACACTAACCCACATAACACTCAATTAAATATATTAATATTCTATATTTTCTAATCAAGTAAGCATAAATAGCTCTTGATGACATGAAAGACATTACTTTTACTATGATATACACCAGTCTTAAAGGCTACCACAGATTTGACAGACAGCTTTAACCTTTTTCCATGGGATCAGGGGAAACTCACCATCTAAGGAACCTTTAGTCGCTGTCCTAGATGCATCTAATCGCACTCTATAGAGCGATAAAGTGCACACTCCACCAGGCAGTGGCTCTGAAAGTAATCCCACACCCAGATTCAATTCCCCATTAGAAATGGGTGACATGAAAAGAGGGTGTTCAGATAATCCATTGCTGCTGAATGGGCTCTGAACCACACTGTTCTCTGACAGCTCTATGTGTCCGAGAAAGACAGCTACAAATACCATTTTCATAATGCTGTGAAAACCAATATGTGTCCTTGTTCAGCTTTCCAGTAGAGATACAGGATCCTACACTACTGTAGGCTATCTTTTTGGCTCTGGTGGTGTTACAGAAGCCTTCATGTTTCGACGAGGCTTGCTTACACGGATGTCTCTGTAGGCATTGCTGGCATGCTGATGGGGATAGATTGTGATCCAGTAATTATAATTCCCAGAAGAATGATGTGGTAAAATGCATCTCCACACTGTATTGACATATTCCTTCCATTCCTCACAAGCTGGGCTCTCTCTTAGATCAAACATCTCTGTTAGAACAAACAGACAATGCTAAGTGACTTGAACATCTACCATATCTTATTTTTCTTGAGTGTACGTGGCAGCCTTTTCCACAAGTGTCCATTCCATATATCACTTCCCCCTCCAAGGGATAGGGTGGTTCATATTAGAACAGTCTCATTATTCTATGTCTGTACAACCAACCCACATCTGTTGAAGGAAATTATATTTAAATTAGATTAATATTCATACAAAATCCTATTCCTACCATAGTGGGCCAATCACGACTCAGGTATTATCGGGTCTATATGACACAGCGAGCCATACATTCTAACACAAGAGAAGTAATACCTAACTGAACCCAATTATCCCCACATGTTGAGATCTAGGTTGTTAGAGATTACCCAAGTGTTGAAGTCCCTTGGTGGGTAGTTCATCTCTAAGCTATTATCCCACTGTTCCAAAGTGGGGACCCCAAGTGTTTTATATTTTTATATCTCAAACCTTAAAGCTTCTCCTGTGCGGCGGTGGTGTGCATTAAACCGATGGCCAGAGGGGGGAAAAGCACTACAATCAGGGTTTTCATTGTCATCAGACAACTAAAGCAGTAGCCATAAATCAAACAGCCATAGATATACAATTGAATTCCTGGATAATGTTGAACCGCCGAGGCCTTTAAACATATTATGGAATAAATCTTAATCCAATTGCCTTTTTTACTACAGAGGGCCATGTGGAAATCGATGAGGTTTTTATTTTGGTTTTCAACGGTGCTGCTTTCTATTCAGTACCGGTGTGGGCTGGATCTGTAAACACAGCAGGTGACATCAAGGCCAGAAATGATAAAGTGAAATCCGTGCCTATTTTAATGTACTGTGTGAATCAGCCCTGCCACAGGCAATAATGGAGTTCAGACAGCACAGAGGGGGCATTTATAAACATAGGTGGGATTGTTCCGAGCCGGAGATGATAAAAATAGATGTGCGTGGTGGTGATGAATCTGATAGTTTCCCTGTTGATGTTCCCATACGTCCTTCACAGGGAATGATGAGAGAGGCTGTGCTGGAGAGATATATTCTATATATACTAATTTTGTTGTTATGACAAATAGACAAGCGCTGACTAATCAGACTGACTCAGTGCTAATGTTCCCAGGTGTCTGTAAGACATATCTTGACATGAACTAGAGAGGATTGACAGTTGTGAATATTTACCTCCAAGAAATGGTCTTTTATACCTGTGCAAAGTGAAAAGTCTCACCAATCAACAATACCGTGCACAAATCGTGGACAATCTCTACAGGAAAGCAACTTCAAACCCTTACGTACTGTATTAACTGAAAACATAAAATGCAGGGTTTTCATAAAATAATGTCCCAACAACTTTGGAGAGTAATGCTGCATGGTGAAAATGATCAAATGTGTTTCATTTACATACACAAGGACACTTTTTAAATGTAATTTCTGTATTTTAGACCTGAGAGGACATCACGTGTTGGTTGCTATGGAGACCACCAGGCCTTTCTTAACCTGGGACACCAAGAACTCTTAATGCTTTTTACCTCTATCCAGCTGAGTGGATCTCTGTGCTCAGATACTGTATGTAAATAAAGATGTAACATTTATATGCATCAAACATACGGTACATATCTGACCTTTCTATCCCTATGCCCGTTAAATTACTTTGTCCATTTAAAAAACAGGTAACTGCCAAAATAATGAGAGAGAGAGGGAGGTGTAGTTCCTTTCATCTGATAATATGGGGGTTTTAGTTTTGGAGAATGTTGCCTTTCTCCTTCCAGCGCAGTATGAGCTCTCTGGCACTACTCAATTTCACTTAATACTGTAGCTTTGATCCAAAAAATGTGTATTTCTCCTTTAACCTGTAGTACTACCGGTCAAAATATCACGATGACGAGAGAGGGAGAATTAGAGATGGGGCTAAGCATGGGCCGAACGCAGAAAGCCTCAACCAACCTCATTGTAATTCAGAACACAAAAATTGCCAAATTAATTTGAATCTTCCCATAAAAGTATTTCAGATGGTAAAGCACTGATATTCACACTATACATTCACATTAAGTATAGTTGCAGTGTGTTTTGAGCCGTATCTACTGTGTAATTGCTATGATCGTACAACTTTTAAAAGTGTTGACTCGGAAACGATCAGAGGTTGAAAAGCCTTTTGGTGAGTGTGATATTTTATTTATTTATTTTTTAATTCACCTTTATTTAACCAGGTAGGCTAGTTGAGAACAAGTTCTCATTTACAACTTCGACCTGGCCAAGAATAAAGCAAAGCAGTTCGACACATACAACAACACAGAGTTACACATGGAATAAACAAACATACAGTCAATAATACAGCAGACAAAGTCTATAAACAGTGTGTGCAAATGAGTTAAGATAAGGGAGGTAAGGCAATAAATAAGCCATGGTGGCGAATTAATTACAATATACTGATTAAACACTGGAGTGATTGATGTGCAGAAGATGAATATGCAAGTAGAGATACTGGGGTGCAAAGGAGCAAGATAAATAAATAAATATAGTATGGGGATGAGGTAGTTCGATGGGCTATATTACAGATGGGCTATGTACAGGTGCATTGATCTGAGTTGGATCAGAGTATCACCAGCAGCAAGAGCAACATCATTGATGTATACAGAGAAGAGAGTCGGCCCGAGAATTGAACCCTGTGGCACCCCCATAGAGACTGCCAGAGGTCCAGACAACAGGCCCTCCGATTTGACACACTGAACTCTATCAGAGAAGTAGTTGGTGAACCAGGCGAGGCAGACATTAGAGAAACCAAGGCTGTTTATTCTGCCGATAAGAATGTGTTGATTGACAGAGTCGAAAACCTTGGCCAGGTCGATGAATACGACCAACAGTAATGTCTCCTATCGATGGCGGTTATGACATCTTTTAGGACCTTGAGCGTGGCTGAGGTGCACCCATGACCAGCTCTGAAACCAGATTGCATAGCGGAGAAGGTACGGTGGAATTCGAAATGGTCGGTAATCTGTTTGTTAACTTGGCTTTCGAAGACCTTAGAAAGGCAGGGTAGGATAGATATAGGTCTGTAGCAGTTTGAGTCTAGAGTGTCTCCCCCTTTTAAGAGGGGGATGATCACGGCAGCTTTGCAATCTTTGGGAATCTCAGACAATATCAAAGAGAGGTTGAACAGGCTAGTAATAGGGGTTGCAACAATATTGATAGATACTTTTAGAAAGTGCGGTTCCAGATTGTCTAGCTATCTGGATTTGGGTGAAGGAGAAATGGGGGAGGCTTGGGTGAGTTGCTGTGGGGGGTGCCGGGCAGTTGACCGGGGTAGGGGTAGCCAGGTGGAAAGCATGGCCAGCCGTAGAAAAATGCTTATTGAAATTCTCAATTATAATAGATTTATCGGTGATGACAGTGTTTCCTAGCCTCAGCGCAGTGGGCAGCTGGGGAGAGGTGCTCTTATTCTCCATGGACTTTACAATGTCCCAGAACTTTTTGAGTTTGTGCTACAGGATGCAAATTTCTGTTTGAAAAAGCTAGCCTTAGCTTTCCTAACTGCCTGTGTATATTGGTTCCTAACTTCCCTGAAAAGTTGCATATCACAGGGGCTATTTGATGCTAATGCAATACGCCACAGGATGTTTTATTGCTGGTCAAGGGCAGTCAGGTCTGGAGTGAACCAAGGGCAATATCTGTTCCTGGTTCTACATTTTTTGAATGGAGCATGCTTATTTGAGATGGTGAGGAAGCCACTTTTAAAGAATATCCAGGCATCCTCTACTGACGTGATGAGGTCAATATCATTCCAGGATACCCCGGCCAGGTCGATTAGAAAGGCCTGCTCGCTGAAGTGTTTTAGGGAGCGTTTGACAGTGATGAGGGGTGGTTGTTTGACCACAGACCCATTACCGATGCAGGCAGTGAGGCAGTGATCGCTGAGATCTTGGTTGAAAACAGCAGAGGTGTATTTGGCGGGCAGGTTGGTTAGGATAATATGTATGAGGGTGCCCGTTACAGATTTGGGGTTGTACCTGGTAGGTTAATTGATAATTTGTTTGAGATTGAGGGCATCAAGCTTAAATTGTAGGATGGCTGGGGTGTTACGCATGTCCCAGTTTAGGTCACCTAGCAGCATGAACATCATTCACATATGGTGTCCAGGGCACAGCTGGGGGCAGAGGTTGGTCTATAAGCGGCAACGGTGGATTTTTGGGTACAGACCTGAATAGTAAGACAGCACTCTGCAGGCTATCTCTGCAATAGATTTAAACTCCGCCCAATTTGGCAGTTCTATCTTGGCGGAAAATGTTATATTTAGGGATGGACATTTCAGGGTTTTTGGTGGTCTCCCTAAGCTAGGATTCAGACACGGCTAAGACATCCAGGTTGGCAGAGTGTGCTAAAGCAGTGAATAAAACAAACTTAGAGAGGAGGCTTCTAATGTTAACATGCATGAAACCAAGGCTTTTACGGTTACATAAGTCAAAAAATGAGAGCACCTGGGTTAGACCAGGTTATGTGATCTCGTATGTGGGAAGTGGAACTAAATGGTTGGTTAAGGCATATTGAGCAGGGCTGGAGGCTCTAGATTGAAATAAAACAATAATCACTAACCAGAACAGTGATGGACAAGGCATATCGACATTAGGGAGAGGCATGCGAAGCCGAGTGATCATAAGGGTCCAGTGAATGGTTGGGCTGGCTGGGGACACATCGATTCAGACAGCTAGCAGGCCCGGGGCTAGCAAGTTAGCAGAAGGGCCTTAAGAGGGACGTCACGATGGAGGAAAGTCTGTTTTAGCCTCCTCGTGCGGTTCTGTTGATAGACCAGTCATGATGGATTAGCAGGGTTCCGTGTAGCAGAGGGGTCCAGTCCAATTGGCAAATGGATCTATTCAGCTAACAGTCCAATGTGCTCTAGACAGCTAGCGGGCCGCGGCTATCAGGCTAGCAGATGGGCATTCAGGGGACGTCGCAACGGAGGGGCCTGTTGGGAAAAAAAACGTGGGCAGATTACGTCGGTAGTCCAGTCGTGATGGATAAGCAGGGCTTCGTAGTAAAAGGGGTCCAGGCTGATTGGCAAAATAGGAATAGTGGCACAAGAAATTGGCCGATGGACCTATTAGCTAACAGTCCGGGCCACGGCTAGCAGGCTAGCAGATCGGTATTCAGGGGACGTTGCAATGTAGGAGCCAGTTTAGTAACCCCCTCAAGCAGATTACTTCGGTAGTCCAGTCGTGAAGAATCGTCGGGGTTCCGTACCCGTACCGGCAGTAAAAGGGGTCCAGGCCAGTTGGCAAAATAGGTATTGTAGTCCAGGAGTGGATAATGGACCTCTTCAGCTAGCCGGGAGATGGGCCTAGCACCAGGATAATTGGTGCTTGCTTCGGGACAGAGACGTTAGCCAGGAGTAGTCGGATTCGAGAAGGTTGAGATGATCCAGGTGAGAAGGTTAAGAGCTTGCGGTAGGAATCCGCGGATATGGAGAGAAAATAGGTCCGGTATGCTCTGGTTTGAATTGCGTTGCACAAACTAGAGCTCTTCGTGCTAAAGGTAGCTGATGACCGCTAGCAGTGGTTAGCTGACTACTAGCTAGTAACTAGTTAGCTGGCTAGCTTCTGTTGGGGGATTCCGATTCAGAGGTAAAGAAAAATACTTTTGAAAAAAAGCAGATCCACACCATATTGGGTGAGGCGGGTTGCAGGAGAGTATTTTGAAGTTGAGGTTTAGAAAAATAGAAAAAATATATGAAAAGATATATACATGGGACACGACAAGACGAAGGACAAAGGTTGCTAAAAACAGAAGCTAAAAGTATGTATCACTACAATAACAAATAATCACTATTCCGGATGGCTTGACAAATACAGTTTTTAAAACTGTACATTTCGATTGGTTGATAGCAGGGAGTTATAGCATCACAATCCCTGCATTCCACTGGTAATGCCTGTTAACAGTTCAATTAGATGTAACAAAATTAATCCACTGTCCCACAGCCCAGCCAGTCATTCATAAACTTAATCTCCCCCAGAAAAAACAAACATCTAGCCATTTTTTCCCGATGCTACTAGGCTAGCATTTGGTTTGGTACAGTGGGGGTTAATATAAACCTTGCTGTGTGCCTATCCGACCTGTGCAACAAGTTTCAGTAATTTTTTGCGATCCCAACACTGCCATGCATATGAACGTGACTAGACTGACAGCTTATCTGTCTGTACCTGGCAAATATCAGGAACATTATAATGGATATATCCAATGAAAAGGCAATAGAAACAAATGTAAAACAAACATAGTTTGCAGTCATTTCAGTTGCTTGATGTGATCATGTGTAAGCTTTAGTTGGCTAGCTAGCAAAGGAGAAGGAACGTTGACGTTATCCTTAACCTAGCGATCCTCCCTATCTTATTGACTCGACAATCAGCTGGTTGTTGCCTATTTATACATGATTTAGTAAATCATTATTTATTGAAGTTATTGTCTTTTGTCACTATTGACCCTCTTCCTAGCCAGCTACATACAACGTGGAGTTAACAGAATGAACGACAGGGTCAAAACATTTGACTACAATAAACGACCAGCCTGTTTGGTTTGCAACTTCAGGACCTAAGAACTAACAAGTAGATTTTGCCCAGACTATATTGTCTGTTGACGGGATGAAATACAAATGTTTTACTCATTAAAATAATGTTTTCAGTGAAAACATGCTGGCAACAGTTTTGTAAAAGCAATAAGGCATTAGAACCCGGTAATTATTGTGTGATAGATCCCTCCTAAGGGATATTTCCCGGCCCTTGGTTTCGCATCGGGCCTAAGAACAGCTCTTAGTTGAGAGTTATCACAGGATAATCCTCGGGTTCTCATGCCTTATTACTTAAATACGCTGCTATGACTATATTTCAATAGATTGAATTTGATGGCTAGGCTAATTGAACACATTGAGGTTGTTCTGCTATGAACCCTGAAATGGATCTAATCACGACAATCTCTTAATTCACTTTAATCTAGCGGTTTACAGGACATGATGCTGGAATCAGACCTGCAGGTGACTGGCCTGGCCACTTGTCTGGATCTAATCAACAATGTAATATAATAACTACTGCTGATTAACACATCTGAGAGAGAGATCTTGCATCTAAACTCATTTAGGCTCACATAATATACTGCAAATTAGAGGAGATAGAGAAAATAATGAGGATAACATTTAGAGTTGTATTACACTCAACTGTACTCAAGTGTTTCAAGTGACATCATTGGTCAAGAAGAGTGGAAACTGATAAAAGCTGAAAAGGCATCAGCAGCAACTGATCTTGCATTTAAATATACTCAGACAGGTATGGGATTAATGACAGAAAAATATGCTATGAATAGGATGTTGGTGCCGTCTAAAGCAACTACAATTTCATCACCTGCCAACAGAAACATGTAGCTTTGTAGCTCACTTTTCTGCTGATTGATAAAACACTAGCTCTGTGTTGCAATTCGATGCAAATCTAATTCATAACAATAACACTTTCAGACTACTCATAAGAATGAGAGGTGTCAAGGTCAAGCCAAACATTCAGTAAAATGAAACAAATGTTCCTGCCAATGCTCCAGCTGCCGCTTATTGTATCTCATCCATATGCTGCTGTTCTGAATTCTCTAAGCAATAACTTCCACTGATGCCCTAAATAGAATAGGAATACGAATTTGCCTCTGTTTACACAGCCAGACAAATTCTGATATTTTACCAACAATTGTTCTTTTGACCAATCAGATAAAATATTTTGTCAATCATTGGGAAAAATATCAGAATTTGGCTGCCTGTGTGCATGCATCCATAGAAATCTACATGGAATCTATCAGATCTGCAAAGCATATATTTGGACATACTGTATATTTACAAATATGCTATGTAATCTATAGTAGACATCCACTGGGACTCTAGGCATCTACCAGGCCTATATTCTTACATAATGTATGCATGTATGCTATGGAATCTATAGTATGCATTTCACATCTTTAGAAGTAGAAATATCTATATGATAGCTACAGTATGTATTAAACAGCTATGCTATCACCACAACACAATTAAAATCCATAGCATCTAATGGTACTCATTTAAAATCCATGGTGCAGTATATCTTTAGAACCATCTAAATCTGTGATATCTGATATTACAATTAGCTCTGTATTCAATAACTAGCTAACACATTTGGAATCTATAGCATCTAATGGTACACATTCAAATTCCATGGTGCAGGATCTACGGCACTCATCCTTTCCTATCATCTTCCTCCCCCGGGGTGAGGCGATGTGGGCAAGTCTCGGGGGACTCTGGCAGCCAGGCAAGCAGCGTCCCACACAGTGAATTAGTCAGTACTTAACCCCGACACTTCCTCTAGCTCCGTTCCTCCTTATAATTACCATCTCTCCCTGCCAGTAATTAACTAATCCCACAGTGGGGCTGATTATCCAAGGTTTGAGGAGGGAAGAGACAAGAAAACTCCCTCCCCAGATCAGCCCTCTTGATTCCCTAACTTACAGCTGAGCCTCTCTGACTTGACTGACTGGCTGACTCAGTTTCGGGGTGTGATTATAATTGGGGAAGCTGTTGCTGTTCCGAGGGGAAAAGTTTTTTTTGTTTTTTTTTGCGGCACAATAAATATGTCTCACAAACATTGCAGTGATGGCAATTATACAGTAGAGAGATGGTAAACCTTGCTCCCGGAGGATAAATATTTGGCGTCATGGATATAAAATCAGTCGTAGAGGGTAAGTGACCACAGATGGGTGCAGGGTTGGGAAGTTCCTGCAAGTGCTGAAAGGAGGGCTGGAGAGGAGGGGGCATTGGAGGGAGTATCGTGTCGTAAAGGAGTCCCTGATTATTTATCACCTTGACTCTGACCTCTCTGTCAGCTTGTTTCTGTCTGCCGCAGATTGACGCAGATTTACTGGTTTCCTCTGCCCCGGTCTCTGAATTGCCTAGTTAGATATAGGTTAAATAAAAAATAAATAAAAATGATCTCGCTCTCCTTCACCTGCACATAGACACACTCATGCCATTTTCCTTGTTCTTGCTCCCTAATGCCTTCTCTATTTCCCTCTCCCTCCCTTTTAATTTCTTTCTCTCTCTCACCCCCTCTCTCTGCAGAATGTGGACAACTGCGGCTGCCCCCTGAATTAAACATTCCCCTCGCCTTGCCTCAGATCTGCCGACTGCATCTAAATGATCCACCCCTGTTCTATCTAATTACTGATGGATGATCCAGACTCATTCAACTTAGCCTGAGTGGGACAAAAGATTTGTCTTCTACCGGCACTTAAAACAAAGGGCCCAACAACACTCTCCAGACAGACTATTCACAATTAAACCTGTGAATGAGTTTGGCTCCTTTCAGTGCCTCTCTTTTTGTCCTTATCAGATCAATAGGCATACTTTGTTATTTGGGCTAATAGCACATTGCATTAGGGTGGTGCACAACACTGTATGCATTACCAATGAAAGGACAAAATAAAGCATCAAAGGGATGGAGGGATGATAGAGACAGTGAAGGTGAACAACAAAAAATGGGAGTTGAAGAAAAGGTGTAGATTAAGTGAAGACTAGAGTGATATCTGCTTTATGAACAGTTTAAACCTAGGTTAACAAGGACATACTGTTTGCACATGGGAAGCCGAAGATCAGTGGTGAATGTATAACAATAATTTAAGGCTAATCAGGTGATCTCTGACAAGTCGGTCTAATTAAACTGATGAAGAAATGTTCATTTATAGAAGTGCAGAATCTCCATGCATTAGACAAATCACATCACAGTATAACTGGTTGGCAAATAAATGAGCATGTCTTGTATCTCAAACCTACCCACCAAACATGGTCGATGTGCTGTGCTTGGTGTGAGTGTGAGAATATTGGTAGATGTGTGCTTCAATACTACCAATGTAAACTGTCCGTGATCATATCCGGTTCAATTCAGCCAATTAATATTGTCAACGAACTTGGACATGATCCAACACTTGTTCATGAAAGCGCACTTAACAGAAGTCCAATGGCACGTTCTGATAATACAAAGCAACTAGATCACATGCACATGCATTAGACTGACTGGTCATATAGCGCACTGTGTAGAATGTCTAGCTCTTTGTGGTTGTTGCAGATTATGGCAAGGGTTTAAATCTCACATGAGTTTTTCCCCCCTTTGAAATGTAGAATTACATTTATTGTGTTAGTGTTAAGAAGTGAAGTGCAGCCAACAGCTTGAAAATTAAGATAATGGTTTGCCAGGACCGCTAGTTAGTAGACTGGCGACGTCAAACGTCGGAGGAGAGAAGTGGGAGTAGATGTGACAGTAGATGATTATAAAAAATGCATATAAAACGTTGTAGGCCTACATTCAGGTGTACACGTCCATCAAGAGCTACGTCTTTCTACAGCCTTGCAGACATACACACTGCTATGGCGTAATAGTGATATTGCATAGACTGTATTACATGGACGTGTACACCTGAATGTAGGCCTACAACGTTTTATATGCATTTTTTGTAATCATCTACTGTCACGTCTTCTCCCACTCCTCCCCTCCGACGTTCGACGTCGCCGGTCTACTAACTAGCGGTCCTGGCAAACCCTCTTCACACACACCTGGCAACCACCATTTCACACACCTGCATCTCATCATCAGCCACACCTGGAATTCATTACTCCCTAATTACTTACCCATCATATAGCACTCCTTTGTTACTAGTCATCAGGTAGTTTTGTTTGTGTTTCCATGTCAGACACTTCGCTTGGTTTGGAGAGTTCCATGTTATTAAACTCCCCAACTGCACCTGCTTCCTGACTCCCTGCATCTATGTTACATCTACTTCGTCACATAAGGATTATTTGACTCGAGGACCAACAGTGGAGTGTATTTTCCTCAAATAATAATGTTGCTGTCGGAATTGGCTGATGCACATCTTGAGACGGAGGTCCAAGTTAAAATGTTTCTATTGTTAGCAAGTATGGTACCGTTGTGTTTATGTATAGCAGCATTATACAAACTAAGTGAACGGCAAGTGTGTGACATGTGGATACTTGCACTGCACTGTTGAGCTTGCAAGAAGCATTTCACTACTGTTTACACCTGCTGTATCATGTGCAACTTTGAGATAGACGTGTGCCCTAAATGTGAAGTGCAACTGAGCAAATAGGTCATGGCCAAATGTTATATGATGGATTGAGATCTAAAAGTTTACTGATGCCATCAGAACCAATCATAATCATGTGTTTATCTAAATACTGTAAGAGGATACAGATCCTAATGTGGTTGGCAAACCACAATTATGACGATCCAGACAAAAGTTCACCTAGTCTAAACACATTTAACAATGCCATCAAATGGAATAAAGTGGATTAAGAGGAGTTAGTTAACTCCTGATTTGGTTTCCCCCTCTATTTCACTATGTTCATTCGCAACTTACGCTGACTATTATACAGTGTGTGTGAGCAAGAGAGAGATTGAGGATCTCTCTTTCTCCAGATGAAATATCCATGCGAAGATGAAGCTTGTGCTGAAAAGTGCTGAACACCAATTGCCAAAGTTGTTGAGTTAGGTGCTCCGGAGGCCTTCTGAGAAAATGGCATTTGTTGAGAAATAGGTCCAAGTCTGTCATTTTATAAATACAGCCCCACATCTCTTGAACTTGACGGCAGTTTAGGTGACGCCGTCAGCGCTGTATAAGCAAGGAATCAATCTGTGCCAGAAAACAATCTGTGCAAGGTGCTTTTTTCTGTAATCACATTGATGACTACCACAAATCACAAGTTAGCGTTTCAGCAATGGGAAAATTGCGAAACTAAATTAGACAAAATAGGGCCACTTCTGATAGAACTGCTGGAGTGGACATCTGAGTGATGCCTCAGGGTAATTTTTCTGTAGATCGTTGTGGAGGCTAATCGATTCAAACCCTGGATAGATTTTCAGATGGTAATGAATCTTGGTCCAATGACAGTGTGAGGCAAGCCTCCCCTTCGCACACCACAAACCCCACATCCAAGATCAATAAGCACCATCATGACATTTTCATAAACATTTTCATTTTTAATAACAACCTCCATCTCCCTCCTTTGATTACAGTAATGCTGATTCCCAGCCTTTAAAATGCATTAACGGACAGAGATTTGCATTTATATTGGATTTCTCTGCCACACAAGGACTTGAGATAGAGCCTGCGAACAATGACCACAGCAACATCATCTAAAACCACAGTCAACCCCATAATGGAGTACATACGCCACAGAGAGAGGAAGTCAAGGCCAGGCAAAAGCAGACCATTCTACCACTCACTCAAGCACAGATTTATCCAATAACAATTCAATCTGCAAAACTGCAACATGCTGCAACTGTCACGTTCTGTTATTTTATTCTGTGTTTTAGTATGGTCAGGGCGAGAGTTGGGGTGGGCAGTCTGTTGGTTTTTCTATGTTGGTTTTTGTGTTCGGCCTAGTATGGTTCTCAATCAGAGGCAGGTGTTGTTAGTTGTCTCTGATTGAGAATCATACTTAGGTAGCCTGGGTTTCACTTTTGTTTCGTGGGTGTTTGTTTCCATGTGAGTGTTTGGGCCACACGGTACTGTTTCGGTTTTGTAAATTCAAGTCATTGTTTTGATTCAGTGTTCAGTGCTTTCTTTAATTAAAATCATCATGAACACTTACCACGCTGCACCTTGGTCCTCCTCTCTATCTCCAGACGACATCCGTTACAGCAACAGCAAAAGTGGCTTTATGGCATATTATGTGTTTGGTACAGGTGGAGGCGTACACACTCATGTATGTGCCAAGTCTAGGACAAAAAGGCTTCTCAACAGTTTTTACCCCCAAGCAATAAGACTCCTGAACAGGTAGCCAAATGGTCACCCGGACTATTTGCATTGTGCAAATATGCTTTTATGCTGCTGCTACTCTCTGTTCATCTTATATGCATAGTCATTTTAACGATACCTACATGTACATACTACCTCAATAAGCCTGACTAACCGGTGTCTGTATATAGCCTTGCTACTCTTTTTTCAAATGTCTTTTTACTGTTGTTTTATTTCTTTACTTACACACACACACTTTACCTACACACATACCTTTTTTTCGCACCATTGGTTGGAGCCTGTATGCAAGGTTTACACCTGTTGTATTTCGGAGCACGTGACAAATAAACTTTGGTTTGATTTGAACATACAGTGCCTTGCAAAAGTATTCATCCCACTTTGCATGTTTCTTATTTTGTTGCATTACAAACAGTAATTTAAATGTATTTTTATTTGGATTTTATGTAATGGACATACACAAACTAGTCAAAATTGGTGAAGTGAAATTAAATAAATAACTTGTTTTTTACGGAAAAGTGGTGCATACATATGTATTCACCCTTTAGCTATCAAGCCCCTAAATAAGATCTGGTGCAACCAATTACCTTCAGAAGTCACATAATTAGTTAAATAAAGTCCACCTGTGTGCAATCTAAGTGTCCACATGATCTGTCACATGATCTCAGTATATAGGCCCCAGAGTCTGCAACACCACTAAGCAAGTGGCACCACCAAGCAAGCGACACCATGGAGACAAAGGATCTCTTCAAACAGGTCAGGGACAAAGTTCTGGAGAAGTACAGATCAGGGTTGGGTTATAAAAAATATCTGAAACTTTGAACATCCCAAGGAGCACCATTAAATCCATTATTAAAAAATTGAAAGAATATGGCACCACAGCAAACCTGCAAAGAGTGGGCCACCCACCAAAACTCACGGACCAAGCATGGAGGGCATTAATCTGAGAGGCAACAAAGAGACCAAAGACAACCCTGAAGGAGCTGCAAAGCTCCACAGTGGAGATTGGAGTATCTGTCCATAGGACCACTTTAAGCCGTACACTCCACAGAGCTGGACTTTACAGAAGAGTGTGCAGAAAACAAGCCATTGCTTAAAGAGACAAATAAGCAAACATGTTTGGTGTTCGCCAAAGGCATGTGGGAGACTCCCCAAACATATGAGAGAAGGTACTCTGGTCAGATAAGACAAAAATGTAGCTTTTTGGTATCAAGGAAAACCCTATGTCTGGCGCAAACCCAACACCTCTTATCACCCCGAGAACACCATCCCTACAGTGAAGCATGGTGGTGGCAGCATCATGCTGTGGGGAAGTTTTTCATTGGCAGGGACTGGGAAACTGTTCAGAATTGAACGAATGATGGATGGTGCAAAATACAGGGAAATTCTTGAGGGAAACCTGTTTCAGTCTTCCAGAGATTTGAGACTGGGACGGAGGTTCACCTTCCAGAAGGACAATGACCCTAAGCATACTGCTAAAGCAACACTCAAGTGGTTTAAGGGGAAATATTTAAATGTCTTGGAATGGCCTAGTCAAAGTCCAGACCTCAATCCAATTGAGAATCTGTGGTATGAAATAAAGATTGCTGTACACCAGCGGAACCCACCCAACTTGAAGGAGCTGAAGCAGTTTTGCCTTGAAGAATGGGCAAAAATCCCAGTGGCTAGATGTGCCAAGCTTATAAAGACATACCCCAAGATACTTGCAGCTGTAATTGCTGCAAAAGGTGGCTCTACAAAGTATTGACTTTGGGGTGGTGAATAGTTATGCATGCTCAAGTTTTCCGTTTTTTTGTCTTATTTCTTGTTTATTTCACAACACAACATATTTTGCATCTTCAAAGTGGTAGGTATGTTGTGTAAATCAAATGATACTCACACCCCAAAAATCTATTTTAATTCCAGGTTGTAAGGCAACAAAATAGGAAAGATGCCACGGGGGTGAATACTTTCGCAACACACTATATAATACAGTGCCTTGCGAAAGTATTCGGCCCCCTTGAACTTTGCGACCTTTTGCCACATTTCAGGCTTCAAACATAAAGATATAAAACTGTATTTTTTTGTGAAGAATCAACAACAAGTGGGACACAATCATGAAGTGGAAAGACATTTATTGGATATTTCAAACTTTTTTAACAAATCAAAAACGGAAAAATTGGGCGTGCAAAATTATTCAGCCCCCTTAAGTTAATACTTTGTAGCGCCACCTTTTGCTGCGATTACAGCTGTAAGTCGCTTGGGGTATGTCTCTATCAGTTTTAAACATCGAGAGACTGACATTTTTTCCCATTCCTCCTTGCAAAACAGCTCGAGCTCAGTGAGGTTGGATGGAGAGCATTTGTGAACAGCCGTTTTCAGTTCTTTCCACAGATTCTCGATTGGATTCAGGTCTGGACTTTGACTTGGCCATTCTAACACCTGGATATGTTTATTTTTTAACCATTCCATTGTAGATTTTGCTTTATGTTTTGGGTCATTGTCTTGTTGGAAGACAAATCTCCGTCCCAGTCTCAGGTCTTTTGCAGACTCCATCAGGTTTTCTTCCAGAATGGTCCTGTATTTGGCTCCATCCATCTTCCCATCAATTTTAACCATCTTCCCTGTCCCTGCTGAAGAAAAGCAGGCCCAAACCATGATGCTGCCACCACCATGTTTGACAGTGGGGATGGTGTGTTCAGGGTGATGAGCTGTGTTGCTTTTACGCCAAACATAATGTTTGCCAAAAAGTTCAATTTTGGTTTCATCTGACCAGAGCACCTTCTTCCACATGTTTGGTGTGTCTCCCAGGTGGCTTGTGGCAAACTTTAAACAACACTTTTTATGGATATCTTTAAGAAATGGCTTTCTTCTTGCCACTCTTCCATAAAGGCCAGATTTGTGCAATATACGACTGATTGTTGTCCTATGGACAGAGTCTCCCACCTCAGCTGTAGATCTCTGCAGTTCATCCAGAGTGATCATGGGCCTCGTGGCTGCATCTCTGATCAGTCTTCTCCTTGTATGAGCTGAAAGTTTAGAGGGACGGCCAGGTCTTGGTAGATTTGCAGTGGTCTGATACTCCTTCCATTTCAATATTATCGCTTGCATAGTGCACCTTGGGATGTTTAAAGCTTGGGAAATCTTTTTGTATCCAAATCCGGCTTTAAACTTCTTCACAACAGTATCTCGGACCTGCCTGGTGTGTTCCTTGTTCTTCATGATGGTCTCTGCGCTTTTAACGGACCTCTGAGACTATCACAGTGCAGGTGCATTGATACGGAGACTTGATTACACACAGGTGGATTGTATTTATCATCATTAGTCATTTAGGTCAACATTGGATCATTCAGAGATCCTCACTGAACTTCTGGAGAGAGTTTGCTGCACTGAAAGTAAAGTGGCTGATTAATTTTGCACTCCCAATTTTTCAGTTTGTGATTTGTTAAAAAAGTTTGAAATATCCAATAAATGTCGTTCCACTTCATGATTGTGTCCCACTTGTTGTTGATTCTTCACAAAAAAATACAGTATTATATCTTCATGTTTGAAGCCTGAAATGTGGCAAAAGGTCGCAAAGTTCAAGGGGGCCGAATACTTTCGCAAGGCACTGTATGCATAGAAAAAATGCAGGAAAAGAGGAAAAGAGCACTTTCGTCGCAGCCGATTCCTTAACCAATGCATTCCAATTACTCGTAGGGAAGGAAGAAACACACTTCTGGGGGTGGGGTAAGTGTAGCAACATAGTGTTTCTTTGCCCCAAGTGATGACCTTTCAGGCGTGCCAAACGAGCACAAGTGCATTCTAAATATGTGTGTTTGGCGTGCAGAATGAGGCACGTTGCAGAGGTTATTAAAAGCGAGAGAGATTTGTTTGTTGCTGATCAGGTTGGCATTGTCCAATGGTCCGCCTTGGGATAATCTCTCTTGATAAGGGAGGCAGAGAGGGATGCTTTGTCTCCCTGTAAGTCTGATTCAACCACTTTCTAACCAGTAAATCGCAAAGACAGCGGAAGCCCTGGGGAAATTTACAAAGCTATTCACTTCTCATTGCCAGTTAGCATCTGCTGCTGGTTCTTTATTTATTTCTCAACTTACTTACTTCAGATGGAAGCCAAAAAGAGGTGGAAAAGGAGTCATGTGACATTGTAACTGTCTCTGTAGCCAAGGTTTTTGGGAACCTGAGGGTGAGAGCATAGGAGAACGAAGACAGCTTTATCATTTTTACCTTTTTACCAAGTGTGATTGGAATAATCTATGACCATGGGAGCGTTTATGCCAATTTCACAGCTGGATTCTTTCATAGATAATTGGATAGTTTTCACAACACATTGTACATTTTTGCAAAAGCTAATTTCATATTACCTCCACTAGTTTGGGTGAGATGTGCAAACAGGGTGAATAATAATATCAGGGTTCTGTTTTTGTATTGGCAGTAGACTGGCAGTATATGTTTATGTACTATATCATCCTGTGCATGTACATAAAAGGCTCAGACAAGTAATTACCACAATAATTCACTGTAAACATATTCATTGTATAGGAAAACACATTGAGTTTGATGGTGGATCTGTAGGGCATGGCTGCCCTTTGTTAAATGCAGCCCACTCTTCATCAAAATGAAGGATATGTATAACAGACTCCTCCCAAAACAACTAAACCGAATGTAGGTTTTCCTTTGAATCCATCCAGTTGACAGATGACTCAGATCGGTTTGTCGGACAGTGGCCCAGATGTCTAACAGATGTGATTGCAGATTTCTACTTTTCATTTCTAATGAGAAGTGTAATGGATTTCATTCTGTATTGATGCAAGATTTAATTGTCTTGTCACAAGCAAGGCAATACCTTGCACTGACAGCTGAATTCGATGCCTCCTACTGTTTGATAGGTAACCAAGACGTGAGGAGGTAGTCGAGCTAGCCTGCTACTGCAACCTTTGTGTTGCAGTGCCAGAGACTCTGTTCCCCAGGCAAATACATAATGCCTGAGCCTCCTCTTCTGATTCTTTCATTAATCGAACAAGCATCATAAGCCACACACACGACAGCAACATGGGGCCATGGATGGCTGTGGGGAAACGTGCTAGTCTGAGATTCCTGCCTCTGTGTACCATCCAGGCTGTCAAGATACATATTATGTAAATGCTCTGTTTACATGTGACAATATAAAGACAGCAAACCCCGTGGGGACCAGAGGCTACTGAGGCAATCTATGAAACAAGGAGGAAAAGAGGGAAAGAACAGAGAGACCCTATTTAACCGTACCGCTAAATGAATGTAACATGTTGTTGATGAGTCTCCCTTGTCTTGGTCTCCCTATCACTCTCGCTCTCTCTCCCCTTTCTCTCTCTAGGATTTTGGACTGCAGAGCAGGAAAAACTAAGCACACACCTCTAAAAGGGAAGCTCCCAGGTACAGTATGTATTTGCTGTACCTTGTCAGTCAATTGTAAGGAGATTTGCAATGCAAAGACAGCAGGAAATAGAAGGATAATATTTTAAATCAAACACCGACAGATGTATTTCACAACACGTGATGTAGCAGGGAGGAAAGAATACGACATGAACGCTGATGCCTGTCAAGAGAATGCCAATCATATCCATTACAAAATGCTAGCTAGAATCCTTGACAACTATGCAATTCTTCTAGAATACGAAGTAAAGTTGTGTGTGCTTGTGTGTATGACATATTTGTCAATATCATGTTACAGATTATTCTCTCAAGACAAAAACACAACCAGACATGGAAAACAAGAATTAAAAATGACAATGTTGCACACTACATTGACCTCCCTTCCTCAAGCCAGGCTTAACATTTAACTTGTGTCGTTTGGGTCTTCATTGTCAAACACACACAGTAGCCCTGAATAGATCGCTACCACATGTCTACACATTTGCATAATCATAATAATAATGCCAGAACTTAACTAAAATATACAGCGCCAGTATCAATGCAGTGCTTAGATGTTTTATTTCATTCAGACTGCCAAGCCATGCAGCTTTTGTCTATCGTTTTAATATAGCCGCTTTTTACACACAGCTATTCAGTAGAGTCTGAGAGGCTAATCAGAGAGAGGATGGCTCTGACTCCATCTCTGTCACATTGCAGCTGTCTATCCTCTTAACATCACTATTTAATTGGGGAATGATTAGCTGAGCCACAATGTGTGAGGCAAATAACTACAATGGCTGGTGGTTGCATAACGTATTTATAACACCCCCTGCCTCTAAGCAGACACACAGCACAGCCACTCCATCACTTAACACACACAGCACAGCCACTTTCTAGTGTGTGTGGTGGGTAAGTACAATAACTCTGTAAAAAGGGTGCACTTTCACACAAAACTTGTACACAGTACACCTTTGTGCGGCCTCTTCCAAAGAGACTCAAAATAGAGACTCAAAATAGAAGAAAAAAACATTTAGCCAGAGAGTGTCTTTAAAACCTCTGCAAGATCAGCTCCACCCAAACGCACAAATTAAAGTGAACTCACCTATAAATTTTATATCTGGTTGTAAATCCTTGGCGGAATCTTTCCACAAAGGAGAGGTAACTCCGAGAGTGGTGGAAAGGTCCGCGGTCGGAGATGAGCCAATCAAACTGCTTAGTGACATGTTGATCGGCGGCGGACAGGTCCTGGCGGGAAGACTGAACTGTTATATGGTCCCATATAAACAGGAAGCAGATGACCTCAATAAACCTCCAGTTCATGCTTTTCTTTCAGCCGCTCTCTGTTCATTCTCGCTCCATTATGTGGAGACCTGCGGAAAGACAGATAGAGAGAAAGAGGGGGAAGAGAGGGAGGGGGATATATAAATATATTTACATGACGAGTCTATTTAAAAAATACTGGGGCGTCAGCGAAGGTGAAACAGACTTAATAGAATTAGGCTAATCGGCAGTGACGGAAAACGAACAAGACAGTGTCACCGAAAGACTGTTTTCGATGTGATATGATTTGTGGATTTATTTATGTTGTTATTTTTTTCCCAATCTCAAGCCCCTCGTATCCTCCCAGTAAGGGCCCAGATTGCAGCTTTCCATACTAACGAGGAATGTTGCCCTTTCAGCAGATGAAAATGAATTACATCCCTGGATGTGTGGCCTTCTCTTTCTCCAGACTAATTGGTGCCATGATAAGTTCAGACAAGGTTAAGAGGCTGCTTTATGATAAGTTGTGACATGGAGCTGGTTTACGTGGGGAAGCATTGTCTGATGTTCCCTCAGGAAATAAATTGCTAGGCAAAATGTTGCCAATCGACGGGCGATATGATGGATCGTTTGAACACTTCAGTGGTGCTTTATTCAATATGCCGTGATATCCTTAAATTAGCATTGACTTGAGATACATTGGTTATCTGAAGATATATTGGTTAAGTGAACATGGGAAATGATAGTCCAAAGTGTATTGACATGGCAACGCAGATTTGAAGGCGAACCTTTGTCCAATCAATAATGTAAAGCCAATGTATCAGAGGAATTGGACACATTGGCAATACATGGATGACTACAGCATGCAAGGTTCTCCAAAAGCAAACCTCAGCGAAGTTAACAATGATTTATAATGATATTGATTGGCAAGTGACCTCGAGAGTCTGTTAGACAGATCTCAGGTCAGAGTGGACAAGTCTTGTTTTCAGATCACATACTATGATGACCATACAGCACTAATTATATCTACCCAGTCTTATACACATGACATACAAATGACGAGACAGGGCACAAATAAGTGTACATGCATGCAAAAGGGATTGCCATAATTTTGCACAATGTACAACCACCCAGAAGATAATACATGTGTGTCTAATTCTCATGTGACAATGTGTCTGTGAGCTTTCGCCAGGTTGGGACATTTCCCTCTATTTCTCCCACACAAACAGACTGATTGTTTGGTACAAACATGTCTTACCAAACTCCTAATCCCATTAAACATCATGCTTTATATTGTAGTGAACGGAGGGAGCGGGAAGTGACAAGTGACATGTTGATCGGCAAAGTCTCCAGTGTGAAAGGCAAATAACCTACGCATCGCGCCAATACGGTTAATCCACTTGGTGGGAATTGTAACGTGGCTCGGTACATTGCACCCTCTGAAAGGGGCACGTCCCCGTGCTTCTACTAGCCTCAGCCCACTCACACGTCCGGGGCAGTGAGTTCAGATGGCCTCACAGCTGGTATCCCACTTCTGACACCGATACAGAGAACAGAGGAAGTGGGAAGCAAACCTGGGACTCAGGTGTGAAAGGCAATGACCCCTTCGTGCCAATCGGGTTAAACCACTTGGTGGAAATTGTAACGTGGCTCATATAGCAAGGATCGCTACAATATTATATAAGAACACAAATGCCTGAGTTTGGTTATCATATAATTGATAAATGTTTTGGATTGTATTTATTTTGGTTGGTGTAGCAATTTTGGCTACTCACCAATGCTCTATTCACAACCGCTCTACTCACCACGCTCTTGAACTGGCTTCCTCGGTATGCGTGATCCTGGTCATGTTCTTCATTTTAGCCACAGATTGCAAATAGTTTTCTTCTGTTCCGGGGGTGTTTTGAAAGTTGATTGTGAATGCGAATGTTTATGCTCATCATGCCATTGGTTTCATTAACTTAAGTGTTGGCCAATGTAATGTTAATTGTGCAATAGTATTGCCATTTAAGTCTATAATCACTATTATTTGGAATGCATTTGTTTAAAGGTGTGAATGGTTTAAATTAGGATTCCTGTGCTCCTCATTCCTGAAGAGGTGCTTGTACAGGTAACATGCTCTGCCATCTACCAAGATGTATAAGTCGATGTACGTTTTGCAGGTTTTTGAGTAGAGGGAATTTAGCTATTTTGGCAAAGTTTATTGTTTATTTTTTATTATTTCAACTCTGAATCGTCTGCATCACTGCCTGCACTGTAAAATAAATAAAATCTACTTTTGCACCTGAACCCAGTTGCCGGGACCTTAACGTCCCAGAAGTCAATGGTACCCTACTGTCACATTGCATGGACCACAGGATATTACAAGATATTACACTCATCAATTACTGCATAATGACCATACTGTGAATAATTCCAGACAGAATTGAAACCATTTCTGACAGAGTATTAAAATGATACATTTAGTCATTGTACGATGTCACCATACATTATTATCCAACTTGCCAGTGGAGTCATGTCTTTAGTTACTGATAAGAAAACCATTTCCATCTGTAATTATGTTAAAGAACTTTGGCCCCTGGCTGTAGAACATCAAGCTATCAAATTAGTGCCACTATATGCAGAAATTCTTCCCTTTTCATGCTTTATTAGACAATAACAAGTCATAAAAGAGCAGCCACAATTTAATGGGTCTAATCTTTTACTGTAAAAGGGGGGAAGAATAGTTTGATTACAAAAGCTATTGTACAGTAATGGTAGCCATATATATGTACTGGCAGGGTTCTTTAAGGTATACCATCAAATAGATGACTATATCTGCCAATGCATGAATCTGTGATGATTCAGTAGGATTTGTGGATCAGTTCAGTCTCCGACACATCCACATCTCACTTTAGTCTATCTGCATCCATGTACAGTATCCTACTGTAGGATACAGTACCCTACTGTAGGCTATTTAACCTAACTCATATATATATAGGTCATATAGTTTACTGTATAATATGTGACCCATTGTGATGTTGCATACAATAGCGTGTGGTTCATGAAAATAGAACCTTAACAACAATGACTGCAGACAATGCAGGTTTTCTGCTATGGTTGCAGAACTGAGACAGGAAAGAAACGGGTGGCATTGACTTAGGTTGCTTTGCCACTAACCAGAAATGCTGTGGCAATGACAAATCCATGGCAAGGTAATTTAATGAAGCCTGCTTTAATTTAATTAGTTTAAACTAATTTCAAGTTGGCTGTCAGAACATAACAATGCATCATCTAATTGAGAGGGGAGATGGAGAGAAGGGGATTCATAAATGATATTGCTCCGAGTTTGCGAAACTGAATGCATCATGTCTACCTTTGTGTGTTTGAGTGTGTGTGCGATGTGTTGTGTGTTTGTGTGCGTGTGTATGTGTCAGTAGAGGCTCCTTAGAGGAGGAAGGGGAGGACCCTCCTACTGAGTGAATTACATAAAAATAAATATAGTGAAACATTACAAAAGTCCAGTTCACCAGGGAACTCATTCAGCTGACCAGGGCCAGCCAATCACAGGCTCTAGTTGCAGGCCCCATTTTTTAGATAAAGCTATACTACCATATATTCACGTCACCAAATAACTGATTAAAACACACTGTTTTGAAATGAAATTCTGTAGTCTCAACAGTACCCTATAGTAGCAGCATAGTGTGCCCAGAGGACAGCTGTTTTTCATCCTCTTTTGGGTACATTGACTTCAATACACAACCTAAGTGGCTCATGTTTCTCACCCCCTTCTATAGACTTACACAGTAATTATAACGACTTCCGGAGGACGTCCTCAAACCTATCAGAGCTTTTGCAGTATGAACTGACATGCTGTCCATCCAATCAAAGGGTCAGAGAATGAAGATAGTACTGAAAGTGTAAGCTAGCTAGCACTCCAGTGAATGAAGTTAGGTGAGTAGTTGACGTAAAGAGAGAGAAAGACAATAGTTGAACAGTTTTTAACAAATTAATTCATAAAACAATTAAGGTGAAGCAGCAGAGGGAGAGAGAGAGATATTTTGTTGTCTTTGTTCTTCTTAGTTTGTTTCACTTACTTAGATAGCTAATGTAGCTAATTTAACAAGCTGACTCTAACAAAGAGGCATGCTGTTTATGTTAGCTAGCTGGCTAAGACTATCCTATTAATGTATTGTCACCGGGACCTGCCAGTGTAACTGCTAAACAGCTTGCTTTACACTGTGCTGTGTAGAGCTTTTTTGGATTGGATTGTGGGTTTTCTAACATGTTAGTTCTAGTGTATTGGCTATAACGTCAATATGGTGAAAACGATGTAGGCTATGTAGCAATTAGCGGTTATGGTATGAAGGTTTGGCTTGGATAGGTTTTTGCACCTGGTCACAGACAGCTGTTGTGTTGTGCAATAAAGTCCACAAGGGAAGGGAAAAGGTGAGAGGAGGAGAGTGCGTAGACGCAATAAGGAATTATATAAAGAGCAAAATTATGATGCTGTATGTGGCTGGTATGAAAGTGAACTGTGTGTGTGAACTGTGGGTGTATTCATTCCACATATTCTGTTGCAAAACATTTCTTAAACTTATGTAGACATGTTTTGACGTTGGTGCAGTGGATGGGACCAGTGTGGCAATACTGTGCCTGTCATCGTCACTGACCTTTATTGCCACACTGGTCCCATCCACTGCACAAACGACATTGGGGAAGTTAGCCACCTCAATAAACTTTTGTGTGGTGCTTACTTGTTCAGCTTCAGTTGATGGGAACTTGATAAATCTTCGTACCTGACAACTCAGTGCATCGCACACTGCACTAACCACCCAACTCACAGAGGACTGACTAACTCTGTGCCTGCAAGCAAGGCTTGAAAGGATCCCAATACTAGGAATCTCAGGGCTATCATGATTTGTAGGATGATTAGAAGATGGCATGCTCTCATGGTCTTTTTAAGTTTTAATTTAGAAGGTCAGCCAAGTACATGATAGAGTGTCGTGGTATTCGATATTGCCTGAGTAGAACATGGTCAGGGACATTTAGAGGATCCATCCAATTTCTAAGGGGCCTCTGTGGGTTCTCCCTCTCTCTCTTCCTCTCTCTAGCAGCTAACCAAAGACCTTCCATCATTTATAGTATCATAGTAATCTTTGAATCACTAAATGTGATTTGTTTCAGGAAACTAGGCTTACAGTATCAAATAAACTTAGATTTTCCATGTGTAGAACAACATGATCTGCATCAAGTCAAATTAGGATAAAACGTTAGGCCAACGAGGCAGTGTCTAAATTCAAAAAATTTCTGGTAGAATACCCTGCTTTTATTTCATAACACTCATAACTGTAAGCTATTTTCTGTAATTAGCTCACCATTAACTTGTAAATAACGATCTTGTGAGTTTATTTTCCTCTAATAATGAATACAATTTAGCTAAGTTAAGATGTTGTCAGCTATATGATATGGTCATTATATGAACTAGCTAACGAGCTAGAAACAAGCCAAAACATTGTTTAAAAAGTTGATTTTAGTTGCTTGGTTTGCTAGATTGACATATACTACATTCATTTTTAAACGGATGGGTTTATTGATGTTAAAATACACCAGTTATGCTATTTTGGACCACCAGGTCCAAACAACAAGCTTGATGTCGGACGACAATAGAATGTGTATGATGTCACTGCGACAACTCTCTACAGACAACCATAGTGTATGATATACAATTTTCTAGTTCTGAGTCTCTACTTTTATCCAATAAAACAACAAAAAAACATTTCAAATGTTGCTACATAGAGTATTAGATCGAGTCAGTTGGTCACAAATATGATTATTAGTGTTTTTGAATATGTTTGACTATTGTTCTCTTAATGAAGTTTTCGAATCAATACATTTAGCTTTATCTTCTTTTGATATGACCATTTCAACAATCATTATTGTTATAATATTCATTATTTAGTCAAATATGTAATCAAAAGCTTTTCAAATTAAGGTTTGCATTGATTTGAAGTAAACATTGCACTTATTAAATCATTTTTTATTCATTCTTAAGAAGGTTTTGTGAATCCGGGTCCAGTTAACCAGGGAACTGATTCAGCTGACCAGGGCTAGCCAATCACAGGCTCTACCTGCTGGCCGTAACAGGCCCCCATTTCTTCTTGTGCTTTAGCTGTTTCCCAGAGGGCAGGTTGAGAAGGTCTCTGTAAACTCCTGTCCTCCACTACAACTCATAGCTGGAACTTTCCTGAACAGACAAGCCTTCCCTGGAATTACCCAACCATGTATTAGTGTGTCACTGAACATGTAAGTGAACTTTGTTAGGGTTAATGTGTGTATTTGATCTGTATACATGTTATAGGCTGCTATTGCTTTGTTAGTATATACTTATACAATGAGTGTACAAAACATTAGGAACACCTGCTCTTTCCTTGACATAGACTGACCGGGTGAATCAAGGTGAAAGCTATGATGCCTTATTGATCTCACTTGTTAAATCCACTCCAATCAGTGTAGATGAAGGGGAGGAAACAGGTTAAAGGATGTGACACTTTTTTTCCATTTTCTAAATCTAACTGCCTGTAGCTCAGGACCTGAAGCAAGGATATGCATATTCTTGATATCATTTGAAAGGAAACACTGACATTTGTGGAAATGTGAAATGAATGTAGGAGAATATAACATATTAGATCTGGTAAAAGATATTACAAAGAAAAATGTTTTTTTTGTTCCATTATCATTTTAAGATAAAGGTCATAATGTATTATTCCAGCCCAGGCACAATGTATGTGTATGTGCAAGTTTTAGACTGATCCAATGAATCATTGCATTTCTGTTAAAAAGTTTGTATCAAGGCTGCCCAAATGTGCTTAATTGGTTTATTAATACATTTTCAAGTTCATAACTGTGCACTCTCCACAAACAATAGCATGGCATTAGTTCACTGTAATAGCTACCGTAAATTGGACAGTGCAGTTAGTTTAACAATAATTTAAGCTTTCTGACAATATCAGATATGTCTATGTCAGGGGAAATTTTCTTGTTACTTACAACCTCATGCTAATCGCATTAGCCTACGTTAGCTCAACCGGGAGACCCACCGATCCTGTAGAGCATAAAGGAGGATTTTTAGACCTTGAGACAATTGAGACATGGATTGTGTATGTCTGCCATTCAGAGGGTGGATGGGCAAGACAAAGTATTTAAGTGCCTTTGAATGGGGTATGGTAGTAGGTGCCAGGCACACTAGTGAGTGTGTCATGAATTGCAACGCTGCTCAACCGTTTCCCGTGTGTATCAAGAATGATCCACCACCCAAAGGACATACAGCCAACTTGACACAACTGTGGAAAGCATTGAAGTCAACATGGGCCAGCATCCCTGTGGAACAATTGACACCTTGTAGAGTCCATGCCCAGATGAAGGTGTTCCTAATGTTTTATACACTCAGTGTATATGTTTTCTTAAGATATGCTTCCTTAAGTATATGTGATCCGATTCAGGAAACTAGGCGTATGTCTGAAGTCACTACTTCACAGGAGAGCCATTTGAAGGTAATTGTTTTTAATTTTGATCAAAATGTGTTTTTTTTTTGGCAGAAACGCCTTCTCGAACATGTGATCTTTAATGTGCCATAATAACAAACTTGTATGCCATCTGTAAATATGGATAAAATTGTTCAATTACAATTACGAGCTTTGTTGGTTAAGACACATAAAAAGTTGGCAACCTTCCCACTAGCTGAGATAATGAGTGGGCAGGACATGCCGAGAGAGGAGTTCGGATATGTCTGCCATATTGAAGGCGTCTGTCTATTTGAGCTCGTCAGTCTGTTTTGGTAATCCTCTCGAACGTGGCTTTAAAGAAAATGTATTGTGTAGTGGAGCTGTAAAACTACTGCTCTCCATTGTCTGGAGGATCAAGTTCTGAAATCAGTGGAATTATAGTATGATAGCTAAAGAGATTGAGAAAACACCTGTCTCCGGATTACATCTTCAAACTAAGGGCAACCGTGGTATTTCATTCCTAACAGAGAGGCGCGTGATGCATGTTGATGTATACAGGTAAGATAGTCTAATGTTAACTAGCAAAATGTTCAGATATTATTTTGACAGAAAGTGGTTTAATTTCAAGCTAAAGTGTAAGCTAAAGTGTACAGTTAGCTAGCTGGCTCCCTAGCTGACGTTATTTGTTTCCCAAAGCTGTTTGCTTTTCTAGTTGGCATTGTTGCCACTTTGTTCATTGCTGTTTAACTAGCTAACGTTAGCTAGCTAATTTTGCTTTGAAAGGTGATCAACTTGTAAACTCACTTTAGAAAAAAATCAAATTTTAATATTTTTGTATCTAGTGAAGAGCTCTTCATTGTCTACACCCATTCAGCATCATTCACACCTTCTTAAGCTTTAGCCCACCCATCTCGTTTCGCTCTAGGAGCACACACTTGACGTTCTGTCCGATGACTTGTTTACCTCTGGATAACTTAAAAACATGTACTTACTATGACTGTGATATATGGTTGTTCCACCAAGCTAGCTTCAGATCAATGCGCTAACTTTCAGTCGCTCTGGATAAGAGCATCTGATAAATGACAAAAATGCCATGGTAAAATGTACGTCCTCTAACTGTGGCACTGGGACAGTTGCACCTATAATGGAAACCGGCGCCTCTATTGGAGACGACCACATGGTGACGCTCTTTTTCCTGCTTGCATGCATATGTTTCACCGTAATACTAACATATGGCCACCTACCAAATGAAGATTAGTGGAAAACAAACTAAAGGTTATTCTAAAGAGTTGTCTCCTAAATGAATGAGAATGTGGTTGGGAAACTGGGTTATGTGGCTTTGTATTAGATATTGGGTTTTGTAATTATGCCATTAACATTGGTATCTTTAACTTCTAAATTTGATAGAACAAAAAAAATATACAGTACCGGTCCAAAGTTTGGACACACCTACTCATTCAAGGTATTTTCTTTATTTGTACTATTTTCTACATTGTAGAATAATAGTGAAGACATCAAGACTATGAAATAACACATATGGAATCATGTCGTAACCAGGGGCGCCGTATGGGGGAGGGGGGGGGGGGGGGGTAGGATGATTCTAAGGGCCTGTGACTAACAGGGGCCCTAAAAAAACATTTCAAAATTAAATTATTAACCTATCATCATTAATACAATATTTTATTTACAATGTACTGATAAAACTAATGGTTTATTTTCTTGTTATTTGGCAAAAAGTAAACATCCAGAGAGCCTCTGATTTTGCCCAACCCCCACACGGCAAACGGAAAAAAGTGCAGTTTGAATGAGCCTGCTGCTGCCTACCACCGCTCAGTCAGGCTGCTCTATCAAATCATAAACTTAATTATAATATAATAAACACACAGAAATATGAGCCTCAGGTCATTAATAGGGTCAAATCCGGAAACATTTAGAAAACCAAATGTTTATTCTTTCAGTGAAATACAGAACCGTTCCGTATTTTGTCGAATGGGTGACAGCCCTAAATCTAAATATTGCTGTTACATTGTACAACCTTCAATGTTATGTCAAAATTATGTAAAATTCTGGCAAATTAATTACAGTCTTTGTTAGGAAGAAATGGTCTTCACACAGTTCGCAACGAGCCAGGCGACCCAAACTGCTGCATTTACCCTGACTCTGCTTACACTGAACACAAGAGAAGTGACACAATTTCAGACACCCCATTGATTATATGCAAAGCAGGACAAGCTAGTTAAACTAGTAATATCATCAAACATGTGTAGTTAACTAGTGATTATGTTAAGATTGATTGTTTTTTATAAGATAAGTTTAATGCTAGCTAGCAACTGGCTCCATGGCTCCTTGCTGCTTGCACTCAGGCGGACTGTACTCACCTGCCACTCAGGCGGACTGTGTGGCAGGTGGTCAGCCTGCCACACAGTCTCCTTGTGGATTGCAATATAATTGGAGTCCAAAAATGCAGATTACTGATTGTTATGAAAACTTGAAATTGGCCCTAATTTATCGGCAATTCCGATTAATCGGTCGACCTCTACTTCAAAGACTTGATCAGTGACTTTGCTAGCGCTGGGCTCTTGGTGAATAAGGCTGTGCAAGGGCCAGTGATAACTGTTAAATGGCATGTCTATGGATATTGGATCAAGACACACATGATGCCCACAGGCTGAGAACAAGACTGAGAACAGACTGAGAACAAGATATATCTCAAAGTAATGGCTGGATTGCCATAAAATGTGCTGTGCACAATCAAGACCCCAAGTGGAAGAAACCTATTGATTTGGTGACCACTTGACCTTTCCTCTAGTGCCACCATCAGGCCTTTTTAATTTCCATTTCGGTTTCCATTTCCACTTTTACAGCTGCTTATTTTCTAGTTGGTATGTATACTTAGTTGGTATGTATACTTATACTTGATTTTATTATTTAGTTTGTTATATCATTCTATAGATGACAGTGTTAATTTATTTTAATTTAAGACGTTAATGTACAGTATATTTAAGTTATATTTATTTTAATTATTCATTAATGTTAAGAGAATTTTCTATTCAAGAATCTTACCATTAAAATTACATTTAGGCTGTAAAAGATGGCCTTTAGCACATTTCTTATAGAGGGTATCTGTCTCGCATCAAATAGGGATTTCCACTGTATGCAGCATGTTGCATGCATGTCTGCACAGTGTTATATTTTCACAGCTCCCTGTCAGTAAATATTGGACTACAAGAGTTGCAAGCCTGCAAATGTAGAGTTATTTAAAGCTTTGATTGGGTCTGGAGGTGTGTGGTTACAGCAGTTGCACAGGGTTTGTGTGGCCTGTGGTGGTGGGGCCCAATGTGATATATTTTCATGGGTCCCAAAATCCCTGGCGGCGCCCCTGTTAGTAAGCAAAAAAGTGTTAAACAAATCAAAATATATTTTAGCCACCCTTTGCCTTGATGACATCTTTGCATACTCTTGGTATTCTCTTAACCAGCCCATGAGGAATGCTTTTCCAACAGTCTTGAAGGAGTTCCCACATATGCTGAGCACTTGTTGGCTGCTTTTCCTTCACTCTGCTGTCTGGCGGTCGAATAGTGTCCCGGAGTAGAGAGTCTCCTTCCAGGGAGCTCGGGAGACAATGTATGTGTCAAGAAGTTAAATGAGGAATAAACATTGTACTGGGGCTCGAAATTAGATCAGTAAATTCAGGCATGGCATTGCATTGAGGGCAGAGAGTGGGTGGGTGACTGTGGAGGCCAGGTCATCTGATGCAGCACCACCACTCTCCTTCTTTATCAAATAGCCCTTACACAGCCTGGAGGTGTGTTTTTGGTCATTGTCCTGTTGAAAAACAAATGATAGTCCCACTCAGCGCAAAACCAGATTGGATGGCGTATCGCTGCAGAATGCTGTGGTAGCAATGCTGGTTAAGTGTGCCTTGAATTCGAAATAAATCACGACAGTGTCACCAACAAAGCACCATCACACCTCCTCCTCCATGCTTCACAGTGGGAACCACACATGCAGAGATCATCCTTTCACCTACTCTGCATCTTACAAAGACACAGAGGTTGGAACCAAAAATCTTACATTGGGACTCATCAGACGAAAGGACAGATTACCACAGGTCTAATGTCCATTGCTCATTTTCCTTGGCCCAAGCAAGTCTCTTTGTCTTATTGGTGTCCTTTAATAGTGGTTTCTTTACAGCAATTTGACCATGAAAGCGTGATTCACAGTCTCCTCTGAACAGTTGATGTTGAGATGAGATGTTCAAGTTACTTGAACTCTGTGAAGCATTTATTTGGGCTGCAATCTGAGTTGCAGTTAACTCCAATGAACTTATCTTCTGCAGCAGAGGTAACTCTGGGTCTTCCATTCCTGTGGCGGTCCTCATGAGAGCCAGTTTCATCATATCGCTAAATTATTTTATAAGACTATCTTCTGTATGCCACCCCTGCTTTGTCACAACAAAACTGATTGGCTCAAACACATTAAGAAAGAAACAATGCACACCTGTTAAGTGGGTGGCAGGTAGCCTAGTGGTTAGAGCATTAGGTCAGTAACTGCAAGGTTACTGGATTGAATCCCCGAGCTGACAATGTGTAAATCTGTCTTTCTGCCCCTGAACAAGGCAGTTAATCCACTGTTCCCCAGTAGGCCGTCATTGTAAAAAATAATTTGTTCTTAACTGACTTGCCTAGTTAGAAATATAAAAAAAATGCATTCCAGGTGATCAGCCTCATGAAGCTGTTTGAGAGAATACCAAGAGTGTGCATAGCTGTCATCAAGGCAAAGGGTGTTAACTTTGAAGAATCCTAAATATATTTTAACATGTTTAACACTTTTTTGGTTACTACATGATTCCAGAAAAACCTTTAAATGGGTAGGTGTGTCCAAACTTTTGACTGGTGCCGCATATTATACTATACTGCATATGACCCTGGAAATAAAGGGTAACTACGCACATATCATTTAAATTCTCTTAATTAAAGTCTTTAAGAAAACACTGCGTCCACCAAGTTGAGTATTTCTCTCTTTCCCTCTCTGTGAGACAGCAGGACAGATGAAGGCAACAGGATTTGAACAGGCCCTGTATGTGTCAGCCAGATCACCCCTGTTTGTTTCTGCCTACTGAGATCAATGGCAGCACAGATGCCCTGGCAGAACAGCCAGAGACCCTGGCACAGCCAACAACACACAGACCCCCCCTGCAGCTACAAAAATAATCTCTCTCTCTCAAGATGCTGACCCTAGCCACCCCTAGCGACAGACGTCCTCCTTACCCAGGCAGACTTATTCAGACAGACATGCTTGTTTTTACTATTTTACACTGAATGAGAGCGGTGCAGGTGAAATGGGGTCAATTTTTTAGGGGGTGAGATATCATCATACTGTATCTACAAAACCGAGGGGAGGATTTGCACCATAATGATATATCTTTACAGATTAGACCTCTTGTAATTTGAGAATAAAGCGTGTACAGTGCAGTAGCCTGATTTCATGCTAGCTACTGTAGGCAGTTGTACTCACATACAGGCAACTTCCTGGTGGACACCTCCCAGAGGCAAATCAACATCAGATGCATTATCCCTCACTACCCGTCTCTCTCCATCCGCGATTTGGTTGCCACACTATTTGAAATCTCCCTCAATTTTCAAACAATAGCCTTGAATATGTACATGAATATGTATTTTGAAAGTGTTGTGTACCAAGGCAGAGCGAGGGAATGAGAGAGAGAAAGAGATCAATTGAGTCCCTGAATAACCAGGGTAAAGAGAGGAGGAAGTCTGCCTCAGCAAATAACAGAGAAACAACAGCGTTGTTTGTGCAAGCCCCCTGTAAACGGTCCTATTCACACAGCAACTCCCCACATCCACCCACCCCTCCTGGCTCATTGAGGAACTCATTCTCCATGTGGATCTCGTAGCCTCCCACCGCCCATCGATCGATGCCTTCCTCCCCTGTGTGTGGGGCCTGAGCCACCTCTTTGTTCCACATAGTTCACAAAAACGGGATGCTTGTACCCGCATTTGTATTCTGGGTCCCAATGAGGAAGGGAGAACAGTGGAGAATGAAGCCTGTTGCTTTGTGGCCGCTTATCTAACAGACATGGGGCAGACTGGACTAGCCTCTAGGGGGGGCCCAAGTATATTCAATCCATCCAGTGCTTTATCAAGACATAGTTCTTGATGCTAAGCTCTCTGTTGCAAGAGCTATTTTGGACAGGCACAGATGTGGTCGGCTCTGCACTGCTGTCAGGGGTCCTGTTGTAGAATGCATTAGGTCCCAGCGGTAGCGAGGTAATACAAGCAGTGATGTCAGCAGTAACATAAGCTATTGATGGATGTCAGTTCAACGTGGCAGGTTTGACTCATCTGCGAATCTGTTACCTTATGTATTAAAGCATTCAGGGAGGGATAGTGGGATGGAATGGAGTAATGGTGGAGAGCGACAGAAGGGAGAAAAAGAGGGGGAGAGTTTTGCCACACAGGGAGCCTGCAGAATTACGAGAATTATTATAATCCAGCCTGCAGCGACGTCTGGACAGGCGTGGTAATGGACTGCCACTTGGGAAGCAACAGAGGAATGCGGGCGGCCGGGCTAAGTTCATTTGTACTGGATTTCTCCCTCCCTTGCTTCCCTCCTTTTGTTGCTTTACTTAGGATTGCAGTGGCACTCTGACCTTCAGAAGACATAGCTCAGCAGGCCCTCCGCTCAATAATTAAATGCCTGGGTCGCTCCCCGACCAATCAGCTCGGCCCAGGATCATTGGCCGATTTTTAAAACAAACTAATTCTCTAATGGCCTGAGTTATTGCTCCAATTTACCTGGCTCTGAATTATTGTATTCCGATCTATTCTGTAAGGGGACGGATCAATGGGAGATGAAGAGAGGGCAGCAGGCAGAAAGGGCGGTGAGTGAGTAGCATTTCGCCCATTGTGCGGGGCGGGCGAGGCCGCTGTGGAGTGGTGAGGCTCGTCTAGGAGCCGCCAGTGGAATAGTGATGACGTCAGACAGGTTTTATGCAGTTCTTCTAAAGAGGGACCAGCTCTGTCGTAAAGCCAGGTAATTAACAAGGTCTGAAGCGTGTGGAAGGAAGACCAACAGCTTGGCTGGTCAAGGTGTCGCAGTATATGATGCAGATAAATTAGGCGCAGCGGATACCCTAACTTGGAATAAAAATGTACAAAAGATCATTCACTGTTAATCGTCGTCTGTCTCTGCGGAAGCTATTTTGGAAATACAATTCCGGAAAATACTTCAAACTATCCAACTTAACGATTCCATTTCTCCATGCATGGGAGAACTAGTTTAATCAATTATTCCACAGTTTGATGAGCTGTCACACCTGTGTGGATTTCAATATTTTCTGTGTCTTTTTCTTTCATCAAAGGAAGCATGTGAGGAAAAGATGGAAAAAGAAACAAAAATAAGCCAAATCAAGCAAGGTGCCATATACCAAACAGTCATGTCCTGCCTCTAATTGTCAGCAAAACACACCACTGCAGCAAGCTACAGTATTTCCAATTTCACATTAGCTGCTGTTTGTCCCTGACTGCAGTGAACACCTGACTAATTTTTGGAGAACAAATTCTCATTCTGCGAGAAGCCCGTGATGTGAGCTGTCGCAAAAAAAACAAGTAGTACATGCATAGCAAAACCATTCTTTCTTCTCGTCAGCGCTAGACACTTTTACCACATCCCTGAAAAGCTAGCACTGCAGTCTATGGGATTTCGTATCTGTCAATACACCTTCCACCGCGGGTGTGTGTGTTATAGATGAAGATTAATCATTTGTCAAACTCTAAATTGGCTTCCAAACGCTCTAGCTAATTTGCTCGGTGGTCCACTGATGATAATCCCCTTTCGCAGCTTTCCCCGTACATCCCCACTTGTTTTCCTCACACCTTCCATTGAGAAGCAAGGGAGCAAAAAATCCTTAATAGGTTGATCATGCAGCTAGCCTGTCGTAATGTTTCAATGAAATTATGTAAGATGAAATGCGGAAGCACTGAGGCCCTGCCGTCCTTCTCTGAGCAGGTCACACTCCAAGTACCTCTATAGGACCCCCGACATGAATCAGACCCTGAGCAGGAGAGGAGGTAAATGACACAACTGCAGTTGTTCTGTGCTCACACATGTAAATGTCAAGTGATGTTATCCTGACTGGCCCTTTCTACCAGCTCAACTGAAAAAGAGTGTAACAATGGGAGCGCCCGATATGGGAAAGAACATGAGTATGTGTCTCTGAGGAAGTGTGTTGGAAGTGTGTGTGTGTGTCTGAGTGTGTATATGTCTTTCAAAGTGTGTGAAGTATTTTTGAGTGTTCATGTAAACCATTGCTTGGTTTAAAAAAAAGGAAATAAAAGTGCTTGTACATCAACAAAACAAGCTCAAAAAGCAAGACTGAGACGCAGCGCTGTTGTTAATTCTCTAATTATCTGTGGAATTAAACGGCGGAGTACGCCTCCTGCTACCCCTGCTGTGACAGATCCATCATAATTGTGTGTATCTGTACAACAACACTTAAATCTTCCCATCGGTGCTGGGTTGGGCTGTAGGGGGTGACGCAATGTTGTTGTCAGGCAGCTGTGCTACGTATCGCGAGGCTCAAATTGAACCACGGGGACAGCTTTTTGTCTCAGAGAAATATGTGTGGAAAGATGTGGAAAGATGGATGACTCGCCTCGCTCTATTTCAAAATCTGAGGCATGAGTGCGCCCTCCCTCCTCATCCCTGTTGCACACTGAAACCGTTTACAAGGTGATGCTCAAAGAGTCGCGAGACAGCCATCGACCGTCCTACCTCAGCAAATCCTAATGGCATCACAATCTAACCCCCCAAAAAATGTTGTTACCAGCACTTCCTCATTCACGCCACGGCTAACGCTAACCTTTCACTGAGACGTTTTCAAAGGAGGGCATGTTTGCAGTCAGCTCTTGTTTTCCTGTCTCCCTGACAGGAATATGGAACAGCTGCTTCCCTCTCAGGGGACAAGACCCCTGGCACTATGCGAGCGAGGTTCAGTCCCCGCTGCAGTGCGTTATTTTTGTCTGGGCCCACGATCCGCTCTAAACCCCTCCGCCACCCACCCACTCTCTGCCCTCGACGCAATGCCATGCCTGAATTTACTGACCTAATTTCCAGCCCCAGTACAATGTTTATCCCCCATTTCACTTCTTGACACATACAGTGCCTCGCAAGCTCCCTGGAAGGAGACTCTCTCTACTCCGCGACGCTATTCGACCGCCGTCTCGCTCTGAGGAGAGGAGGTATAGGGGTTTTAAAGGGGACGGTCAACGGTTCCATTGTTCTTAATTCAACGTCATAAATTGGTGAAACGGAGGGAAAGCAGAGGGAGCGTAGCAAAGAGGACGCTACCCATAAATCAGAAGGAATCTGCAGAGACACCTAGCAGATGGTAGAGAAAAAGCCTTACGCTCCCATCTCAATTCCTCCTTCATGAAGCCTTGCGAAGCTAAAAAGCTCAGCAGCACCCAGAGCCTGCTATGCATCAGGGCTAGCAGATGTAGGAATATCAATATTGCAAAGTTGTTTTGTTCAGTTCCAAAGGCTGAGTCCTTGTTTCACTTCTAACCCCCCTCCGCTGAATGATCCATTTTGAGTGAGGTCCTACATCATTTATAGTTTCAATTCTTGTATTTGAATGAATGTGTATGTCATAGGAAATTGAGCATGTTGGAAAATGTATATCATGTCAGAGACCAAACACAGAAAGAGATACTTAACAACACACACAAATACCAGTTTGAAACTACAGCACATCTCTGTTTCTCTTTCTGCAGTTGAAATGAGGTGGGGTGGTCTCTCAAAGTGTAGCAGCACTGCTCTGTTCACTGGCCAGTGTGCTGTTTTAATGAGGGCCCTCACAGTCTCAGCTGTTTACTTTCTTCCTGCCTCCAGTAGAATTGGACGCCTCTGTCTGATAGACCTGGATGCATTTCAGTGCAGTTATTACCCTAGTGTCAAGGGCTCCCTTGGTAATGATAATCATCCCTGACTCGAATGGGGATTAAAATAATTATGATTTGGGACGGAAACTATCGAGACAGTTTGGCACTGTCTCACAGCAGATGCAAACAGGAGCTGCCAATGAATTAAAACTGAAAAAATTATTGTTATGAGATCTCTCTGTTCTGATGATGTCTAGGCCTGCAATGATACAGTCGTAAACACAAGCGCCATGGCGGCTGTAAATAGCCTCGGCAAACAAATGGAGGTCACGGCTTTGCCTCGCTGTTTTCCGATGATTATTAAACGCTGTGTTTTTGCACTGAGGTGGGGTGTGGGGAGAGGATCGACTTTGTGTGTTAGATGGAATTCATTGGTTGTGCCACTGCCACCTAAGGCTTTTAGAGGGCGTTAAGCGATAGAAAGTAGTTGGAAAGTGGTTTGAATGTGTTCAGCCACAGAAGCAGAGCAAATAGGTAGCACTTTGCTTAATCAAAGGCAATAGCTTAGTGAGGAGAGGTAGTGAAAGGGTACTATGTGTGCTCATACCAATACACCTTAAACACACACTCAAACACACTGCATATGTAGAGGTGTCCAAGGCAGACGTTTAAGGGCTGATATGACTGAAAGGATTGTGCATTTTTGGGAAGGGAAAGCTTTCTTTTCTCTTCCTACCTCCCTAGTTCCTGGAGGTTATCATTGGTGAAAACATGCCCTTGATATTGGTTTCTGCCACCCAAATTCTACCATCCCCTATTTTAAATGGAGTGCTCTTGACTTCTTGTCTTTGAAATATTTGCTCTGCTGCTCATCTTTCCCCTGAGTGGTCCTCTTTATATAGCTCCCAAGCCATACCCACAGGGCTAATGTGTTAATTTACCATGCAACAACAATATTGCTTACTCCAATATGTACACTGAACAAAAATAGACACGCAACATACAACAATTTCAAAGATTTTACTGAGTTACTGTTCATATGAGGAAATCAGTCAATTTAAATAAATTCATTAGGCCCTAATCTATGGATTTGACATGACTGGGAATACAGACACTGTATGCATCTGTTGGTCACAGAGACCTTAAAATAAGGTACTGGCGTGGATCAGAAAACCAGTCAGTATCTGGTGTGACCACCATTAACCTCATGCACCGTGACACATCTCCTTCACATAGAGTTGATCAGGCTGTTGATTGTGGCCTGTGGAATGTTGTCCCACTCCTCTTCAATGGCTGTGCAAAGTTGCTGGATATTGGCGGGAACTGTAACACGCGGTCGTACACTTTGATCAAGAGCTGGTGATTATGCAACCAATGGAAGAACTGGGACATTTTCAGCTTCCAGAAATTGTGTACAGATTTTTGCAACATGGGTCCGTGCATTATCATGCTGAAACGTGGTGATAGCAGCGGATGAATGGCACGACAATGGGCCTCAGGATCTCGTCAAAGTATCACTGTGCTTTCAAATTGCCATCAATAAAATGCAATTGTGTTCATTGTCCGTAGCTTATGCCTGCCCGTACCATAACCCCACCTCCGCCATGAGGCACTATATTCACAACATCAGTAAACTGCCGATTGTGAGAGTGGTTGGACATACTGATGAAGCGACTTATGGTAGAGAAATTAACATTCAATTCTCTGTCAAAAGCTCCGGTGGAAATTTCTGCAGTCAGCATGCCAATTATACGCTTCCTCAAAACTTGAGATATCTGTGGCATTGTGTTGTGTGACAAAACTGCACATTTTAGAGTGACCTTTTATTGTCCCCAGCACAAGGTGCACCTGTGTAATGATCATGCTATTTAATCAGCTTCTTCATACACAACACCTGTCAGGTGGATTGATTATCTTGGCAAAGGAGAAATGCTAACTAACAGGGATGTAAACAAATTTGAGAGAAATACGCTTTTGGTGTGTATGGAACATTTCTTGGGATCTTTTTACTTCAGCTCATGAAACATGGGACTAACAATTTACGGGTTGCGTTTATATTTTTGTAAGTAAGCATATCGTAATGCTGCCTGTGTGTAATAAATCCCTACACAGTGAGACTCACTTCATCTATCATCACAAGTGCTGGGCGAATCTATGTTCCATGTCATCCGAAAGGAGAAGTTGTCTATTCTAAATAATTAAAGGACCAGATTTTCCAAACTTGCTAGGTGCCATAACAGAACTGGGTGATGTCACAAGCCTTCTGTGGATATAGGTTCTTCCATAACCAGAGCCAGTGTTAGTTTCTGTGAAATGGGTTGCAGTCTGTATTCATGCAGATCACCCCTCATATCCCTAGGGAGCAGTGGTTATGAAAATGATGCATCGAATCAAACAAAAAAGACGACTACTCCAAAAATCTAAATAACAAGTCAATGTTGTTGGTCAATGAAATAGAATATCACAACAGACACATTTTCTATGTGTTCTGTTCTAAAGCTATCAAAACATAACTTCCATTGCACATTTTTCTGCTCACTATAGCGACTTCTACACGCCATGGCCTCTGCTCTGCCCTCCATTGTTGTTGTGCTGACTTCGCGTAAAGCCTGGAGAGGATACTGTACCTGCTTCAGCTAGCTTCACGTACACAGGCCTCTTCATCATTACAACGAACAGCATTACCTCCATCAGCAGGACAACACAGCACTCTGTGGGGATATATGGATGGAGAGCAGGGCCAGGTGTGTGTGTGTACATGTCTGACAGGGTATTTGACAAGAGTAGATGGGTGCCTGCCTATTTGAGCTTGTGTGTGTCCCTACGTGCCCCTTGTCTCTGAGGATCAACTTAGCGTCTCTCTCTGCCTGTCAAACACAGCAGCAGCTCATACATGTAAGTGGTATGGGTGACTGAGCATTAACACCAAGGGTTCAATACACAGCACTCTGTGTGCAGTCAGTGTCCAGCAAAATGTGGTGCTGCACTGTTTAACACAACTACACCACCAGTTAGCACGGGCCGTATTATGAGGCACTACACTATATGAAGTAAATCAGCACCAAGCTGACTGACTGAATCACATGAGATATTGTGTGTCTGCAACACTCTGCGTCTTCAGTCAGCGCCCGACAACATCAAACATGACTCATTTCCATCTCAGTGCCTGGGACCCTTGTTGGTTCTGGGGGGTTTTCATGAGGAAATGCATCAAGTTGCACGGAGGTTTTGACGAATGTCTCGAATTAATGATTGAAGGAATTAGTCATCACGCCATACGCAAATGACTGCATCGCATTTATATTTTAAACGCACTGAGGTTTTGACGAACGTCTCGAATTAATGATTGAAGGGATTTGTCTGTTGTGCAAAGTAAGCCTAAATAGAAGCCAAATCTGGGAAACAACCGATAACACTGATTTGTATAATGCATTGGCATAGTTTTGGTGGCTGGTGATTTCATGTGTTTTTAAATTAGGGAATACGCAAATGGAGAAAACTGTTGATGGAGTTAGGTTGCCCAAGCCTATGTCATTCAATCATCCTCCAGTTGTGTGGGCACACAACATATTACGAATCACAGTTGGTCTGCTCAATCAACATTTTCCCAAATTCTCCTATGGCTCAAAATGGGTGCAAACTGATTCGACCGAAATGGGCTTAATTCTAACTTCAGATATGGACATGTTCACACAAATCTGAACGTCCATCAATGCAGTGCAGTTAAAAGCACTGAAGTTAGAATTCAGCCTTGTGTCAATACCAAGCAAACAAAGATAGTGGGATTGAGGATTTGGAGAGAATGGAAAATGAATCTCTTTGGCCAGCAGCAACAAAGGACTACATGACTTTCCACAGTAACAGACTGCTATAATGACACAAAAGATATCACTGACAATGAGGTTGTTTCACTTAAGTCTATATACTCAGTTGGCTGTTGGAAGCAGCACTTTCCCAGATTATAAAGAAAGATGACTGAGTAGCATTGGCTTAAGACAGCGTTTCCCAAACTCGGTCCTTGGGACCCCAAGGGGTGCACGTTTTGTTTTTTGCCCTAGCACTACACAGCTGATTCAAATGATTAAAGCTTGATGATAAGTTGAATATTTGAATCAGTTGTGTATAGGGCAAAAACAGAAGGTGCTCCCCTTGGGGTTCCAAGGACCGAGTTTGGGAAACCCTGGGGGGAAAAAATAGTACGGATGTATTTCCTGAGTTCAAATGTCGAAGTCATTGCCTCGGAAAAGTCTCCAGAGTTTAAAAAACAGTTTCCACAGTCTCCTCAACACCTCAACCTCCATCTCCCCTCACTCCCCATCCTCCCCCTCACCATCACCCCAAGCGCCCCGACGAGGACCATGGGAGAAGCCCCCAGCAATTTGCCCTATCTCTAACAGGTAATTTCTACCCGTTAGTGATCACGAGGTGACAGGACTTAGAATTGGAAACTCACTTCCACTCACAGAGAGAGGGGAGACGGAGGTAATACTCTCTATAATTACCGCTAAATCAAGCAGACTCCTCTTGTTTTTCCTCCTCCTCCCTCTACACCTGGCCGCACGTAATTGTGAGGGACCGGGCAGGCGATGTCGAAAACCCGCTGCACCAAGCAATTTTCCCCCCATAGCTGATATTGCAGTTTAGTTGGGTAGATTCAGGACTGCCTGAATGACTTGGTGGCTTTTTTTAAAGTCTTTCTCTCAGTACAAGGCGCTAAAAAGGCAGCTTAACTCTGAGCTGAACAATGGCACCAGATCAAGAGCTTATGCATGCAGTCAGTGATGATGATGACGGTGGGGTGATGAGGAAGAGGATGAAAAATAAGTAGAAGATGATGATGACAACGACAATGTGACGCTAGCAAATGACTGTATCTAGTCTCAAACCATTGCAGAGATTCCTACCCACTGGGCACAGTGGTCAATTCAACATCTATTTCACGTTGGTTCAACGTAATTTCATTGAAATTAAGTGGAAACAATGTATGTGCCCACTGTGTGTGCCCAGTGGGTAAGGTTGTTTCTTAGTAACTTTCATCTATCTCATAGCCATCCGTCTTTGAGCCAAAGACATCCTTACAAACTATTTTCACGCATTTCAAATCAAATGTTATTGGTCACATACACATGGTTAGCAGATGTTAATGCGAGTGTAGCGAAATGCTTGTGCTTCTAGTTCCGACAGTGCAGTAATATCTAACAAGTAATCGAACAAATTCACAACAACTACCTTGTACACACAAATGTAAAGAGATGTAATGAGAATATGTGCATGTGAATATATGGATGAGCAATGGTCGTGTGGCATAGACAAGATGCAATAGATGGTATGAAATACAGTATGTACATTTGAGATGAGTAATGTAGGATATGTAAACATTATTAGTGGCATTATTTAAAGTGACACCTTTATTAAATCCATTACAAATCAAATCAAAGTTTATTTGTCACGTGCGCCAAATACAACAGGTGTACAACCTTACAGTGAAATGCTTACTTACAAGCCCTAACCAACAGTATTAAAGTGGCCAGTGATTTGGGTCTGTATGTTGGCAGCAGCCTCTCTATGTTAGTGATGGCTGTTTAACAGTCTGATGGCCTTGAGATAGAAGCTGTTTTTCCAGTCTCGATGCACCTGTACTTACCTCGCCTTCTGGATGATAGCGGTGTGAACAGGCAGTGGCTCAGGTGTTTGTTGTCCTTGATGATATTTTTGGCCTTCCTGTGACATCGGGTGGGTTAGGTGTCCTGGAGTGCAGGTAGTTTGCCCCCGGTGATGCGTTGTGCAGACCGCACTACCCTCTAGAGAGCCTTGCAGTTGAGGGGGTGTAGTTGCCGTACCAGGCGGTGATACAGCCCGACAGGATGCTCTCGATTATGCATCTGTAAAAGTTTGTGAGGGTTTTAGGTGACAAGCCCCATTTTTTCAGCCTCCTGAAGTTGAAGAGGTACTGTTGCTTCTTCTTCACCACGCTGTCTGTGTGGGTGGACCATTTCAGTTTGTCTGTAATGTGTACACCGAGGATCTTAAAACTTTCCACCTTCTCCACTACTGTCCCATCGATGGGGGGTGCTCCCTCTGCTGTTTCCTGAAATCCATGATCATCTCATTGCTTTTGTTGACATTGAGTGAGAGGTAAGCTGCCTCATTGTAGTTGGTGATCAAGCCCACTACTGTTGTGTCGTCTCCAAATTTGATGATTAAGTTGGAGCCATGCATGGCCATGCAGTCATGGGTGAACAGGGAGTACAGGAGGGGGCTGAGCACGTACCCTTGTGGGGCCCCAGTGTTGAGGATCAGCGAAGTGGAGATGTTGTTTCCTACTTTCACCACCTGGGTCAGCCCGTCAGAAAGTCCAGGAACCCAACTGCACAGGGCGGGGTTGAGACCCAGGGCCTTAAGCTTAATTATGAGCTTTGAGGGTACTATGGTGTTGAATGCTGAGCTGTAGTCAATGAACAGCATTCTTACATGGGTATTCCTCTTGTTCAGATGGGATAGGGCAGTGTGCTATGTGATAGCGATCGTATTGTCTGTGGACCTGTTGGGGCGGTATGCAAACTGAAGTGGGTGGCAGGTAAGGTGGAGGTGATATGATCCTTGACTATTCTCTCAAAGCACTTCATGATGACCGAAGTGAGTGCCAAGGGGCGATAGTCATTTAGTTCATTTATCTTTGCCTTCTTTGGTAGAGGAACAATGGTGGCCATCTTGAAGCATGTGGGGACAGCAGACTGGGATAGGGAGTGATTGAATATGACCGTAAACACACCAGCCACCTGGTCTGCTGGGTGAGCAAGCAAAGTCAGGACATTCAGAATTGTTGGGAAAGCCACGTTAGAGATGCTCCCACATGGCAAATCTGAATCAACATCTTGAGTCAGAGTAGTCTAAGTACCTCTATTTCTACATAGTGCCCCAATTACATCTAGGCAGACCACCATCCTCAATTCACAACTAAATTCATGGTGAGAATAGACACGTATGAGAAGATGGTCCTGAGGATAGTTTCAAGGAGACCACTGATAGAGCACCAAACAGTTCAGGATGAGTAAATCTCATTAAAGAGAGAACATTTATCTTTGAACCCTATCTTTATTTGATCTCAAGGGAAAAAAACAAATGGCCTTGCCTTTTTGGGGGGGGGGATTTTCTATCAAAAAACATGGAGGAGAACGTGGGTTTAGACAGCAGCATATCAAACGGGGGATTAGCATCAAGACAACGCTAATTCTCTAATTCGCCAGAGATAGAAGACAACCGACCGAGGCATGGCGAGAAAGAGAGCGAGAGAGAGATGCACATGTGGAATTTCTTAGTGAGCTTTTAATTTCCCAGTCAGCCTTGGCAGCCAGCCCCCTCACTGTACTGCACTGACTGGGGACTGACTGGTACCAGCGGTGAGGAGGAGTTGCCAACTGGCAGGATCCCTTCCACCCCACCAGGTTGCCATTGTTTATTAATAATCCCAGCAGCCTCAGCAGGCTACAGTAAGGATGCCCAATAGCATCCGTAGGGGAGTTTCTTCTCTTCCATCTCTTCCTTCTAACCTGTCATCAGGTGAACTGGAGAATAGAATCCAACCCAACACGTAAGCAACCAAGGTACTGGGCTTCTGCTGTCTGCAGAGGCCTCTGGGCTTTTTCTCAAGATTCAGGGGGTCCTAATTTTGTCCAAATGGTGGAGGCTTTGCTATTTATGGGGGTGTAGTGCAGCTCAAAGGACATCCAGTAGGGTGTCCACCCACTCTGCCCAGAGTGGGTGAAAACGCGCTTTGGCAATGACATTGCACTTCCTTATGTTATAAAATACATTTTACCAAGACAAATATGATTCTTCATGTTCTGAATCTTTCAGCAGGGTCTTTCTCAAACATATCATTCTATCCAAAAACTGGTATTTCGTAACTTAATACATCCAGTAGTAAGCACCAAACTCTTGTTGACAGAGCAGTGCAGCTTTCTCGCTGAAACTTTGTAGGATTTTACATTTTGTGGTCGTTGTCTTCCAAGTTGTTTCCCACGTGCCGCACATAGCAAAATTACCATGACATGAGCTGAATTAAATGTAAAAGGCTTTGAAAATAAATAGCTCAGTACTCCGTTGACATTTCACGGAGATATGCTTGTTTTTGTGAGAAGTCTTCGAAAGAGAACAGGAACTTCGCATTAATATTTGACAAAATAGATGAGTTCAATGGTAAGCCTATCAGATAGCTTTAATTCTCTCACAGCATCCAGCCTAGCTGGCGTGTTTTTATTTTCCTGATTTTTGACCACTTCTTTTCTCTGGCCTCCATTGATTTAGTCACCCTAATTTTGACCATCCTACAAGGTTAAGAACTCTAATATGTTTTGAACATATTAAGAACTCTAATATGTTTTGAACATATTATGATAGAGACATGAGGTCTGGACCTTTGGGTTTCTTAGAGGATTATCTACACAATTAACCTGTTTTTTATTTTACCATTGGTCATAACATGCATTTTTGATTGGCCACCCAACATCGGGGAAAAGCCATAGTTAAATACAGTACTGTTAATGGCTTTGACTGTAAGGATTCCATATCACTATTATCGAAGCCAATCATGATGAATGGCCTATATGGCAAGATTTATGATGATAATAATGTTTTATATTAATGAGAAAATATATACCTGCATGAATAGGGCCACCCATCAACATACCAAGACACACTGTCAACTATACATGGTCTCAGGAATGGCAATGTGTTTGTGATTGTGAAGCCATAAAGCTTTCTTTCATTCATGACTGATAGCTTTGACAGTGGTGGCATGTTGCTTCATATGCATTACATCTTAATTTGAGCGTGTATTGTGTGGATTATAATGAATTAACATTTTTATAGGGGTTGATACAAGGAAAAATCAAGTCTGAAAGTTCAAAGTGGAAATTAAACTTCAAACGTCTTTTTAAACTGCAAATACACATAATTGAAAAAGTCCTGCATTGCAGGAATGTTCTCCTTCGACAGGGTGATCAAATTAAGATACTACAACTGTAGAATCAGGTCATCAGCACAATATGACATATGCTATAATTATCCAAATGGTCTCTGTCCGTCAGTGATTCATTAAAATACATATCAAGAATAACCCTCATTGCACTGTAGTCCTAGATTTGACCAAAGTAACATTTGAATCTTGACAGTGAAACATTTAGCAATAAAATAGTAATACATACATTCTTTCAAACATGTATGCTACTGTCTAATTTGTTGTCTAAATACAGAAAATGTAGGCTGTAAGATAAAAAAAAAAATCCTACAAAACAAATACAAATGTGAGAAGAACAGAAACAATAAACAATGTAGACCCAGAGGCAGTAAGATTTACTTTTCATTATTATCTTTTAATTGCATTCTCTCTCCTGAGGCTAATACCGTTTAGATTCAATAATGGCTGCGTTATTATGGCATGATGAAAATGCCTTTCAAAAAGACCAGCCTCTCTCCTATTCAAATTTAATCTAATCCATTAGAAGCTAAAAGATAACTATCAAATTATACAAGACAAGAGTAAAAAAAAAAGATCCCAAACAAAATCTTGCACACAGCAAATTGGCCAGTGTTACCTACCCACTCGGCACACTCTGGTTGTTTCCATGTCATTCAATGAAATTACGTTGAACCATCATGGAATAGACATTGAATTGACGTCTGTTCCCAGTGGATGGTGCAGATTTTTCAGTGCAACATTTCTAGTGTTGATTCAAGTGTTAAATTAACACTCATTGGTGTTAATAACCAGCGTTATCATTATTACCACACCCATCATTATCATATTTCCTAGCATGCTCTATTACGGGTTAAAAAAATGTAATAGTTTTTTTAAATATCTGTGTTTGCACGTACATTGATTGATTAATTAATTAATTAATCTTATGCTACTCAAATTTTCTAAAGTAATCCTATCTGTTAATCCTATCTGGACTTATTGCATCTGTTAATGAAATGTCTGTTCCAGTTTAGATGGTTTAGGCAGTCTCATAACGTAGTCTTCCCAACCTGGCAGGCAGTCATTCTGAATATAGAGCCCCGATAAAATATGCGATGCAGAGAATGTAGGTGGAATCATGGAATCCAGACATTAAAACAGAATTCAACAAAATTCAATAATGTATTGAACTTTGTAGGAAATCAACTAAAGGTATTGAACCTTTTAGAATATCAATTCATTTGCACAAGATTATCATCAGACATGAACAAAATGCTTCAGTGATTCGTACTTTCTGAAGAGGCAGTGCAGGAATGCCCCTGTCTGTGTGCGCGTTTGTCTACCACTTTGTGTAGCCGTTAGCGATGATGCTAATAATGATAACTGTTTTTGGCTTTCCCAAAAACCTTTTCAATTAAATGTTCACAACAACGTAGCCTATGCCTACCTCGCAGAATGATCATGATTATTTGCATCAATCCAGTGGTGATTTGTTTAGCAAACTCTAAAATCATGTGTGCTACAGAAACACCGCTAACCAAACAAGTCATTTTGCTGGTGTACACTGAATGAACTGTATCAACAAAAAAATAATCTTAGATTTTTCCCAGACCTCAACAGTGGTCTCCTGGTGTGGTTTGAGCATTGTTGTGGACTTAAAATAATGAATTTTGTTGTTTTTCTATAAAAATAAAACCAATTAAAAAATCTGGAAAAACTCAACAGAGAAAAAAAATATATATATTTTTAAATGAATTATAAAATATTCACTTGGTGAAGGTCACAAGACCGAAAATTAATGAATTCAATAACTATGTCTCTGTCACTAACAAATACAGTCATGGGTCGTAACTCTACAATTCACTTGAAAGGCAAGGGACTCTGGGAAATATGCAAATAAGGCGTTAAACTAAACTGTGTGTTAATTTAACACTGTAAATGTGAACCCATATAGACACTGGATAATTTGCTGTGCACTAAAATCAAGATGATTCAAGCCAAGGTTATGTTCTCAAGTTTGTACAGACTACTATGTCTTTCAACAGAAACGTATCTGGTCAATCAATGTTCCTCAGGCTATGTTCTTTGCTCTCCTTAAATGAAAGCAAATTTTCCTTGGTCCTGCCTTCGGGTAAAGTTTGGGATTACATTTGTGAATTGATCTATATATGGATTTTTTTATCCATAAAATGATCAGAATGTAGCTAGGTGGACATCCTCACTTATTTTATACTGACCAAACATTAGACTTTCTTGAAGTAAACATGTTTGTGTTGTTGTTGTTGTTTTGGGCATGGTCTGATTGATGGCTAGGCTGTCATAATTATATGGTTGAAGTTAATTTACTGTTTTCATCTTTGTAGATATTCTGCCATTGAATATTGTATGGGTCTTGATTTGCGGTGAATCATTACACGCTCTTTTTTGTGTATGATATAAGAAATAGTCAAACAAATCAACATTTTACACATTTCTATACACCTACATTCACTTACAGGTTAGAAATAATATTGGTATTTCACAACGACACAGATGTGTCTTCTACGGTGGGGATAGATAATGTCAGTTAATCTTCAGCTTCACCACCAGTGTATTACATAGCATTAGGATTCACCCCCTGATGAAGGTGCATATACTGTACAGTATACACTGCCCTCAGAAAGTATTCATCTGTCTTGACTTATTACACTTTTTATTGTGTTACAGCCTGAATTCAAAATGGATTAAATATATTTTTTTCATCCATCTACACACAATACCCCATAATCACAAAGTGAAAACACGTTTTTAGAAATGTTTGCAAATGTATAGAATACAGAAATATCTAATTTACATAAGTATTCACATCAAACCCATTACAATCACCGTTGGCAGCAATTACATCTGTAAGACTTTCTGGATAGGTGTCTAAGAGCTTTGCATACCTGGATTGTACAATAGTTGCCCATTGTTCTTTTCAACTCTTCAAACTCGGTCAAATTGTTGATTGATCATTGCTAGACAACCATTTAAGTCTTGCCATAGATTTTTAAGCAGATTTAAGTCAAAACTGTAACTCGGCCACTCAGGAACATTCAGTCTTCTTGGTAAGCAACTCCAGTGTAGATTTGGCATCGGGTTTTCCTGCTGAAAGGATTATGCATCTCCCAGTGTCTGGTGGAAAGCAGACTGAACCAGGTTTTCCTCTAGGATTTTGCCTGTGCTTAGCTCCATTACGTTCCTTTGTTATCCTGAAAAACTCCCCAGTCCTTAACGATTACAAGCATACCCATAACATGATGCAGCCGCAACTAGGCTTCAAAATATGGATCGTGGTACTCAGTAATGTGTTGTAATGGATTTGCCCCAAATATAACATTTTGTATTCAGGACAAAAAGTTTATTGATTTTCCAGTATTACTTTAGTGCCTTGTGCAAACAGGTTGCATTTCTTTTTCTAAATTCCATACAGGCTTCCTTCTTTTCACTCTGTCAATTATGTTAGTATTGTTGTTGATACATCCTCAGTTTTCTTCTATAGTTTTCTTCTTTCAATGTGTGCTTTTCTTTATTCTTACCCATCTGCCAATGTGTGCTATTCTTTGAGAGACATTGGAAAACCTCTGTGGTCCTTGTGGTTGAATCTGTGTTTGAAATTCACTGCTCGACTGAGGACCTTACAGATAATTGTGTGTGTGGGGTACAGAGATGAGGTAGTCATTAAAAAATCAAGTCCGTGCAACTTATTATGGGACTTGTTAATTAAGACTATTTTTACCCCTGAACTTATTTAGGCTTGCCTTAACAAAGGGGTTGAATACATATTGACTCAATATATTTCAGCTTTACATTTGAACAATTTGTAAACATTTCGAAAAACATAATTCCACTTTAACATTATGGGGTATTGTGTGTCGGCCAGTGACCAACAATCTCAATGTAATCTATTTTAAATTCATGCTGTAACAACAAAATGTGGATAAAGTCAAGGGATGTGAATACCTCCTGAAGGTACGTATTTGACTGATAAATAATTGATTGAGGTGTCTATATTAATTTTGCAGGCATAAAAAATGTCTGCCTTGATTGACTCGCTGAGAGGTTTTTGAGGCTTCCTTCAGCTGTAGGGCACTATCCCTGCTGTGCACGGTAAGCCATGCATGCTCATCCCATTAGCTCACTACTGTACTGGAAAGTACATAGAGTAAGTAGGAAATACATACTGTATATGTATATGAGTGCATGGTGAGATACAGTATGCACATCTCACAGTTGCACTCTGGGCAAGTGTATATAACATTTTATATAGGAGTACATAACGTATAGGTCATAGATGTTTTTGTATTTAGTTACTAGTCAAGCAATCCCACAGTAGCCTCACGTCAACTAACACATCCAGCAACTTCATTTCTTCTTAGGTCTTGTGGTAGCCCCAGAGGAGAAGTACAGGCCAGAGGACAACTGCAGGTCAAATGATTACCACTGCAATTTGGAATGAAGTTCACCATCCGTTGTGTGTTGTTCTGACACATGGCTTGATTTGACCACTGTAGTTTTTCCTCCCATCAAAACAGGTTTTTTATTCCCTCTGGAAGGAATCCTTTCCGGCCACTCCAGCTGCAACCAGCGCACACTGCTAGTCCGGCCAATAGTGGAGACGCCTGATGCCTCTTGGCAATGTGAGACAGTTAGCTCTTCTAGCTCCAGCACTGAGAGGGCTTGTATTTGATATTCTTGTCCATACATAAGGAGAATGGGCCACTGCCTACCTCCCAGTTTATCTATTTAAGGAGAATGTGCTACTATGCACCCTAATCTGTGTGTGTGTGTGTGTGTGTGTGTGTGTGTGTGTGTGTGTGTGTGTGTGTGTGTGTGTGTGTGTGTGTGTGTAAAAGTGTTTAGTCTCTAGTGTGTAGTCCTTTATTTGCCTTTGTGAATCATGGCAACATGAGGTTGCAATCAATCCATCATTGAAGTGCACAGCAGGAGTCACAAAACATTATGCTGCAGCGTGTACTCCCAGGCTTTGTCAACACAGTGTCACCAAGCATGGGACACAGCTGTAGCCTCAAGCTACTGCAGGCATTTTCTTTTTTGGCATATGTGATTTTGAGCCATTTCTCTTTGAAAAGGATTATATGTTGCCATCATATATGAAATATAAAGGCCATCTGATTGAATTAGCCATTTGAAATACTTAAAAAAAGACTTTGTTTTGTGACTGTAGAAATTTTTTCATGCATGTTAATCGCAGAATAATGTGATATAACATATTGGCATACTGTCAATATGTATGAGTTCATGCCTTGCCTGACAAAACAGTTCTTGGAAAGTGTCCATTGTAAAGAGCACTTAAAATGCAGAGTAGAAATGGAATGTCATTCAGAGTGGACTTGAAGAGAGCTATATCGATTGATAACTTTCAACTTAGTTCACAAAACAGACCACATGGCAGCATGGATATGATGTCAATATTGATATTAACAATGACAGTAAATCTGTTCTTGCTGCTGCTGTGCCCTACTTTTATATTGGTAAATGAACATGTTGAAATGACCACTCTACAGTATATGTCGTTATTACGATTTGATTCATATGAAGATGTCAAGAGAAAATGTATCTTAGTTCAATCATTGCTGTACCATGTCTGTTTGAAATTACATTTGTCTGATGTGGAATTAAAATGGGTTCAGGAGAGTAAGACTGAGAGTACATGATTGATCTGTAACGTGAAGGATGACGAACACCTATTGGCACATATCTAAAGGCACAAAGTAAAGAAGAAGAAGTCCCCGTCGTTAGTTATAAAATCCAGTCGTTAGTTCTAAAAAACGAATTGCCCACTAAAAGTGGAGTTGCATTTCTAATCGTGTATTCATCAGCACCAGTCAATTATCCTGCCTGTAGATGATAATATGACACATGGGCCAAAAGAGCGCGAGCTCCCCCAGCAGTTAGTCGACAGTAGCGCACTCACACAACTTCACTTGAAGGGAGGGAGAGGCAACTTTGGCTCGATGTTGCAGCCTCATAAACATACATGTTTTCTGATCATAATATTTCTTCTCTGTTGAATTAATTTGAATAAGCCATTAACATCAGCATATTTGTATTATTGATCAAGCTGCTCTCCAACATACATGTCTGTGTTGAAAAGGTACACTCATGAGGCAACAGTCCGGATATTGTCGCATTTGCTATATTTTTACACACATACACACACGCATACACTTGCACGATGGATTCTGTCTAAACTGTGTTTGAAAGTATTCACGGATAAGATAAAATAAGTGACACACCAATTACTGAATATTTACAACTGAGAGACTAACATCAAACATTAATGCATTTCACCATTGCATTACACTCCATACAGCAGGTGAAACGGGTAGCCTTCATTCCACACTTCGCTAGAAACAAACTAACGATGCTTGAAATGTGAGCAATTGAAATGCGGCATAAGTCTTGAATTTCAGAAGCTTCGGTATTTCAGTCGTATGTTGTAAAATTAACTGATAGGGACTCACATTGCACAATCAACTGTAGTAATGTTGATATAATCCCACATGGGAATCGACGTTTGAGCCGAACCCCATTATTTCTAGAACAAAATACACAAGCATATTATGATGCTGTGCCTGGAACTTCAATGTGCCCTGGTCTGATTCCGACGGTCCATTCATTGAGGCGAGGGTCAGTGTGAAATAAACTATGCGTGGATTGAAAACTGATTCTTAATGCTTTCTCCCCCACACTATTACGCTCTTTCATTATGTCGTCCTCCTCTGCAGCCTCGCATTACATACAGTCATATGCGAGGAGAATTCAGCCAATCGCCTACTGCACTGAACCACCAACTCACTTTGCATGTAAATGTAAGGTATTAGGATCTAGCGTTGTTCATATCCACAGTAATGGACATTTAGTGAATGTTAATTGAGATAAATAACAACAACATAGGTTGGACACATGGAAACACAAAACTCACATAGGCTACATATAAGACAACACGCTGCCTGATTTGACAATGATAAAGCAGAAAAACGCACCCGTCCAGAAAAAAACACTATATCCTATCATGTTGACCATGTAAAATCGCCATAACTGTCAATAAGCTACAGCATAACCTTTAGCTACTCTAATAACTGGTATAGTGTGTATATAAAACAATACAATTGAACGCAAATTAAGCTACACTTAAGCAGGCTTACCTAAAACTGATTCTCCCCTGTGCTCGGAATATGTGGTCCAAGGTGCTTTAGTTTTCTGTCCGAAAACTTTTGCTGGAGCATATGTATCCAGTGTGCATGCTGGTAGCTCAATCTTAGATGTTGAATTGTGGATGAGTTGGCGGTCCTTCTCATGCTCAAGAGAGAGAAATCCTTCGGTTCGGCAAGTTGGTAAGCATGAGTACACAGATAAACAGAGTGACCAAGTCGACCCGTGGGGAAACGGGAGTTCGATAGTTAAGAAGAAATATCCCGATGTGTTCTAGGGAGGTTCGGGCGAGCTCGGATCCGTGAAAGTCGTTCGCAGGTGAAGAGGTGGTAGTGAGGATGCCAAGGAAGGTAGGCAGTGACTGATCGAGTGCAGGGCAAAAGGAAGCGAAACTAGGGGGAGGTACTGAGAATACAGCTTTGTATTGTAGAGGACGGCAATACCAGACGGCAGGGGGTGGGACTGAACCACACGAGCCGAACGGGAGAGGAGGGGGGAAAGAAGGGTTGGGGAGGAAGGATATACCGCGTCGTGACTTTATGTGTTGATAAACAACGATTATAAAGGTTCAACTTTGAAAACTCCCAAAAGAAGACAGCATGACAAACGTTAAAGCAACTGCAAATTGGACTACTGGGGAAAGTGTAGTCTAGAGTCTATGCATTACCACCGCTCCTTACCACCGCGCTTTCATTGTGTGACTGTTTCAATGGAAACCTAGCAATATGAAAAAGGAATAAAACCCAACGACGCATGTATCTCTCTCTCTCTCTCGCACGCACGCACAGACACATACACACACACTCATGGATTAGGGAGCACACACTTGCCAGATGACTAATAATGGTTGTACACCGTACCCAGAGTGAATTTATAACTAGTGACTTTGTGTGTGGGATTTGTTTGCACCAACAAGAAAAAATATGTGGAGGCGCTGTCCAGTGTCCTGAAAGTGCTCCAGAACAGAGGGCTATGCGTGTTGGCTGTCCATTGCCCTGAAACACTGCACACTGCACACTGCCCTAACCCATCTGGACAAGAGGAATACCTGTGTGAGAATGCTGTTCATCGACTACAGCTCGGCATTCAACACCATAGTACCCTCCAAGCTCGTCATCAAGCTCGAGACCCTGGGTCTCGACCCCGCCCTGTGCAACTGGGTACTGGACTTCCTGACGGGCCGCCCCCAGGTGGTGAGGGTAGGCAACAACATCTCCTCCCGCTGATCCTCAACACTGGGGCCCCACAAGGGTGCGTTCTGAGCCCTCTCCTGTACTCCCTGTTCACCCACGACTGCGTGGCCACGCACGCCTCCAACTCAATCATCAAGTTTGCGGACGACACAACAGTGGTAGGCTTGATTACCAACAACAACGAGACGGCCTACAGGGAGGAGGTGAGGGCCCTCGGAGTGTGGTGTCAGGAAAATAACCTCACACTCAACGTCAACAAAACTAAGGAGATGAGTGTGGACTTCAGGAAACAGCAGAGGGAACACCCCCCTATCCACATCGATGGAACAGTAGTGGAGAGGGTAGCAAGTTTTAAGTTCCTCGGCATACACATCACAGACAAACTGAATTGGTCCACTCACACAGACAGCATTGTGAAGAAGGCGCAGCAGCGCCTCTTCAACCTCAGGAGACTGAAGAAATTCGGCTTGTCACCAAAAGCACTCACAAACTTCTACAGATGCACAATCGAGAGCATCCTGTCGGGCTGTATCACCGCCTGGTACGGCAACTGCTCCACCCTCAACCGTAAGGCTCTCCAGAGGGTAGTGAGGTCTGCACAATGCATCACCGGGGGCAAACTACCTGCCCTCCAGGACACCTACACCACCCGATGTCACAGGAAGGCCATAAAGATCATCAAGGACATCAACCACCCGAGCCACTGCCTGTTCACCCCGCTATCATCCAGAAGGCGAGGTCAGTACAGGTGCATCAAAGCTGGGACCGAGAGACTGAAAAACAGCTTCTATCTCAAGGCCATCAGACTGTTAAACAGCCACCACTAACATTGAGTGGCTGCTGCCAACACACTGACGCTGACTCAACTCCAGCCACTTTAATAATGGGAATTGATGGTAAATGATGTAAATATATCACTAGCCACTTTAAACAATGCTACCTTATATAATGTTACTTACCCTACATTATTCATCTCATATGCATACGTATATACTGTTCTCTATATCATCGACTGTATTCTTATGTAATACATGTATCACTAGCCACTTTAACTATGCCACTTTGTTTACATACTCATCTCATATGTATATACTGTACTCAATACCATCTACTGTATCTTGCCTATGCTGCTCTGTACTATCACTCATTCATATATCCTTATGTACATATTCTTTATCCCCTTACACTGTGTACAAGACAGTAGTTTTGGAATTGTTAGTTAGATTACTTGTTATTACTGCATTGTCGGAACTAGAAGCACAAGCATTTCGCTACACTCGCATTAACATCTGCTAACCATGTGTATGTGACAAATACAATTTGATTTGATTTGATTTGATTTGATTTGAAAACGCTAAAAAGACCGATGCATTCTGCTGGCCACTGTCCATGTTATAGAGGCCTATGCATTGCAGTTGGCTTTCCAAACACTTTTACATTTCACTGTCCACACCTATGCATTTACAATGGCATTTAGTTTATTTTTTAGAACTAGGCAAATTCTTATTTTACAATAATGGAATACTCCGGCCAAACCCTCCCCTAACCCGAACGACGCTGGGCCAATTGTGCGCTGGCCGATCACAGCTGGTTGTGACACAGACCAGGATCAAACCAGGGTCTGTAATGACGCCTCTAGCACTGAGATGCAGTGCCTTATGCCACTGCGCCACACAGGAGTTTAGCTTTGACAAGTGCATGTTTCATATCATTCACAGGTGGATGACTCCACTTAGTGACTTTTGCGGGTTTAAAATCACTTGTCTTGGAAATATTGCCATTGGACTAGAAGCTCATATTTTCCTTTTGATATTAGGTTTTATCAACCTGAGCATCCCTTGATCAGTGTTACATGTGCCTCTAACATGGCATATAGACCGCCCCTATACTGTGTCTTTGATTTGGTACATGAGCTCCATACATGAGTATCTACTGAAGTGTACTTATGGTGCCGTACATGGAACATGCACACACACACGCACGCACGCACACACAGACTCTATCGCTCTCATAAAAACTGTTAAGCGGGGCGGAGCAGGTGAAACCAAGTGCAGACTCAGACGAGGAGACAGGGATAAGGTAATTAAGGAATTTATTGAAAAGCGGGGGGAGATGGGGTGCAGGCCAGGGGGAGCTCGGGCAGGTAGCAGGGAACCAGGAACTGAGGCTGGGGCAAGGGGAGTAGGGGCAGAGTAAGCAGGTCTGGAGTGGAATCCAAGGAAGCAGTAGAGCAGGGGTACAGTGCAGGGAAGCAGGACTGACGAGACGAGGGACCGGAGACAGGGACCAGGGTCAGAGCGGACGGAACTGTAGTGGAGAGAAAAGCAGCATCATGCTAGGGAAAAACAGGCACAACTGGATAAAAAGATCTATGCAGGAACAAACGACTTGAACTGCAGACTGACTGAGCAGTGGCTACGAACTGGCAGCGTGGAAGTGGCAGGGCTGAGTACTTGTAGAGGTCGTGATTATGGAGCATGTTGCAGCTGGTGGGGGTCTGCTGTGACTCCAGCACACCTGTCTCCCCTCACACAATCAGATGCACACATACAGAGAGAGAGAGCACTAGGGGAGTAGCGGCAGGAGGAGACACAGGATGAGAAGTAGAGGGCGTGGCAGGAGCAGATGTAACACACACACTTACACACACATACATGTAGATACACTTCACTTGACAAAAATATTTGCATTCTCTACGCTCAAAACAACATTTGATCTGTCATTGCCTATGACATATTGTAGTACCATTTTTTATGCACTTTTGAGTGTATCATCTACATAATTTCAATTCACCAAACTCCAGGCCCATATCACCTAAATAGTTCTTACTGTAGCCAGGCTTATATGATCTCATGCTATTAGAAGTGAGGAGCTGACTTGTCCTGCCTGGAAGGCTGCTGGGGTGTTTGCTAGACTGACAACCTACTAATGGAAGTTCTCTGGGGGTAGCAGGGAGATAATTCTCCATCTCCCGTGTTATTCCACACTGGCCATGGGCCTGTCATACAGCCTCAGCTCTCTGGCTGAGCTGTGAGAGAGAAGACAGATGTCCAAATACCCAGCAGCTCCATCCGTCATTATATTTGCATGAGGATTTTCTCAATTTCTCCATGTAGAAGGCGTAAGGATGGAGCCAGATCAGTCTGAGTGAGTGAGTGAGTGAGTGAGTGAGTGAGTGTGTGTGTGTGAGAGAGAGAGAGAGAGAGAGAGAGAGAGAGAGAGAGAGAGAGAGAGAGAGAGAATGAGGTGTTACCATCCTGGCCTTCTCCTGACTCTAATGAGAAACAATCTAATCTGCTGAAGGTTACCTGGGCAGTCAGTAGTCAGCCCATCACCACATACTACACCATCCTCCTCCTCTTATAGACCACCTCATCAAGCCTCAATTCAAATCTCACACGGCCATTCATCTGACAGCAAATGCCTGTTTAATTGTTCCACACTTAGGCACAGGATGGTGCAATCCACTGGTACCTGAGTAAATCTGTTGGTGCTGACAAAATCATTTACTATAATTAGGTTTAAAGGTAGATGACTAAAAAAGGCAGATTAAAGGTGAATGAAAAAAAAGATTATGCGAATGATACTATTATATGCTTGTCCAGGCCTGATGTGACTATGGGATTATTTTTAAGTGACATTTTTTCCTAATGCCTCCCCTGTTCAGTCTCCTAATGGACAAGCTCTTCACAGTCCCCTAATGGACAAGCTCTTCACAGTATCCTAATGGACAAGCTCTTCACAGTCCCCTAATGGACAAGCTCTTCACAGTCCCCTAATGGACAAGCTCTTCACAGGGAATTTAGAGTAATATACTCTGATCTTGGCTTGACTGGAGTGAGCTGTTTCACTCAGGACCTGATATTATATACAGTACAAGCCAACAAACTGCAATAATTCTATCAGCGCTAAAGGCAGGGTTTATAGGAGAAACCATAAAACGGGAGCGGAAAATAAATAAATTAGTTCACACTCTCCGAGGTTAACAGGATTCCAATGGGGTGACCTGAATGTGTTTAACGAGGTGCAAGGCCTCTCATATTGTCATTGGGGTGTCATTGGTTTGCTGAGCTGACAAAGGACTTGGGTATTACCACATTACAGGGTCGGTATTCATAAGGCTTCTCAGAGCGTGCTGATCTAAGATCAGGTCCTTCCCCTGCATGTACCCAAATCAGGTAACTAATGAGCCTCAATGTGCATCATCACGTCTTGTCTCCAACAGGAACATTGCTGGAGCTGAACAGGTACCTACTAGACATTTCAATAACATCAGCAAGCAGAAGGCAATCTAACAGCAGCACTCACTCTCTCTTTCTCCTCCTTCACTGCTGTCGGCAAACTATGTCATTTGAAAGAGAATGCAGGGTTTGTTTGTTTCTCTCTTGTTGAGTGGAACAGAAGAGCATATGCAAGTACAATGGGAAAGGAAAACAAAGACAAGCCTTGATAGGCTGTTGTTCTGTGTAAATCATTAAGCAGTGATTAAGATGTGGCTGAGGGATTTTTGACGAGCCTCTCATTGGGATGCTGGGATGTTGCATGGAGCATCCCACGGTAATGTAGCCGCTAGTGCAGTAACTTGACAGTTACTCCCACTGCAGTCAGTGACAGTCTCTTTACCTCTCTCCTTGTGCTATGTATCTCTCAATCACTTCTCTCTCACCTGCCCAATGTCTTTCTTTCTCTCTCTCTTCTTGCATTCTCTCACTCACTCAGTCAGTCACTCACTCACTCACTCACTCACTCACTCACTTTCTTTCATCTCAACGCTCCAGGTTGTCCTTGCTCATTCTTGTGTGGCACAGTGGCTGGCTCTACAAAGGGACCTGATTTGTTGGCATTTTGCTTGATATTTCATTTCTGTGCCCTGCTCCCCATTCGATGGCTGTGGCACCGCAGAGCGTCTTTGTTCATGTGCTTCCTGGGCCGTCTCTGGTGAAATCCTCGGGTTTCTCTAATGAACTATTTGCACGGACATGATATTGTAATCACCTCCCTGGGCATTGCGGCTGTGTACATTACTAGAGCATCCCCCATAAGAGCTGTCCATTGTGCTAAAACTGTTTCCCCTATAAGAGCTGTGCATAGTTCTGAAACTGTTTCCACTGTAAGAGCTGTCCATGTTTCTGAAACCGGTTTCCCCTATAAGACATGTCCATGGTCCTGGAACTGTTCCCCCTATAAGAGCTGTCCATGGTTCTGAAACCGGTTTCCCTGTAGGCGCTGTCCTTCGTTCTGAAACTGTTCCCCCCATAAGAGCTGTCCATGGTTCCTAAACTGTTCCCCCTATAAGAGCTGTCCATGGTTTTGAAACTGTTCCCCCGTAAGAGCTTTCCATGGGACTGAAAAGGGTTTCCCATATAAGTGCTGTCCATGGTGCTGAAACTGTCTTGCCACATTAGAGCTGTCCATGGTGCTGAAACTGTCTTGCCACATTAGAGCTGTCCATGGTGCTGAAACTAGCTACCCATGTTAGAGCTGTCCATGGTGCGAAAGCCAGCTTCCCATGTTAGAGCTGTCCATGGTGCGAAAGCTGAACCACACTATGATAGACATAGGCCTCCTCCAATATTGAACGACAGTTAAGCCTAGCAACTAACTGTGACGGTACAGTAACGAGAACAGTTGATCTTACAACATTTTGCAGAAGGGAGAGGTATCTACATTTTGGTTTTGATAAGGATGCACTGTATACAGGCTGTTGAACAATGTGGGTGTTTATATGCTTTAGGTGTGAATACATTTTAGTTATGGATAACATTACTGTTTGGCTATTTTTGGCACTGTGTATCAAACCGATGTTCAAGTTTCAACTTGTGATTATTGACGTTAAAAGCATGTTTCCCAAAATCATGCATTGTACTGTACACATAATAAAAATATTGAGATGTGAAATTGCACCTCTGAATCGAAATCCAAAGAAAACAGCACCAGTTTTGAAGACCTTGTGGGTCGTCCACATCTTTGTCATGTGTTTGCAGTCCAATCTGAGACACTAATAAATTACTTAGCAATACTAAATTAATCCCCAGAAATGTACTGGAACATTTTCATAATATTCACTAACTAATAGTTTTCCCTGGCTGCATATTGGACCCTCATTACCAGGGTAAGAGTGTGTGATCATAATCTGAAGTAGTATGGTGAAGTCTGGGAAACTGTGGCTTCACATGCTAGCTTGCTGCATATCTGAAAAGTGAAATCTCATTGTGACAGTTCCCTCTGTATTTCCTCTACACACAACAACCACAAAAATGTATTTGTGTCAACAAGCGGTAGTGTAAATGCGAACGTGAACGTCTCTTTTCTCTGGAAACGCTAAGGATGCAACAGGCACAAAAAGATTACATATACTATACGGGACTTGTTAGAGTTGCATGCGCAGCTGGTGTCGAATGCTAGTGGAATGTCATTCACATTCCCATGAGGAAGAATAGTCCTGCTACAGTACAGAATGTTCCCACAGACCAAGTTAGAGCACTGACTACAAGAGCTTTCTCATGTATGAGCTTGTGATGCCTGCAATGTAAAAATGTACTATATGTGTATATATACACTGAAGTCCATGACGTATTGTTTTTCTAAGAGATGTACCTTTCTTATGTTATAAATAACATTAGGTCTGTCTTCACAGGTGATGAGGTCATAGGAGTGAATAAGACCTATGATATATCTCTGGATATTTGGAGAATACATTTTTTATTTAACTAGGCAAGTCAGTTAAGAACAAATTCTTATTTTCAATGACGGCCTAGGAACAGTGGGTTAACTGCCTTGTTCAGGGGCAGAACAACAGATTTTTACCTTGTCAGCTCGGGGATTCGATCTTGCAACTTTTCGGTTACAAGTCCAACGCTCTATCCACTAGGCTACCTGCCACCCCAATAAAACACACCACAATGCATCTGGGTATTATTTATTTTCCAGCAGTGTTATGGTCTGAAATGTTCCTTCATTGCATTACTATGATTAGTTGGTCGTTACAGTATGGGGGGCCAGGTTGGGAATGGCCCATTCTGGGGGGATAAATTGCTGGCTATGAGGTACGGTTACAGACCAAAGTGCCAACTGCAACATTTCGTCAACTCCGATTGGTGCTTTTTCTCTTTCTCAGCTCGGCCGGGGCCCATCTCGTGGACTCAGCATTCCTACCCAACGTCACACCAACTGACCCCCCTCACTCACCCCTCTCCCCTTGACAGTGAGGGTCTGTAATAGAGATGGGGGAGATAGGGACCAGAGGGTCTTAAATGGGGGGTCTTAAATGTGAGTGATGGCCGTGTGACAGCTTAATCTCATAAACAACAAGCAGCAGGCCTGAATGTTATTGGTGAAGGGCTGTCCAGACGTGTGCAGCCAAATCACTCGATCACACGGACCAATCTTCCCCCTGCTCTAATGTGATTAGTGTGGATCTCCTCTGCCTGCTCCAGCCTTTTGTTGTTGCTAAGTGTAATTAGATGAAATGTGCATCAGTTGCGCACTGGTCGGGGATCTCTGGTGTGGAAGTCTCTGTCATTGAGAGAGTGGCTGCAAATGGGATCAGTCAGGTCCCCTTGAGCTGTGTGAAGCTAGAAGACACACACACACACACACACACACATTGTATAAACACATTCACAGACGCATGCACACACAATGCTTTCACAGATGAAAGTGCTCTAAGCTCTATCTCACACTCACAGAGAGAATGAATGAAGGTGCATTTCATGTGTAATTGCTCTAGTAAATCTTGATTAAGCCACACGCACGAGAGACTGCATGAGTGCGATCACACTGTCACAGTGGTTTATTCCAGATATGTAACACAGTCTACTTTTAGGAATCCGTAATAATACATGCATCAGAGAAAAAAGAACCCATCACTTTCCACAAAAAAGAGCATCCACCTGGGACACTTAATGTTGGTGTAAAGATTTTCTTAGCATCTGAAGATGTATAGCAACCCAGGAAATGGCATAGCTGTTTGACCCCACCCTATTTCCTCCCAACTAATACAACAGTGTGTCTCATTCCATGGACAACTGTAAAATATGCACAGTGTGATTCATAAGGTCACAGTCTGTTTTGATATCCATACTGAAACTGTGATAGGAGAACACTTTTTGGGGGATGGGTTACACATCATAACAACAGAGAATAAACACTCAGGTTGTTGTTGTCAGCAGATCTGTCCTTTTGAAAATGCAATGCAATACTGTGATGATAAACCTGAAGGCAGATTTAACATGCATAAAAAAATGTCATAGGCATACGCATTAATGCAAAGTAAACAATAAACCAGAATGGACTTCTTCAAGTTGGCAGTGCACTGACTGTGTGAATTTGATGCAATGCTTCATAAATATTTTTGCCCAACAAAGTAAACTGCAGTTTCTCTCTTCCCCCAAAGTCGGGAAAACCACATCAAACAATGTCTTTGATTGTCAAACACATTGTAAAAGCTGAGGAGTTATTAGTAGGTACAGTGTACATTAGAAACATTTAACTTTTCAGAGGAAGTGTGTAAAAGCACATCAGCAAACAGTGACATTGACTAAGGGAGAACACACTCATTGGACTCTGGAATTAATTTTGTCAGAGAGAGATGGAGGACCATCGTCCTCAGTGAATTTCATAAAAATATTGAAACATTTAAAAAGTTATCATTTTTGATAAAGCTATGCCAAGTATATTCACGTCACCAAATAATTGATTAAAAAACACCGTTTTTTAATGAAGGTCTACAGTAACCGCAGCAGCACCCTGTAGGTTAGCACCATTGTATAGCCGGAGGAGAGCTAGCTTCTGTCCTCCTCTGGGTACATTGACTTCAATAAAAAACCTAGGAGGCTATTGGTTCTCACCCCTTTCCATAGACTTACACAGTAGTTATGACAACTTCCGGAGGATGTCCTCCAACATATTAGAGCTCTTGCAGCATGAACTGACATGTTGTCCACCCAATATAATTATCGGAGAATGAATCTACTACTGAAAGCATAAGCTACAGCTAGCTAGCTAGCACTGCAGTGCATTAAATGTGGTGAGTAGTTGACTAAAAGAGAGAGAAAGACAATATTTGAACTGCTTTAAACTAATTTCTTCCAAAATTAAGGAGAAGCAAGAGAGAACGAGAGCTACAGTTGAAGTCGTAAGTTTACATACAACTTAGCCAAATACATTTAAACTCAGTTTTTCACAATTCCTGACATTTAATCCTAGTAAAAAAAATCAGTCAGTTAGGATCACCACGCTATTTTAAGAATGTGAAATGTCAGAATAATAATAGAGAGAATGATTTGATTTCTTTCATCACATTCCCTGTGGGTCAGAAGTTTACATACACTCAATTAGTATTTGGTAGAATTGCCTTTAAATTGTTTAACTTGGGTCAAACATTTTGGGTAGCCTTCCACAAGCTTCCCACAATAAGTTGGGTGAATTTTGGCCCATTCCTACTGAAAGAGCTGGTGTAACTGAGTCAGGTTTGTAGGCCTCCTTGCTCACACACACTATTTTCTATGGGATTGAAGCCCTTCTAGCCCTTCTTACATCAGCTGATATCTCAAAGTGCTGTACAGAAACCCAGCCTAAAACCCCAAACAGCAAGCAATGCAAGTGTAGACACTCCAATACCTTGACTTTGTTGTCCTTAAGCCATTTTGCCACAACTTTGGAAGTATGCTGGGGTCATTGTCCATTTAGAGGACCAATTTGCGACCTAGCTTTAACTTTCTGACTGATGTGTTTAGATGTTGCCTCAATATATCCACGTAATTTTCCTACCTCATGATGCCATCTATTTTGTGAAGTGCACTAGTCCGTCCTGCATCAAAGCACCCCCACAACATGATGCTGCCACCCCCGTGCTTCATGGTTGGGATGGTGTTCATTCGGCTTGCAAGCATCCCCCTTTTTCCTCCAAACATAACGTTGGTCATTATGGCACAATAGTTCTATTTTTGTTAAATCAGACCAGAGGAAATTTCTCCAAAAAGTACAATATTTGTCCCCATGTGCAGTTGCAAACCGTAGTCTGGCTTTTTTATGGCGGTTTTGGAGAATTGGCTTCTTCCTTGCTGAGTGGCCTTTCAGGTTATGTTGATGTAGGACTCGTTTTACTGTGGATATAGATACTTTTGTATCTGTATCCTCCAGCATCTTCACAAGGTCTTTTGCTGTTGTTCTGGGATGGATTTGTACTTTTCGCAACAAAGTACGTTCATCTCTACGAGTCAGAACACGTTTCTTTTCTGAGCGGTATGAAGGCTGCGTGGTCCTGTGGTGTTTATACTTGCGTACTATTGTTTGTACAGATGAACGTGGTACCGTCATGCATTTGCTCCCAAGGATGGACCAGACTTGTGGAGGTACTTTGGTGCAATCAAACCCAGAACAACAGCAAAGGACTTTGTGAAGATGCTTGAGGAAACAGGTACAAAAGAATCTATATCCACAGCCAAACAAGTCCTATATTGACATTAGAGGTCGACCGATTATTGGATAACCGATTATTGGAGGACCAAAAAAGCCGATACCGATTAATTAGACACATTTTTTTTATAACAATGACAATTACAACGATACTGAATGAACACTTATTTCAACTTAATATAGTACATCAATAAAATCAATTTAGCCTCGAGTAAATAATGAAACATGTTCAATTTGGTTTAAATAATGCAAAAACAAAGTGTTGGAGAAGAAAGTAAAAGTGCAATATGTGCTATGTAAGAAAGCTAACGTTTCAGTTCCTTGCTCAGAACATGAGAACATATGAAAGCTGGTGGTTCCTTTTAACATGAGTTTTCAATATTCCCAAGTAAGAAGTTTGAGGTTGACCTAAGACTTGGAATTTTTAGAGGATTAAATGTCAGGAATTGTAAAAAACTGATGTATTTGGCTAAGGTGTATGTAAACCTCTGACTTCAACTGTATATGTAAACTTCCAACTTCAATTGTAATTTACAGACATCAATACCAACATAACCCAAAATATGCCTTGACTCCCAGCATTTGTTCTTCCACAATTGACAATCCTCCCTTGAGACATGCCCACACTGGGAACAGCCAACAGTGGCAGATGTAAATGTTCTTGTTTTTGATAAGCAGGAAGCCGTCCCGCTGTGTATGATGATAATATTGCTGGGTCTATCTTTAACACTAAACCCAACTTCCAAAAGTATAGCCTACATTATCTTCTATGATTCACATTTGGGCATAGAGAATCAATCTACTCAAGGGAATGTCTCTTGGGATCAAACATGACTAAATCCAGATTCATTTATCAGTGGATGACATTGGACTAGCTGTTAAATCAAGTGGTCCTTTGATTGTTAAAACTGTCCAGCAACACATAGCTTGCCAGCTGCATGGTAAAATGTGTCTTCTCACTCACTCCAAAATAGCCTCCAGCGATGTTTCGGGGTAAACCGAAAACACAAGCTGAACTTAATGACCTGCCACTGGCATTAAACAAAGCCTGTGTGTCCATGTATGCTGATGACACAACCATATATGTGTCAGCAAACACAGCTAATGAAGTCACTAAAACTCTTAACAAGGAGTTGCAGTCGGTTTTGGAATGGGTGGCCAGTAATAAACTGGTCCTGAACATCTCTAAAACAGAGAACTGTATTTGGTACAAATCATTCCCTAAGCTCTAGACCTCAGCTGAATCTGGTAATGAATGGTGTGGCTGTTGAGAAGACTCAATTATTTGGTTTTACCTTAGATTGTAAACTGTAATGGTCAAAACATATAGATTCAATGGTTGTAAAAATGGGGAGAGGTCTGTCCGTAATAAAGAGATGCTCTGCTTTTTTGACAAAGTCCTGCAGGCTCTAGTTTTGTCTCATTTTGACCACATGAATGGACAAAAGTTAAGTGCTGCAAAGAAAGACCTAGTTAAGTTGCAGCTGGCCCAGAATAGAGCCGCACGTCTTTCTCTTCATTGTAATCAGAGGGCTAATATAGATACTATGCATGCCAGTCTCTCTTGGCTAAGAGTTGAGGAGAGACTGACTGCGTCATTTATTTTCATAAGAAACATTCATGTGTTGAAAATTCCAGATTGTTTGCGTAGTCAAGTTACTCACAGCTCAGACACACACATGTACCCCACCAGACAAGCCACTAAGGGTCTTTTCACAGTCCCCAAATCCAGAACAAATTCAAGAAAGCGTACTGTATTATATAGAGCAATTTTGCATGGAACTCCTTTCCATCTCATATTGCTCAAATGAACAAACCTGCTTTAAAAAAATAGATAAAGTAACACCTCACGGCACAACGCCTCTCCCCTATTTGACCTAGAGTTTGTGTGTACATGTTGATATGTAGACTAAATGTATGTAGTTCTGTCCTTGAGCTGTTCTTGTGTTATGTGGGGTGGAGCAGGTGAACCCAAGTGCAGACTCAGACGAGGAGACAGGGATAAGGCAACCAAGGTATCTGTTGAAAAGTGTGTGTGGGGTGGGGGGGGGGGGGGGGGTGAAGGCCAGGGGGAGCTCGGGTGGGTAGCAGGGAACCAGGAACTGAGGCTGTGGCCGGGGAAAGGGGAGTAGAGTAAGCAGGTCTGGAGCAGAATTCAAGGAAGCAGTAGAGCAGGGGTCCAGGGCAGGGAAGCAGGACTGACGAGACAAGGGACTGGAGACAGGGACCAGAGTCAGAGTGGACAGAACTGTAGTGGAGAGAAAAGCAGTGTCAGGCTAGGGAAAAACAGACACCACAGGATAACAAGATCTATGCAGGAACAAACGGCTTGAAATGCAGACTGATTGAGCAGAGGCTACGATCTGACAGCGTGGAAGTGGCAGGGCTGAGTATTTGTAGAGGCCATGATTATGGAACAGGTTGCAGCTGGTCTGACTCCAGCACACCTGTCTCCCCTCACACAATCAGATACACCCACACACAGAGAGAAAGGGAGAGAGCACTGAGGGAGTAGCAGCAAGTTAAGGAGACACAGGATGAGAAGTAGAGGGCGTGGCAGGGGCAGATGTAACATCTTGTCTATTAATGTTCTGTGTTATGTAATGTTTCATAATTTGTGTGAACCGGTAGAGTAGCTGCTGCTTTCGCAACAGCTTATGCGGATCCTAATAAAATACCAAATACCAAAATTATCTCCTTGTAAGAAAGTACACAAATTATAACTCCTCAGACACTGATATGTTACATGAATTCATCATCAAACAGCTGTGTGTGATTAGCATATTTATGATCTCCATGTTATTATTGTTAGCCAGCCCCCCATGTGGATAACCTGACTTAAATCTATTTTCATGCTGGGGAAAGTAGAGGACCACTAAGCTGCTAAGAACATTGGCTGCACTTTGGAATTTGATGAGGACACTTGGTTAAGCAATCAACCTGTCAAAACAGACAGGCTTCCTCTTCATGTCCATTTTCCCCCGCCCAAAGACAGAAATTGGAATAGGTAAAATTCTTCAAAATCCACACGAATAGGCTTTTTCCTTCCAAATCCAATTCAGGATTTTCCAATTTCCACTTTTAAGTAAACACCCGTTTCCAGTGAAACCCCCAAGGGGTTTTGCACACCATTTGCAACACTAATAAGCCCTAAATTACACTGGCGACTAGGAACCGCTTTGCAAGATTGAATCAACGGAATTGCTCAACTTTTTTGCATGATGCAAGGTAACAACCAAGGACACTGTGGCTATCTGGCATACTGTATACTGACTAATCCTGTACCAAGGGAACTAATGCAATCCTGTGTCCCAATGCTAGACAGATAGCCTAGCGGCTAGAGAAGCAAGCCAGTTACCAGAGGGTTGCCAGTTTGAATCCTGGGTCTGACACACAACATCTGGGGGGAAGTGAGCTGGCAACCACATGGTTGCTGGAATCAAATCCTAGACTCCATTGCCTGCTTGAGCAAGATACTTAACTCTCCGCAAAAACAGTTCTCTGGGTTCCCACTGTCATGATCTAGTGAGTTTGGATATGCTGCCCAATATTGCAGTGCAAGCAGGGAGTATATATTGTACAGTGCCTTCAGAAAGTATTCACACATGTCATCGATTCGGTGCAGAGATGTAGCGGAGTCAGGCGCAGGACACAGGTTTTGAGCAACACAACAGAGTTTACTCAAAAAAGTCAAGCAGAAATTCCAAATAGGAACATACATACACACTAGCACAATCAACAACCACTAAAGACACCAACAATCACGGAGAGAACAGAAATGTATGCCTGAGGGTTAAATAAGGAACATGATATGGGAATTGAAACCAGGTGTGTGTAATACATGCAAAACCAAACAAAACTGAAACATGGATCGAAGGTGACTAGAAAGCCGGTGACGTCGACCGCCGAACACCACCCGAAAAAAGTTGTGACAGTACCCCCCCACCTTGACGCGCGGCTCCAGCAGCGCGCCGACACCGGCCTCGGGGACGACCCAGAGGACGGGACACAGGGCGATCCGGGTGGAGACGGTGAAACTCCTGTAGCAATGAAGGATCTAGGATGTTCTCCACCGGTACCCAGCATCTCTCCTCCGGGCCGTACCCCTCCCACTCCACGAGGTACTGAAGGCCCCTCGCCCGACGCCTTGAGTCCATGATGGCTCGTACGGTATACGCCGGGACCCCCTCGATGTCCAGAGGGGGCGGAGGAACCTCCCGCACCTCAGACTGCTGGAGTGGACCAGCCACCACCGGCCTGAGGAGAGACACATGGAACGAGGGGTTAATGTGATAATCAGGGGGAGTTGTAACCTATAACCAACCTCGTTCAGTCTCCTCAGGATTTGAAATGGCCCCACAAACCGCGGACCCAGCTTCCGGCAGGGCAGGTTTCGGGTCGAGAGCCAGACCCGATCCCCCATACACTGGGGCCTCACTGCGTTGGCGGTTGGCACTCGCCTTTTGCCTCCTGATGGCCCGTTGTAGCCGCACATGGGCAGCGTTCCATGTCTCCTCTGAGTACCGAAACCATTCATCCACCACAGGAGCCTCGATCTGGCTCTGATGCCATGGTGCCAGGACCGGCTGATAACCCAGCACACACTGAAATGGTGATAGGTTGGTAGAGGAGTGGCGGAGGGAGTTTTGGGCCATCTCCACCCAGGGGATGTAAACCGCCCACTCCCCCGGTCGGTCCTGGCAATAGGACCTCAGAAACCTACCCACATCCTGGTTGACTCTTTCCACCTGCCCGTTACTCTCGGGGTGAAAACCTGAGGTAAGGCTGACCGAGACCCCCATGCGTTCCATAAACGCCCTCTAGACTCTAGACGTGAATTGGGGACCCCGATCAGAAACTATATCCTCAGGCACCCCGTAGAGCCGGAATACGTGGGTGAGCAGGGCCTCCGCAGTTTGTAGAGCCGTAGGGAGACCGGGCAAAGGAAGGAGACGGCAGGACTTAGAAAACCGATCCACAACGACCAGGATCGTGGTGTTACCCCGCGACGGGGGAAGATCCGTCACGAAATCCACCGACAGGTGTGACCACGGTCGTTGTCGAACGGGTTGTAATTTCCCTCTGGGCAGGTGTCTAGGTGCCTTGCACTGTGCGCATACCGAACAGGAGGAAACATAAACCCTCACGTCCTTAGCTAAAGTGGGCCACCAGTACTTCCCAGCAAGGCAGTGCACCGTCCGACCGATGCCAGGATGACCAGAGGAGGGTGACGTGTGAGCCCAACAGATCAAACGATCGCGGACATCAAACGGAACGTACAGACTCCCAGCTGGACACCGAGGGGGAGTGGGCTCTGCGTGTGACGCCTGCTCGATGTCCGCGTCCACCTCCCATACTACCGGTGCTACCAGGCGAGAAGCTGGAATTATGGGAGTGGGATCCGTGGACCGCTCCTCTGTATCATACAGCCGGGACAGTGCATCTGCCTTAACGTTCTGGGAACCTGGTTTGTAGGAAAGGGTGAAAACAAAATGGGTGAAAAACATGGCCCACCTTGCCTGGCGAGGGTTCAGTCTCTTCGCTGCTCGAATGTATTCCAGATTCCGGTGGTCAGTCCAAATGAGAAAAGGGTGTCTAGCCCCCTCAAGCCAATGTCTCCACGCTTTCAGAGCCTTGACAACAGCCAACAACTCTCGGTCCCCCACATCATAGTTTCGCTCCGCCGGGCTGAGCTTCTTTGAAAAGAATGCACAGGGCGGAGCTTTAGTGGCGTACCCGAGCGCTGAGACAGCACAGCACCTATCCCTGCCTCGGACGCGTCCACCTCAACTATGAACGCTAAGGAGGGATAAGGATGAGCCAGCACGGGAGCCGAGGTAAACAGAGCCTTCAGGTGACCAAAAGCCCTGTCCGCCCCAGCTGTCCACTGCAGTCGCACCGGTCCCCCCTTCAGCAGTGAGGTAATGGGAGCCGCTACCTGACCAAAACCCCGGATAAATCTCCGGTAGTAGTTGGCAAACCCTAAAAACTGCTGCACCTCCTTTACCGTGTTTGGAGTCGGCCAATTACGCATGGCTGAAATGCGGTCATTCTCCATCTCTACCCCGGCCAATTACGCAAGGCTGAAATGCGGTCATTCTCCATCTCTACCCCTGACGCTGAAAAGCGGTACCCTAGGAAGGAGACGGACTGGAGGAAGAACAGACATTTCTCAGCCTTGACATACAGGTCATGTTCCAACAGTCTACCAAGCACCCTGTGTACCAGGGACACATGCTCGGCGGAGTATATTAGAATGTCATCTATGTACACCACTACACCCTGCCCATGCAGGTCCCTGAAAATCTCATCTACAAAGGATTGAAAGACTGATGGAGCATTCATTAACCCGTAAGGCATGACGAGGTACTCATAATGCCCAGAAGTGGTGCTAAATGCTGTCTTCCACTCATCTCCCGCCCGGACACGCACCAGGTTGTAAGCGCTCCTGAGGTCCAATTTTGTGAAGAAGCGCGCCCCGTGTAATGACTCGGTCATACTGGCTATGAGCGGTAGCGGGTACCTGTATTTTACCATGATCTTATTTAAACCTCGATAATCAATACACGGGCGCAAACCTCCATCCTTCTTCTTCACAAAAAATAAACTTGAGGAGACAGGTGAGATAGAAGGCTGAATGTATCCCTGTCCCAGAGTCGGTGACATATGTCTCCATAGCCACCGTCTCCTCCTGTGACAGAGGATACACGTGACTCCTGGGAAGTGCAGCTTCTACCAAGAGATCTATCGCACAATCCCCCTGTCGATGGGGTGGTACTTGAGTCACCTTCTTTTTACAGAAAATAACTCCCTACGAACGTATACTACACCTGTAGTGGTCGATCAGGGCCCGCTCATTCCATCCCGCACCAGCTGCCAGAGTTCTGAAGTCCAGTGCGAACTCTTGAGCGCTCCTCATCCCCTGTCTCAGATGGAACAATAGCCCTCCCGCCACTCTCCCTTCAGGTGGATGATCAAAAACTGCCCGAAAGCGGCGGGAGAAGTCCTCGTAGTCATCCAGAGCCGGGCCTTCCCTTCCCCAGATGGCGTTGGCCCACTACAGGGCTTTTCTAGTCAGGCAGAAGATGAGGGTGCTCTCTCTCTCTCGCGTCCCGAAGGGGCCGGATGAACAGCTGCTAGGTAGAGCTCCAGCTGGAGTAGGAACCCCTGGCACCCGGCAGCTGTTCCGTCATACGCTCCCGGGAGCGAGAGCCGAATCCCATTGGGTTCTGACGACGGAGGGGTGGACATCGGTGTAGGTTGAGGTGCGGGCGGAGGTGATGATGTAGGACTGTCTATTGTTTGATCCTTGGATGTCCCTAGACTGTGTAACATGGTCGTGTGCTGCTGGACACGCTCCTCTACTGGGAGAGAAAGGCTGGCTTCACCTGCTGACTCCATTTGAACGGTCAGTGATTCTGTCATCGATTGGGTGCAGAGATGTAGAGGAGTCAGGCGCAGGACACAGGTTTTGAGCAACACAACAGTGTTTACTCAAAAAAGTCAAGCAAAAATTCCAAATAGGAACATACATACATACTAGCACAAACAACAACCACTAAAGACACCAACAATCACGGACAGAACAGAAATGTATGCCAGAGGGTTAAATAAGGAACATGATATGGGAATTGAAACCAGGTGTGTGTAATACAGACAAAACAAAACAAAACTGAAACATGGATCGGTTGTGACTAGAAAGCCGGTGACGCCGCACACCACCCGAACAAGGAGAAGGGCCGACTTCGGCGGAAGTCGTGACAACACACCTTTACTTTTTCCACATTTTGTTGAGTTACAGCCTGAATTTAAAATGGTTTAAATTGAGATGTTGTGTCACTGGCCTACATGCAATACCCCACAATGTCAAAGTGGAATTATGTTTTTAGAATTATTTACAAATTAATACAAAAATGAAAAGCTGAAATGTCTTGAGTCAATAAGTATTCAACCCCTTTGCTATGGCAAGAATTGAAAAAAACAAATGTAATACACTTATATGTGTATTAAAGTAGAGAACGTTTTGTGACTACAAAGTTGTTGGATGCATTTGCTGTTTGTTTTAGTTGTGTTTCTGATTATTATGTGCCCAATAGAAATTCATGGTAAATAATGTATTGTGTCATTTTGGAGTCACTTGCATTGTAAATAAGAATAGAATATTCACTTCTACATTAATGTGGATGCTACCATGATTTTCCATAATCCTGAATGAATCGTGAATAATGATGAGTGAGAAAGTTACAGAGGCATAAACAGATATCATACCCCCCCCCCCCCAAAAAAAAAATACTAACCTCCCCTGTTATTGTAATGGTGAGAGGTTAGCATGTCTTGGGGGTATGATATTTATGCCTCTGTACACCCTCAGATTAAAGCTGACAGTCTGCACTTTAAACTCATAGTCATTGTAATTTCTCAAATCCAAAGTGCTGGAGTACAGAGCCAAAACAACAAAAATTGTGTCACTGTCCCAATACATTTGGAGCTCACTGTATATTAACAACCTAATGTATTTATGGGCAGTCAATTATTCTAACTTATTTCAAAACAATTCTCAGAACAGTATAATATAATGGGCAGTTGGTTCGTCAATAAACTTTGCGAAGGAAAATAAGTTCCCTCTGCAGTCCATTTTAATATTAAGAACAGATGCTGAGATGGTTCTGCTCTGGTATTGAGATACTATTTGTGAGGCGTTGCATAAGCCATTATGTAATCAAATGATTTGTTTGTTTATAGTTTATAGTTGTTTATAGTTTTTTCTAATTCAATGACTAAGGCATACAAATAGAGCAGAGCTCTCTTCATTGTTCTACCCACAATGTTTTGCCTGCTGTATTAATTTGTGTAACTGCTCAATTAAAACCACTGAACCCTCTGTCCTCTGTGTTATATTAGGATCCAGCCCAAACAGACGCCTCTGTTTGGAGAGTTGAATAAATAAAAAGGCAGAACGGGCAAATAGTCTTCAACTCAGAGAATTGGGAATCCACAATAAACTCATTGGGCAAATACAGCTCTAGTGGAACTCTGAATTAGTTAGCTAGGAACAAACGTGTTATTTAGCTAGGAACCAACGTATTAATTAGGAACAGATGTGTTAGTTAGCTATGAATAGACGTGTTAAGGAACAGACGTGTTAGTTAGGAACAGACGTGTTAGCTAGGAACTGATGTGTTAGTTAGGAACCAACGTGTTAATTAGGAATAGACGTGTTAGCCAGGAACAGATGTGTTAGCTAGGAACAGACGTGTTAATTAGCTAGAAACAGATGTGTTAGTTAGCTAGGAACAGATGTGTTAGTTAGCTAGGAACATACGTGTTAGTTAGCTAGGAACAGATGTGTTAGTTAGCTAGGAACAGATGTGTTAGTTAGCTAGGAACAGATGTGTTAGTTAGCTAGGAACAGACGTGTTAGTTAGCTAGGAACAGACATGTTAGTTAGCTAGGAACAGACGTGTTAGTTAGCTAGGAACAGACATGTTAGTTAGGAACAGATGTGTTAGTTAGCTAGGAACAGATGTGTTAGTTAGCTAGCAACAGATGTGTTAGTTAGCTAGGAACAGATGTGTTAGTTAGCTAGGAACATATGTGTTAGTTAGCTAGGAACAGACGTGTTAGTTAGCTAGGAACAGACGTGTTAGCTAGGAACAGACATGTTAGTTAGGAACATACGTGTCAGTTAGGAACAGCCGTGTCAGTTAGCAACGAACATACGTGTGTCTGCAAGAGTGCTGTGTTTGTCGAAAAGCGAGTAGACACAGAGACAGAAATCCCTGCTTCTTTATCTTGTGTTCTTTCTTACACGCTCAGCAGAGGGTCGGAAAAATGTATGTTGATGGAGGAGGGAGTTTTGGTATTCCAAGCAGGAAGCCTTCCAGCCAAGACTCAGAGCTCAGTAGCCAGTCAATGCACAGTGATGCATTTCCAGAAGAACATCTGTTAAAGTGATACATCTCACTGTGACCCCAACCGGTGAACAACAGCGCAACCCCCTGCACCCCACCTCCCCTCCCTCCGTCGCTCATTCCCAACCCAATCACAGTCAAGCCAACGGCCAGTAGAGACTTCATAATGGCCAATATGGGAGGCATCACTCTCAGAGCAGGAGACAAGGGGATTTGCCGGGTCAGACGTCTGTTTTAAGTAACATATTGACTCTGTGAGGCAGAACTACAGTACAGAACCCACAGCCAATAATAAGATGAGTCACCTTGGTGGGGCTGTGCTGCTAAAGTGAACAGCAGGCACCATGTTTGGTTGCTGCGTCTCTGCATCAAAGAATTTGTATTTGTATTTATTATGGATCTCCATTAGCTGCTGCCTAGGCAGCGGCTTCTCTTCCTGTGGTCCAGCAAAATTAAAGCCGTTAATAGAATTAAAAACATTACATTACATTTCACAACACATTAAGTGTGTGCCCTCAAGCCACTACTCTACTACCACATGGACTATATACACAAAAGTATATGGGCACCCCTTCAAATTAGTGTATTCGTCTATTTCAGCCACACCCGTTGCTGACAGGTGCATAAAATCGATCACACATGTAATTCCAGTGAAGGGTAATCTTAACACTACAGTGTACAATGACATTCTAGACAATTCTGAGCTTCCAATTTTGTGGCAACAGTTTGGAGAAGGCCCTTTCCTGTTTCAGTATGACAATGCCCCTGTGCACAAAGCGAGGTCCATACATAAATGGTTTGTCGAGATCGGTGTGGAAGAACTTGACTGGCCTTCACAGAGCCCTGACCTCAACTCCATCGAACACCTTTGGGATGAATTGGAATGCCAACTGCGAGCCAGGCCTAATCGCCCAAAGTCAGTTCCCAACCTCACTAATGTTCTTTGGAATGAGATGTTCGACGAGCAGGTCTCCACATACTTTTGGTTATGTATCTACAACACAAAATCTATGTGTGCATGTGTGTATAGTGCATATGTTATCATGTGTGTGTATGCGTGTGTCTGTGCCTGTGTGTTTCTTCACAATCCCCGCTGTTCCATAAGTTGTATTTTTATCTGTTTTTAAAATTAGATTTTACTGCTTGCATGAGTTACTTGACGTGGAATAAAGTTCCATGTAGTCATTGCTCTATGTCGTACTGTGCACCATAGTCTGTGGATTGGAGACCCAAAGGTAGTACAAGTCAGTATGGATCCATCATTACTTAGTGTACTGCCTGAAGAAGAACAACTAGAGTTAAAATGGGTTGAAGTCTCAGTGTGCAGTGACATAGTCCCTGCTGTTATCCTGGTCTTGGGCTCTTTCATAAGGTAGCTAACAAAGTACCCAAAGATGTACACTACACTAAATCCGGATTGTATTTGCATAATTGCTAAGACAACCTTGTAGCATACTGAACAGCCTCACTCTTTTTGCCTTGCAGTCTTACCCATAAACAAGGGTATCATTAAACAGGTAAGGGGTTCACCAAAGCTTACCTAGCTTTTTGATAGCTCAAGTCAAGGTCAATGGCAATTTGCAGATAAAAATTACAGAACGATTCACCAACGTTAATCATCCCTACCTCTTTTAACTGCCCCAGAGGACAGGCAGGGAAATATGATTATGTGTCATATTGTGCCCTTCAGTCACTTTTAATTGGAACCCTAAACTACAGTTTAATTATTAACAATTGACTAATTAGTTTTATTGATTTGTTTACCAGTGCGAACGTCCCTCTCTGCATATGTAGTTACACCACAATATCATCAGTACATCGCTCCCATTATGGCGTCTGTGAGCGCCACTTCCATTTTGAAGTAGTCCGTTTTATTATTGTTTTGTGTTTGATAAGCGCATACATCTTATTTTGGTAATTTACTGCCACCTGCAGTGCTGGAGTCATGAACCAATACATTATTTGTGGCGACTTGACAGAGGTGTTAAGGCCATCTACAAAACATAGCACTGAATTTGAAGAAGAGGGCAATATTCTGATCATTGTCTGATTGCTCCCAAACCATAGGAATCCCCAGTTGACTACTTTACAATGATGGAATCCCTCAATGGTAATGTGGCAATGTCCATGCTAAAATGTGTAACATAGAGGTTGAGTCTTCTATCCATTTCTATGAGCTACGCCTTCCACTGAGCAGGTTAACATTTTTTGTCATAAATCTTGTTCTGGAGGCAGCTCTGCAAAGTGGTCACTAGCTGCTCAACCACAAATTAATAAAATCTGATTTCAAATCTAGCCTTAACCTTAACCACACTGCTAACCCTAATTCCTAACCCTTACCTTAAATTAAGACCAAAAAGCACATTTTTGTTTTCATGAATTACAATATAGCCTATTTTGATTTTGCATCTAGCCTGTCTACGACCATATATCTTAGTTCTGTCTCCAGGACAAGAATCACGACAATAAACGTCAATCTGCTTCTTCTGAGAGAAGGAATAGGAAGCATAACGGTCTGTATGTTTCCAAGTGTGTGGTTATGAATAGCTTTTGAGAGAGCAAGGTAAACAGGAAATACAGGCAGTAGTTCCACAGGGGCTCAAATGGATCCATCCCACAAGGCTGGATAATGGGTGTAATTATCTTAAAGGTATTATTATTTTGTACTGTACATTGCCAGTTGCACTGGGTGGCATTTTTGTACATTAAACTGTAACTCGTTAATCAATATCTGTGTGACTTTATAGCCCTAAAGGAAATGGCAGTATATGGTAGATGCTGCGGAGGATAGAAATAGTGTTGGTGAAAGGTGGAAAGAGGGGTAAATCAGGACACAATATGTTGCATCTAGCCTGGTTATCATCTCTATTCAGCTACTACATTCAACTCCTTGCCACTCCTGTCAAATTGCAAAGAGACTGGCCTTTCGGCAATCTTCAAATATGAACAATCTATCATTAATGGCCTTGAGGAGATCAGAGAATGTCATCCTGATTTGATAACCCTCACAGCTATCATCCAATCACAACGTTTACGCAAATTAGACTGATAGGAAAACGTTCTAACTTAATTCATTAATTTGATTGGAAACATTCTAACATTGGGCATTCTGACATTGTCACGCCCTGATCTGTTTCACCTGTCTTTGTGCTTGTCTCCACCCCCCTCCCGGTGTCGCCCATCTGGTCATCCCCAAAGCCAACACTTCCTTTGGCCGCCTTTCCTTCCAATTCTCTGCTGCCAATGACTGGAACGAATTGCAGTCTTATATCTCCCTCTCTAAATTTAAGCATGAGCTGTCAGAGCAACTTACTGTACCAGTACACAGCCAATCTGTAAATAGCAAATAAACTACCTCATCCCCATATTATTACTTACCCTCTTACTCTTTTGCACCCCAGTATCTCTACTTGCACATCATCATCTGCACTATCACTCCAGTATTAATGCAAAATTGTAATTACTTTGCCTCTACTGCCTATTTACTGCCTACCTCCCTACTCTTCTACATTTGCACACAGTGTATATAGATCTTTTTTGAAATTATATTGTGTTATTGACTGTACGTTTGTTTATGTGTAACTCTGGGTTGTTGTTTTTGTCACACTGCTTTGCTTTATCTTGGCCAGGTCACAGTTGTAAATGAGAACTTGTTCTCAACTGGCCTACCTGGTTAAATAAAGGTGAAATAAATAAATAAATAATAATCTTCCCCAATTATCCCCTGGGTATTTACACCTGTGTTTTCTGTCTTTTAGTGCCAGTTTGTCTTGTTTGTTCAAGCCTACCAGCGTTTTGAGTCTCAGCTCCTGCTTTTCTCGCCCTCCTGGTTTTGACGCCTGCCTGTCCTGACTCCGAGCCCGTCTGCCTGACCACTCCGCCTGCCTCTGAGCCTGCCTGCCATCCTGAACCTTTGCCCCTACTCTGGATTATCGACATCTGCCTGCCTTGACTTGTCGTTTGCCTGTCCCTGTTGTTACAATAAACATGGTTACTTCTACACAGTCTGCACTTGAGTCTTACCTGAAACCTGATAGACGTAGTACATTTCATTGTAAACATAAATATTGGGCGCGAGGAAAGCAGAGGATTCCCGATTCAAGTCCCAGCAGCAATGTTCCAACATCTAGTGGAAAGCCTTTCCAGAAGAGTGGAGGCTGTTACAGTGCCTTGCGAAAGTATTCGGCCCCCTTGAACTTTGCGACCTTTTGCCACATTTCAGGCTTCAAACATAAAGATATAAAACTGTATTTTTTTGTGAAGAATCAACAACAAGTGGGACATAATCATGAAGTGGAACGACGTTTATTGGATATTTCAAACTTTTTTAACAAATCAAAAACTGAAAAATTGGGCGTGCAAAATTATTCAGCCCCCTTAAGTTAATACTTTGAAGCGCCACCTTTTGCTGCGATTACAGCTGTAAGTCGCTTGGGGTATGTCTCTATCAGTTTTGCACATCGAGAGACTGACATTTTTTCCCATTCCTCCTTGCAAAACAGCTCGAGCTCAGTGAGGTTGGATGGAGAGCATTTGTGAACAGCAGTTTTCAGTTCTTTCCACAGATTCTCGATTGGATTCAGGTCTGGACTTTGACTTGGCCATTCTAACACCTGGATATGTTTATTTTTGAACCATTCCATTGTAGATTTTGCTTTATGTTTTGGATCATTGTCTTGTTGGAAGACAAATCTCCGTCCCAGTCTCAGGACTTTTGCAGACTCCATCAGGTTTTCTTCCAGAATGGTCCTGTATTTGGCTCCATCCATCTTCCCATCAATTTTAACCATCTTCCCTGTCCCTGCTGAAGAAAAGCAGGCCCAAACCATGATGCTGCCACCACCATGTTTGACAGTGGGGATGGTGTGTTCAGCTGTGTTGCTTTTACGCCAAACATAACGTTTTGCATTGTTGCAAAGTTCAATTTTGGTTTCATCTGACCAGAGCACCTTCTTCCACATGTTTGGTGTGTCTCCCAGGTGGCTTGTGGCAAACTTTAAACAACACTTTTTATGGATATCTTTAAGAAATGGCTTTCTTCTTGCCACTCTTCCATAAAGGCCAGATTTGTGCAATATACGACTGATTGTTGTCCTATGGACAGAGTCTCCCACCTCAGCTGTAGATCTCTGCAGTTCATCCAGAGTGATCATGGGCCTCTTGGCTGCATCTCTGATCAGTCTTCTCCTTGTATGAGCTGAAAGTTTAGAGGGACGGCCAGGTTTTGGTAGATTTGCAGTGGTCTGATACTCCTTCCATTTCAATATTATCGCTTGCACAGTGCTCCTTGGGATGTTTAAAGCTTGGGAAATGTTTTGTATCCAAATCCGGCTTTAAACTTCTTCACAACAGTATCTCGGACCTGCCTGGTGTGTTCCTTGTTCTTCATGATGCTCTCTGCGCTTTTAACAGACCTCTGAGACTATCACAGTGCAGGTGCACTTATACGGAGACTTGATTACACACAGGTGGATTGTATTTATCATCATTAGTCATTTAGGTCAACAATGGATCATTCAGAGATCCTCACTGAACTTCTGGAGACAGTTTGCTGCACTGAAAGTAATGGGGCTGAATAATTTTGCACGCCCAATTTTTCAGTTTTTGATTTGTTAAAAAAGTTTGAAATATCCAATAAATGTCGTTCCACTTCATGATTGTGTCCCACTTGTTGTTGATTCTTCACAAAAAAATACAGTTTTATATCTTTATGTTTGAAGCCTGAAATGTGGCAAAAGGTCGCAAAGTTCAAGGGGGCCGAATACTTTCGCAAGGCACTGTATATCAGCAAAGGGGGGACAAACTCCATATTAATGTCCATGATATTGGAATGAGATGTTCATTGAGCAGGTGTCCACATACCTTTTGTTATGTAGTGCATCTACAACACAAAATCCATGTGTACATGTGTGTGGATAGTGCGTATGTTATCATGTGTGTGTATGCGTGTGTATCTCTTCACAGTCCCCGCTGTTCCATAAGTTATATTTTTATGTTTTTAAAATGAGATTGTACTGCTTGCATGAGTTACTTGACGTGGAATAGAGTCCCTCTCTATTCCACATCAAGTAACTCCACCACCCAATATGAGAAAAGGGACAAACATAACGAAAATGCTTCAAATAAAATTGTCAGTAAGTCATGATGATCAGCATATACTTTCTTCAGAAAGTATTCATACCCCTTTTCTTTTTCCTCATTTTGTTGTGTTACAGCTTGAATTTAAAATGGATTAAATTTAGATTTTGTCACCGGCATACACACAATACTCCATAATGTCAAAGAGGAATTATGTTTTCTGAATTTTTTTGAAATTATTAAAGCTGAAATGTCTTGAGTCAATAAGTATTCAACCCCTTCAGTTCAGGAGTAAAAATGTGCATAATAAGTCACATAATAAGTTGTGTGGCCTCACTCTGTCTGCAATAATAGTGTTTACCATGACTTTTGAATGACTACCTCATCTCTTTACCCCACACATACAATTATCTTTAAGGTCCCTCAGTCGAGCAGCAATATTTCAAACATAGATTCAACCACAAAGACCACAGTGGTTTTCCAATGCCTCGCAAAGAAGGGCACCTACTAGAATAGGTATATACATTTAAAAAAGTAGACATTGAATACCCCTTTGAGCATGAGGAAGTTACACATTACCGAGTACCACTCTCCATATTTTCATGCATAGTGTTGGCTGCATCAATTTATGGGTATGCTTGAAATCGTTAAGGACTGGGGAGGTGTTCAGGGTAAAAAAAGAAACGGAATGGAGTAAGCACAGGCAAAATCCTAGAGAAAAACCTTCTTCAGTCAGATTTTCACCATATACTGAAAGATTAATTCACCTTTCAGCAGGACAATAACCTAAAAAACAAGGCCAAGTATACACTGGAGTTGCTTACCAAGATGACATTGAATGTTCCTGAGTGGCCTAATTAAAGTTTTGATATATATCAGCTTAAAAATCTATGGCAAGACTTAAAAATGGATGTCTAGCAATGATCAACAACCAACTTGACACAGCTTGAAGAATTTTTTGAATAATAATGTGTAAATATTGTACAATCCAGGTGTGTGAAGCTCTTAGAGACTTCCCCAAAAAGACACATATCTAATTTTGTTCCTGAGTGGCGCAGCGGTCTAAGGTACTGCATCTCGGTGCTTGAGGTGTCACTACAGACACCCTGGTTTGAATCCAGGCTGCTGTGATTAGGATCTCATAGGGCGGGGCACAATTGGCTCAGCGTCGTCTGGTGTAGGCCGTCATTGTAAATAAGAAAACTCCACGTGAAAATTGTACTTTCACATGAGGAATTGCAAGTTCACATGTGATGTTGAAATAGTGTTATTCTCCTCACATATGAAAAGGTGGTGTTAATATGTAGCAGTATCAATGTTTCCATATATGCAATTGCAAATTGTGTAATGCCATTCTGTAAAAAGGTAACTCAGTCCACCTGAGTTTAATAATTCACGCATGTTAAAAATAATGATTTCTTATTTCTGTACCATCCATTCAGAGTACTGCTGCTGGTACACGCCTCTATTCTTTATAGGTTGGGAGAAGCCCAGTGAAAATAATAGAGAAACTTGAGCTCTTTGTCTGCTTAGTTTATCCTTTTTAACATGTTCAAATTCCTGCTGTCAGAGTTAATCAGTTAACTCAAGTATTTTTTAAAATATTTTTTATAGTGCACAATTTATTTGAATGGCATTGTGTTAAAAATATACTGAAAACATTCAAAATACATAATCAATACAGCCAATAACAACGATGCAATGTTAAAACAAGTTGAATTTGAAGTTAAAGAAAGTGAGTTAATCTATTTACCTGATTTTGCTGCACGTTACTTCGGGCAACATCAAACCAGCAATATTGTTTTAGTATTAAAAAAAATGTAAATTACAGCTCAATCTGAGCAAATTATGAGTTTTGAGATTAATCGGGATTAATAATGGCTAATCCTGTCATAAACTCGATTACCTTTTTTTTATTTTGACAGCCTTAGTCGAAATGATTCTGTCATTGGTGCTCATGGTGAAGTGATCAGGTAGCCCGGTCTGCGACTTCAAAGTCACTGTTGGTCCACTTGGTTGAATGGTCAAGATATTTGCTTCTCCCATGGGAGTCCTGGATTCTAATCCTGCCGATTATAAAAACACACGTGCAATTTATGATAAAACATGTTGACCCGAGTGGCGCAGCAATCTAAGGCACTGCATCTCAGTGCTTGAGGCGTCACTACAGACACACTGGTTTGAATCCAGGCTGTATCACAACCGGCTGTGATTGGGAGTCCCATAGGGTGGCGCACAATTGGCCCAGTGTCGTCCGGTGTATGCCGTCATTGTAAATTATAATTTGTCTTAACTGACTTGCCTGGTTAAATAAAATAAATGTTGGGAAACCACATGTCTGAGTCATGTGAAAGTTCACATACTGCGCATTTGGAAAGTATTCAGACCCTTTGACTTTTTCCACATTTGGTTACATTACAGCCTTATTCTAAAATGTATTAAATTGTATTTTTTCTCTCATCAATCAACACTCAATACTCCATAATGACAAAGCAAGGTTTACAAATGTATAAAAACATTTTTTAACATTATTTACATAAGTATTCAGACCGTTTGCCATGAGACTCGAAATTGAGCTCAGATGCATCTTGTTTGTTTCCATTTTAATGGGACTGGCAGACTGGCAGGGACTGGCAGACTAGTCAGGATCGAGGGAAAGATGAACGGAGCAAAGTACAGAGAGATTTAGAATGCTCAAGGCCTCAGACTGTGGCGAAGGTTCACCTTCCAACAGGACAACAACCCTAAACACACAGCCAATACAACACACAAGTGTCAAGTCTCTGAATGTTCTTGAGTGGCCCAGCCCGAGCCCGGACTTGAATCCGATCGAACATCTCTGGAGAAACTTGAAAATAGCTGTGCAATGACGCTCCCCAGCCAACCTGACAGAGCTTGAGAGGATCTGCATAGAAGAATGGGGGACATACAGGTGTGCCAAGCTTGTAGCGTCATACCCAAGAAGCCTCTAGGTTGTAATCGCTGCCAAAACCCTTTACAGAGTAAAGGGTCTGAATACTTATGCAAATGTAATATTTCAGTTGTTTATATATATATATTTTTTTAAATTACATTTCTAAAAACCTGTTTTTACTTTGTCATTATGGGGTATTGTGTCTAGATTGCTAATTTTTTCCCCCTTATCCATTTTTGAATAAGAAAATGTGGAAAAAGGGGTCTGAATAATTTCCAAATGCACTGTATACACACATTTTTTTGTTTTCAGCTGTCCTAACATAATATCAAAAGGGTTTTCTAATAAACAATTAACCTTTTAAAATTATGAACTTGGATTAGCTAACACAATGTGCCATTGGAACACAGGAATGATGGTTTCTGATAATTGGCCTCTGTACGCCTATGTAGATATTCCATAAAAAAATCTGCCGTTTCTAGCTACAATAGTCATTTCCAACATTAACAATGTCTACGCTGTATTTCTGATCAATTTGATATCATTTGAATGGACAAAAAATGTGCTTTTCTTTCAAAAACAAGGACATTTCTAAGTGACCCCAAACTTTTGAACGGTAGTGTATTTATACACTATATATACACAAGTATGTGGACACCACTTCACATTACTGGATTCGGCTATTCCAGCCAAACCCGTTGCTGACAGGTGTATAAATGTATATATACATAGTTTTTTTAACATGTATTTTTCATGTGTTTATTCCACGTGATTTTTTCATGTGTTGTTTTGTAAGGGTTGAATCTTCTAGGCAATATTTTCAGTAGCTTATCATTATTTCTCTCTCATTACAGAGTCCTCTCTAGGCCCTTTGAACAACATGATCTTGCATTGACATTACCTTCTCACAAGGGAATGACTGCAGCAGGTCGTAACTGTAGTATGTATTGTTGTTTTTCAAAGTAAATGTATATATTGCTCCAAATTTGCGTGCACCCCATGTTCCATAACGTTGCCAAGGAAAATCTGAATGTTTTTTCCAACTATCAATCAGCAACTGCGTTGTCAATCCAGCTGCATATAGAACATTGTGATTGCTGAAAGGCCATAACAGGAGAATAACAGGAGAATTTTAGCTAAAAAGACAGGTACACAGTCTATGTTGCATCCAAATGTAGCCTATAATTTCAGTTGGGATGCAACAGCTCTAAAAGTGGTGAAGGCCAGCAACAGAAATGGCTACCAGCTTTTATGGCTTTGTTCGCTGTGAATCGAGCACGTCACAGGATTTAAAAAAAGATACCCATGGTCTGCATTGCAGTGCATACACTTTCTCCCTAAATATATTAGAGACAGGCGGGTGGGCGAGGTTTATCAAAAATCTCCACCATGCAAACAGGTGTGGGTGGAGGAGCAAGGGTCAAGTATAGGATCTCTGCCACCATGGGAGCTGGGAAACATGCAACAGCCACAATACACACACACATACACAGAAATACTGACTGTGTAAATGCGCATGCATGTGCTGTTCACATGCACACAGATGTACAATAGACACAAGCAAACACACCACTAGAATTCTAAAATGAACAGGTTGGAACATCCTCATTACTGAGCAGGAAAGCAATTTCTTTCTCTCTTTTTATACACTGCTCAAAAAAAATAAAGGGAACACTAAAATAACACATCTTAGATCTGAATGAATGAAATATTCTTATTAAATACTTTTTTCTTTACATAGTTGAATGTGCTGACAACAAAATCACACAAAAATGATCAATGGAAATCAAATTTATCAACCCATGGAGGTCTGGATTTGGAGTCACACTCAAAATTAAAGTGGAAAACCACACTACAGGCTGATCCAACTTTGATGTAATGTCCTTAAAACAAGTCAAAATTAGGCTCAGTAGTGTGTGTGGCCTCCACATGCCTGTATGACCTCCCTACAACGCCTGGGAATGCTCCTGATGAGGTGGTGGATGGTCTCCTGAGGGATCTCCTCCCAGACCTGGACTAAAGCATCCGCCAACTCCTGGACAGTCTGTGGTGCAACTGGATGGAGCGAGACATGATGTCCCAGATGTGCTCAATTGGATTCAGGTCTGGGGAATGGGCGGGCCAGTCCATAGCATCAATGCCTTCCTCTTGCAGGAACTGCTGACACACTCCAGCCACATGAGGTCTAGCATTGTCTTGCATTAGGAGGAACCCAGGGCCATCCGCACCAGCATATGGTCTCACAAGGGGTCTGAGGATCTCATCTCGGTACCTAATGGCAGTCAGGCTACCTCTGGCCCCCCAAAGAAATGCCACCCCACACCATGACTGACCCACCGCCAAACCGGTCATGCTGGAGGATGTTGCAGGCAGCAGAACGTTCTCCACGGCGTCTCCAGACTCTGTCACATCTGTCACATATGCTCAGTGTGAACCTGCTTTCATCTGTGAAGAGCACAGGGCGCCAGTGGCGAATTTGCCAATCTTGGTGTTCTCTGGCAAATGCCAAACGTCCTGCACAGTGTTGGGCTGTAAGCACAACTCCCACCTGTGGACGTCGGGCCCTCATACCACCCTCATGGAGTCTGTTTCTGACCGTTTGAGCAGACACATGCACATTTGTGGCCTGCTGGAGGTCATTTTGCAGGGCTATGGTAGTGCTCCTCCTGCTCCTCCTTGCACAAAGGCGGAGGTAGCGGTCCTGCTGCTGGGTTGTTGCCCTCCTACGGCCTCCTCCACATCTCCTGATGTACTGGCCTGTCTCCTGGTAGCGCCTCCATGCTCTGGACACTACGCTGACAGACACAGCAAACCTTCTTGCCACAGCTCGCATTGATGTGCCATCCTGGATGAGCTACAATACTTGAGCCACTTGTGTGGGTTGTAGACTCTGTCTCATGCTACCACTAGAGTGAAAGCACCGTCAGCATTCAAAAGTGACCAAAACATCAGCCAGGAAGCATAGGAACTGAGAAGTGGTCTGTGGTCACCACCTGCAGAATCACTCCTTTATTGGGGGTGTCTTGCTAATTGCCTATAATTTCCACCTGTTGTCTATTCCATTTGCACAACAACATGTGAAATTTATTGTCAATCAGTGTTGCTTCCTAAGTGGACAGTTTGATTTCACAGAAGTGTGATTGACTTGGAGTTACATTGTGTTGTTTAAGTGTTCCCTTTATTTTTTTGAGCAGCGTATTTTTCTCAATCTCTGTCTCTATGACTCTCTGTCTGTCTGTCTGTCTTTCTCTGTCTCTCTCAATTCAATTTCAATTTAAGGGCTTTATTGGCATGGGAAACGTATGTTGACATTGCCAAAGCAAGTGAAGTAGATAATAAACAAAGTGAAATAAACAATACAAATTAACAGTAAGCATTACACTCACAGAAGTTCCAAAAGGATAAAGACATTTCAAATGTCATATCATGTCTATATACAGTGTTGTAACGACGTACAAATAGTTAAAGTTCAAAAGGGAAAATAAATTAACATAAATATGGGTTGCATTTACACTGGTTGCCCTTTTCTTGTGGACACAGGTCACAAATGCTGCCGTTGTGATGGCACACAGGTATTTCACAGATATGGGAGTTTATCAAAATTGTGTTTGTTTTCGAATTCTTTGTGGGTCTGTGTAATCTGAGTGAAATATGTGTCTTTAATATGGTCATACATTTGGCAGGAGGTTAGGAAGTGCAGCTCAGTTTCCACCTCGTTTTGTGGGCAGTATGCACACAACAGCCTTTCTCAATAGCAAGGCTATGCTCACTGAGTCTGTACATAGTCAAAGCTTTCCGTAAGCTTGGGTTAGTCACAGTGGTCAGGTATTCTGCCACTGTGTGCTCTCTGTTTAGGGCCAAATAGCCTTCTAGTTTGCTCAGTTTTTTTTGTTAATTCTTTCCAATGTGTTTTCTCATGATTGTGTTGCTATCCTGGTGCTCTGTGGAGTCTGTTTGTGTTAGTGAACAGAGCCCCAGGAACAGGTTGCTTAGGGGACTCTTCTCTGTGAAGGTGATGGCTTTGTTATGGACGGTTTGGGAATAGCTTTCTTTTAGGTGGTTGTAGAATTTAACGTCTCTTTTCTGGATTTTGATAATTAGTGGGTATCAGCCTAATTCTGCTCTGCATTCATTATTTGGTGTTTTACGTAATACATGGAGGATTCTCTCTCTCTCTCCACACACACTGCATAGCTCATGGCAATTGGGTAGGAGTGCTCTCCCACCCCACCACGTCTACTCATTAGAGTCAAAATTACCTCACCCTCCCTGCCCTCAAACCTGCCCTCTACCTCTCTCTACTCCCCCTCTCCCCTTCTCCTTCTCCCAGCACCCCTCTTTGATCATTGCCACAGAGTGGCTTTAGTTGGGTACACACGGGAGCAGTGGTTAGGACAACGGACTGGGGGAGTTCAGTGGGTTTCCCGGGCGAGCCCCAGAGTTAGGTGCCCTGGCTGCACTCCCTTCTCCTATCCAGCCCCCTCAATGATTTATAGCCATGGCCAGCATTTCATGGCATTAACGATTTGTTTCATTGACCATACAGGACGTGGAGATGAAGTGAAAGCCCAGGGGAGAAAAGAAAAGAGTGAAACAGTTTCCTATCAATGCTAAGCCAGAATAGCAGAGTCTTTTACTGGGGGATGAATGCTGGGCAGCAGCTAGCTACGCTCCCAGTGACTGCTAAATAGATAGAAAGAGCTTTCCACGCTCCGCTTAGACTTAGATTCATAGAAATAAGGTTGAAAAAGGTGTGTGTGCGTGTGTGTGCATCTGTGTGTGTGTGTGTGCATCTGTGTGTTGGTATGTGTGTGAAGGGTAGCCATTCATCATGGTTTTATTTCACAGCTCCCATGGATAATATGCCTGAGCATGCATCTGTATGCTGTCACCCTATCATATGACTCCACTCCTTCTGTAGGGATTTTATTGTTTGTGAATCAGAATTGATTGATTTTCTGTGACCACTGCTATGCTAATAAAACTGAATTACCCAGCAGTACCACCTTGCATCCTTCTACTGGCTTCTATCATGCACGGATGGGCTTGGCTAGTGCCTGGATGTGACATAGTGGTGTGGAAGTGGCTCGTAAAGCTGTACTCCATACAATTCTTCCATGGATACCCCAATTCCCCATGGTAGTGACTGGGACACTGTCCTGCAAAGGGTGCCATCCTTTGGAAGAGAGGTCAAACCAAGGTCTGGCTCTTTTTAGTCACTAAAAAGCACGTGGCACATATAGCATGAGTAAAGGTGTTAATCCTTTTTTTTCACTCTAAATTACAGACATGGATCCTCTTACTATAATGGACTTCTTATCTTTTCTAGCTTCTAATTGGTTCCTCAATTACTCCTCACCTCTGCACCACAATGGACAATGCATGGTGAGCTCAAGATGGCTGCAACAAAATGGCTGCCGTGCATTACCCATGTAGGTGTTACCACACATTAGATGTGTTGCTACAGTACAGTAGGGAGAGAGCTTTGCAGTTAGAAGACTGTGACGTACTGCATGCTAGGAGCTAAAACTTTCAAGGCACTCAAACAACATAATGCTAATCTACTACAAATAGGCCTACCTTTCAGCACTCACAACTAGTCTCCTTTGAAAATATATACAGTCCCAAAAAAGTGCTGTTCTCTCCGTGCCAAGGCTAGAAAACAGGTCAGTAACTCTCCTGAGGTGTTCTGTGTTGGTGGGACTTACCTCTTAATGTCTTATCAGGGCCAAAGAGGGCAAACTCATTAACTCTCATCATGACACCCATCCCAGGCTTTTTGATGGAGGGCTCAAATCCCTTCCCCCTCTCTCTTGTGGGAATTCAGCCCATTTTTCTTCTGAGATGATGCAGGATGAAGTATCAGTCAGTGGTTTGCTAGCATTATCGCTCAGCTATTTCCGTGCCATATTGCAGCACAATTATCAAGCCGTTTCAAGGGGGAAAACAGAATTAGAACCCAGTCCAAATCCAATCGTTAATTTTCGCTTCAGTTTTCTTTGTGTGTGTGTGTGTGTGTACTTCCTCAATGTGGAGCTACGCTTCCTCTGTGATAAGAAAGTACAGGAAACTGTGGCATTGAGTCTGGAGTGTCAGTCTCTGTTGAACTGTCCTTCACATTTACTGAGGTATTTTTTCCAACTACCCCATGTCACATGCTGTATCCATGGAAAAGTACCCAGAGAGCGGCCCTATGTATTCAGTCGTCAACAAACAAGGTCACAGAGGCTGTGTGTGGACAGAGATTGGCTGCATTATTAAATGGAATCCACTCCATACTGCATTCTGCACGTGTCACTCACATTTCTCAGGGTGTAACCATAAAAAAGAGATGAAGAGTGAACAGAAATCTTGGGGAAAGTGAGCAGTACCATTACTCAAGTTTGTTAACATCTAGTCACCTAATGTTCCTAATGACCAACGACTTGATCGATTTTGTGGCTTGTTTGTGTCCACAAAACACAGTGCCATTCATTGAAATTGAACAATGTGATATTGTCCAGTAAAATATAATTAGTCAAATGACCTTGAACATACTGATTTCTATCTGCAATATGGTTGTATTATGACAGAATGAACAGAGAGCAAATACAATTAGAGTGATGACTATCTTCTCTCAAAGCAGCAACTCATTGAATAGAGCCAATAACAGCACAAAATAATATCTTTCCTTTGTCCTTGCTAGGTAGACGGTGTAATCTTGAGTGTGCACTACTGTGTTTTCCACTTCAGCAAGATAATTGCTTGTTCAATGGTAATTACATCACTTAACGTGTCTTAAAGAGACATCGCCCTACTGTGTGCCAAGCTTAATTAAAAGCCTCGGCCTCGGCCTCGGCCAAGCCAAATCCTAATCATTTACCCAATCAATAAAATGTTTGGATTAATTTGCGATGCAGTATGCAGCGCCAGCAGCTTGGCTCTGCCTCCTGCTTTCTTCACGCTTTTCTTTTTTTTATTTGTTGTCCAGCGATTGATTACGTTATCAATCTGCACCAAGAATCAGCCATTGCCATGGCAATTTGGTTATAGTGCTAGAAATGAGATGTAAGTCAACGTCATTTGTTTACTCTAAGGGTGAATCTGGGCAAAGTCAGGTAAAATGATCAAAAATAATAATAGTGTCTCCAGTGTGTTAGGCCTCTATTTTCCTGTGCCTGGATAAAATTATCTGGCCTCCATATCACTCCATCGTAAATGAATAAAAAAATAACTTTGTATTTAATAATAAATTATATAAATGCAAAATGGAAATGGAAAATATAGAGGCATGACACATTCTAGACACTAATTATTGAAGAGCTATTTTACCTGCCTTTGCCCAGATTCACCCTTAGAGTAAATCAATTCTATTGGCAAAAATGTAAAACTGCAGATTTGGACATCTTTAAGATCCAGAAGACTAGAGTAACCTATTCCAAGTAGATCAGACTCCTTCTCCTGGATGGTACCCGTTACTCACCTGATTCAGCTAATAAAAGCCTAAGGGCATAGGTCATTAGTTGTTTTGTTGAATCAGGGATTCTGGTACCACATTGGGGAAAAACAGCCTACATGACCTGGATGGGCCAGGAATTAAGAACACTATAATGGTCAAGCACCTAAACCATTGTTTGTGGTTGTAGTGTAGGCTGGGCTATAATGTATGTGCTTTCTGTCACCTGGAGCTGCATAGCAAATGGTCCAGGAACACACAGAAAGCACAAAGGACAATACCCAAGGACTAGTCAGCCTTTTCCCCTCTGAGGGGCCAAAATATATTTCTCTGTAACAGTATGCGGAGGACTGACTACTGAATGAATGATAGAATAATACTATATTATCCATGTTTGGTATCTATCTGAAACTTGTCCCCTGAAGAGAACTCTGAAGCTCTCTATATGCATATAATTGTTACCATTGGATAGAAAACGCATTTAAGTTTGTAGAAATAATGTATGAGACTATAACACAATTGATAAAGTAGGAAAAATCCAAAGAAAAACCAACCGGAATTATATAGTTTTTGAGATCCCATGCTCTTACAATGGAAAGCTATGGGTCCTATGCAATTCCAACTCCCAGATTGCAATTCCTATGGCGTACACTAGATGTCAACAGTCTTTGTTCAAGGTTTCAGGCTTGTTTCTTCCAAAACTAGGAAGAATTTTGAGTTTTGGTACTGGGAGTCACAGTTGGAAATCAGTCTGTGGACAAAGAGGACGCGCACTTGCTAATTTAAAGAAGGATAATATAAAGAATATTATTAAGAATTGCTAATATAAAGAAGGATTTTATCTAACAAAACGACCATGCATGTTGTAGCTGGGACGCTTGGCATTGCAAATCAGATGAAGATTTTCAAAAAGTAAGTGATTATTGAATTGCTATTTGTGATTTTATGAAGCCTGTCCTGGTTAAAAAATATGTTGATGTGGGGGCGCCGTCCTCAAACAATAGCATGGCATGCTTTCGCTGTAAAGCCTATTGTAAATCGGACAATGCAGTTAGATACAGTATAAGACACTCGTATGTACCTAGATGTTTAAAATCCATCAGACGCCTCAAAAGTCCTTCTAGGCAGAGTTGCAAAGAGAAAGCCCTATCTCAGACTGACAATAAAAAGAAAAGATTAAGATGGGCAAAATAACACAAATACTGGAGAGAGGAACTCTGCCTAGAAGGCCAGCAGCCCGGAGTCGCCTCTTCACTGTTGAGGTCGAGACTGGTGTTTTGTGGGTAATATTTAATGAAGCTGCCAGTTGAGGACTGTGAGGCATCGGTTTCTCAAACTAGACACTCTAATGTACATGTCCTCTTGCTCAGTTGTGCATCGGGGGCCTCTTTCTATTCTGGTTAGAGCCAGTTTGCGCTGTTCTGTGAAGGGAGTAGTACACAGCGTTCTACGAGATCTTCAGATTCTTGGCAATTTCTCTCATAGAATAGCCTTCATTTTTCAGAACAAGAATAGACTAAAGAGTTTCAGAAGAAAGTGCTTTGTTTCTGGCCATTTTGAGCCTATAATCGAACCCACAAATGCTGATGCTCCAAAATCTCCAGATACTCAACGAGTCTAAAGAAGTCCAGTTGTATTGCTTCTTTAAATCAAGACAACAGTTTTCAGCTGTGTTAACATAATTGCAAAAGGGTTTTCTAATGATCAATTAGCCTTTTAAATGTATAAACTTGGATTAGCTAATACAGCGTGCCATTGGAACACAGGAGTGATGGTTGCTGATAATGGGCCTCTGTACGCCTATGTAGATATTCCATAAAAAACAAGCCATTTCCAGCTACAATAGTCATTTACAATATTAACAATGTCTACACTGTATTTCTGATCAATTTGATGTATTTTAATGGACACAAAATGTGCTTTTCTTTCAAAAAGAAGGACATTTCTAAGTGACCCCAAACTTTTGAACAGTACTGTATATGCCTACAATTATGCTTTGTTAATGTCAGTATTGCCTTGTAATTTAAGCTTTATACCTTGTATGTGTCTACATTCATTTTTACAAAAATATTAAACACACTTGTATTTAGAATTCCATTCTCAGACATTTCTTGATTATTACTGTAACTCAAGTTTAGTCTCTTGCATATTGCTATTAATCTTCATAGAGTCAGATAAATATTTGACAGGCTAATTACATAGTCTTATTACGAGTTGCATGTGAGGTATAAATAATATGCATTTATCAAATCTTACCCCACTACAGCAGTTCCGCAATGGAAGAACAACATCAACATTACCAAGCACATCCTTTCGTAACAGAATGGGAGACAACTGTTAGCTAACTATGTTAAGTCCCCATCTGTTGGATACAGCACGTCCCAAAGACGATCAATAGCTGTCTGTGTGCCCTTTAGAAATTAAGGCATGAGTACATCACAGAGGCTGTTTACGCTGGGCTCAGTGTGATTAGGATAGGTAGGTGGTCAGTATAGGCCTTGATTAGTTCATCCCTGGATGAGTTCCTAATGATTTTGCACTACGTCTATCTTGATATGGACCAGTCATGAAATGTTTTGTATTTCAGAGTCAGGGTTGTGTTATAACCCTTATGTGTACATCTTGGGATGTAATTCAAATGTGACTCATTAAATATATCCTGCCTTGTGAAACAGAACATGAGTTAGATTAATTAAATGTATTAGCATTTTTTTAAAGTTGCACAATTGTTGCATTAACTGTGATGTTTTCAAAGACACTCAAATGTCAATAAATTCATGAACAAAAATGAGAATTCGGTGAGTGCAAGTATAATAATCTGGGTGGGTGATCTGATTGACAGATATACAGTAGGCGTACCTGTATCTGCACTGATGAAAACACCACTCCAATTCTAAGAAATTAATAAAACAAATAAATCATAAACAGCTAGCTACTATAGAGTAATATGGTAAGCAGAAGAGATGCCGTAGTGTACAGTATACTGTGCATTTTATAAACTGAACTTTAATTTCCTGAACTTTCTGTAGCACATTTTGAAAACATTCCTATAGGGAGATTCTGGTAGTACAGGATGAATGCAATACATCAATAACATATTCTGCCATTGATGAATCACAATGCATGCAGGTTAAATAATGCACACAGCACCAGGTCCAAAGGCAGGAATGAAGGGGATGATCAATATTTTAGAATTAGCTTCAATCCATGTTGACGGTCATGCCTTGGGTCTGTGTTACAGGTTCTATGATTCAGGTGGACTGAATTGGATATGAGGGGCTTGGTACAAAACAGAACTGTCTGTCATCTTTGCCTCAATGTGTTTCATGATGTGTGATAATGTGTGCAAGGATGTGCCCAATCGGTGATTTAGTGCATTATTATTGGTGAGCATATTAAGCCACCTCAATAGCCTATTTGCAGCCATAGGTGGTCATTTCTCTCTAAGAGCTGATCCATCTTCAGTATTGTGCAATAATGCGCTGATTTTCTTTTAATCATATCAGTATAGACACATGGTCTAACGACGCACTTAGCGAACATTCTCTCTACGTGCTTGTTTGGGAAATACTTAAAAAGTTGGCTTGTAAATAACGATGCATCTGGTACGATCATCGTAATGCTTAAGTTACAACGTAACTGGGAAACGAGGCCCTAAGGTGTGAGATACTGTATACTACGCACTGCACAGTTAGGATTGTTTAATAACTATCACTAACCCATAACCCTCACCTGTGAAATTGAAATGGCACCAATAGAACATTCTGAAAGCATTAGAAACATAAAAACGATCAAATAATAAAGTGTGGAGAACCAGTTATCTAGTCAGTTTAGATTTTCCCTTTTGTTTCTCTACAGCAGTGGTATTCAACTTTTACCCTACGAGGTCCGGAGCCTGCTAGTTTTCTGTTACACCTGATAATGAATTGCACACACCTGTTGTCCTAGGTCTGAACAAGTCCCTGATTAGAGGGGAACAATGAAAAAAACAAAGTGGAACTGGCTTCGAGGTCCAGAGTCGAGGTTGAGGGCTCTACTCTACAGTATGTCAGAGTGGGGATCTGAGGCAATCGTTTCTTGTTTACATGCCATGAAGGACCATGAGGGGCACATCTCCAGTGTTGAGCGGAAGAGAATACGTTGAAATTGACTGGACACAGGTTTCTGTTGTGCTTCCCTCACCCTCATTAAAGATGAGCTTGCTGCTCTGAGTTTCATGTACTGTACATGGACTTTGCGAGCACACAGATACACATACAACTACACACACACACACATAAATGCACACACAGACAAAGTTCTCCTGGGCTTGTATAATGAAGTTTGTCACCTACTACAATGAATGATGCAGACTTTTGGGAGCCCTACGTGAGATTTGGATGCATGTGGTGTAGAGAAAATATTGCAGTTTTAAAGCAAGTTTTCTGCAGGGGAGGAGAGAACATTTAGCAATTTTCTTCTCATTTTTCTATGTGGCAAAGATACATTTGAGCAATTGTAAAGCTAATTTCCTGCAATTTTACCCATTTTGCCATGGGGTGGAGAGAAATATGGCAGTTTTAAAGCTAATTTCCTGCAAAAAAAATTTGTTGCCATGACTTATGCCATGTTAATGACATCTGAGTGAGAGTGACTAACAAACTCAATGGGGGTCCCCTGGAGATCAGGGTCCCTGGGCATGTGCCCTTCGTGCCCGGTCGTTATTCGGCCATGATTACTAAAAGTTTAGATAACTGGTTAGACTAACTTACCAATCTAAAAATTGGTAGCTGACTTGGCTAATTGAGTGACTGTCAGTGACTGACAAAACAAGAGAAAAACTGCTGAGGCACAACCAAATTTCAAACGTGCACCTTGTGTATTCTACTATTCTAACTATCAACAGTAAGTTGAGACCGCTTATGTTGCTAATGCTTGGAGCTGGCCCTGAAGAGATGTTTGGGAAGCTCTGCCTTGAGAACAAAAGTGGAGCTAGGCTTTGACAGAGAACGACTTGCTGGAGTCATTCTATTATGCCCTTTGAAGCAGGGGTCTGTCAATCTCTGAAAGGTCTTTAATCACTGTTTGTTGGAATCACTGTCTTCATTATCCATCTCTCTCTCTCTCTTCCCCTCTGTCCCATGCGTTCCCATTGTACGTTAACGTTTGGGAGAAATGCATCCATTACTGAGCCAATGTAATTAAAGATGGCTGCCAAGGTAAGGCGAAGACATATATAGTCAGAGCCTCAAAGAGAGAAGGGAAGGGTTTAATGACTGACAAACTTGAAATGAAAAATATTCCATTTGCTTAAGCCCATGGCCTTGGGTTATACTTTCCCTATTTTTCTAATATGAGCAAAACGGAATGCTATGCAGGTTAGACTCCATATTTCTCTCAGCCGTATGCAGTGTGTTTATAGTTTCATGAATATTGACCATGTTTCATGGCTCTTTAAAATTAGATGTTACATATCAGTAAGAGATGGGTTTCTTTCCTCTCTACTTGGCAATTAAAATTAAAATTGATGTATGATAATAAGCTGTAGCCTCTGAGTTCCACGCATGCTGCAATGAGAAATGTTCAGATTAAAGTACTGAGAGAGGAAAGAGATTCTTCAGACAATGAAAACAATCTATTTCAGTATGTGAGACACCTGTGAGCTCTTTTTTCCTTGGGCTAACAATATGGAATGGTTTGATCAAGAAATCCCTCTGTTGCTACAGTAAGAAGGGTGGTTGCATCGACTTCGTACAAATGATCTACTTTTTAACTGTCGGCTGAGTCAAGTCAAAGAAGCTTGACATATTAATGGATACATTATTTAAACATTTAACACGTCTACAGGATCAGTGGGTCCCCCCCACGGGACGGTTGAGCTAACGTAGGCTAATGCAATTAGCATGAGGTTGTAAGAAACAAGAAAATTTCCCAGGACATAGACATATCTGATATTGGCAGAAAGCTTAAATTCTTGTTAATCTAACTGCACTGTCCAATTTATAGTAGCTATTACATTGAAATAATACCATCCTGTTGTTTGAGGAGAGTGCCCAGTTATGAACTTGAAAATGTATTAATATACCAATTAGGCACATTTGGGCAGTCCTGATACACGTTTTTTTACAGAACTGCAATGGTTCATTGTATCAGTCTAAAACTTTGCACATACACTGCCTCCATCTAGTGGCCACAATCTAAATTGTGCCTGGGCTGGAATAATACACTATGGCCTTTCTCTTGAATTTCTAAGATGACGATACAAAAAAATACAAAAGAAGAGTTGTTTTTTTATTTTGTATTATCTTTTACCAGATCTATTGTGTTATATTCTCCTACATTAATTTCACATTTCCACAAACGTCAAAGTGTTTCCTTTCAAATGGTATTAAGAATATGCATATCCTTGCTTCAGGTCCTGAGCTACAGGCAGTTAGATTTGGGTATGTAATTTTAGGCGAAAATTGAAAAAAAAGGGGTGTATCCTTAAGTGTGTGGCACTAAATCATCAGTTGCTCTTTTAACCTCTACACTTATAAATAATGGTACGGATATGGTACAGTATGGTTATTTCGGGTGCAAAAAGTTCAAAATACACATAATGTACCTTTAGTGGTACACATTATCATATTCAATACTTTTTAGGGTACATGTGCAGATGAGAAAATGGTGCCAGAGGAGATGACTAACCTTTTATGGGCTCCTAACCAATTGTGCTATTTTGTGTGTTTTTTCACGTTATTTGTATCTTATGTTTCTGGAACCGTCTCTTATCACCAAAAATAGCTTGTGGTTGTCAGAACAGCGATTACTCAACTCGAACTGGATGAAGATTTTTTTTCTTTAACGAGTCGGAAGCGAAGGATTTACTCCAGATACTCGACCAGGCCCAAATCTTCGTCATTCGCATGAGAGAAGACGCAGATTTAGGGGACGCAGGTCTGGGTGCCTTGTGAGAATCAAATCAAATCATATTTTATTTGTCACATGCGCCGAATACAAAAGAAGACCTTACAGTGAAATGCTTACTGACAAGCCCTTAACCAACAATGCAGTTTTAAGAAAATACCTTTAAAAAATTAAGAGAAAAGAATAACAAATTATTAAAGAGCAGCGGTAAATAACAATATTCGGGGCAAAATACAGGGGGTACAGAGTCAATGTGGAGGCTATATACAGGGGGTACCGGTACAGAGTCAATGTGGAGGCTATATACAGGGGGTACCGGTACAGAGTCAATGTGGAAGCTATATACAGGGGGTACCGGTACAGAGTCAATGTGGAGGCTATATACAGGGGGTACCGGTACAGAGTCAATGTGGAGGCTATATACAGGGGGTACCGGTACAGAGTCAATGTGGAGGCTATATACAGGGGGCACCGGTACAGAGTCAATGTGGAGGCTATATACAGGGGGTACCGGTACAGAGTCAATGTGGAGGCTATATACAGGGGGTACCGGTACAGAGTCAATGTGGAGGCTATATACAGGGGGTACCGGTACAGAGTCAATGTGCGAGGGCAACATGTACAGGTAGGTAGAGTGGGGGGGTAGCTAATCAAATGGCTTGTCTGGGTAGCCATTTGATTAGCTGTTCAGGAGTTTTATGGCTTAGGGTAGAAGCTATTTACGAGCCTCTTGGACCAAGACTAGTGCTCCAGGACCACTTGCTGTGCGGTAGCAGAGAGAACAGTCTATGACTAGGGTGGCTGGAGTCTTTGACAATTTTTAGGGCCTTCCTCTGACACCGCCTTGTATAGAGGTCCTGGTTGGCAGGAAGCTTGACCCCGGTGATGTACTGGGCCGTTCGCACTACCCTCTGTAGTGCCTTGTGGTTGGAGGCCGAGCAGTTGCCATACCAGGCAGTGATGCAACCTGTCAGGATACTCTCGATGGTGCAGCTGTAAAACTTTAAGGATCTGAGGACCTATGCCAAATCTTTTCAGTCTCCTGGGGGGGAATAGGTTTTGTCATGCCCTGTTCACGACTATCTTGGTGTGCTTGGACCACGTTTGTTTGTTGGTGATGTGGACGACAAGAAACTTGAAGCTCTCAACCTGCTCCACTACAGCCCAGTCGATGAGAATGGGGACGTGCTCCGTCCTCCTTTTCCTGTAATCCTTTGTTTTGATCACGTTGAGGGAGAGGTTTTTCTCCTTGCACCATACGGTCAGGTCTCTGACCTCCTCCCTATAGGCTGTCTCATCATTGTCAGTGATCAGGCCTTCCACTGTTGTGTCATCAGCAAACTTAATGATGGCGTTGGAGTAGTGCCTGGCCGTGCAGTCATGAGTGAACAGGGAGTACAAGGGGGGACTGAGCATGCACCTCTGAGGGGCCCCCGTGTTCAGAATCAGCGTGTCGGATGTGTTTTTACCTAACCTTTCCCCCTGGGGCGGCCTGTCAGGAAGCCCAGGATCCAGTTGCAGAGGGAGGTGTTTAGTCCCAGGGTCCTTAGCTTAGAGATGAGCTTTGAGGGCACTACGGTGTTGAACGCTGAGCTGTAATCATTCTCACATAGGTGTTCCTTTTGTTCAGGTGTGAAAGGGCAGTGTGGAGTACAATAGAGATTGCATCATATGTGGATCTGTTTGATGAAAATTGAAGTGGGTCTAGGGTTTCTGGGACAATGGTGTTGATGTGAGCAATGACCAGCCTTTCAAAGCATTTCATGGCTACAGACGTGAGCACTACGGGTCGTAGTCATTTAGGTCGGTTACCTTAGTGTTTTTGGGCTCAGGGACTATGGTGGTCTTCTTGAAACATGTTGGTATTACAGACTCAGACAGGGAGAGGTTGATATTGTCAGTGAAGACACTTGCCATCTGGTCAGCGCATGCTCGGAGTGCACATCCTGGTAATCCATCTGGCCCTGCGGCCTTGTGAATGTTGACCTGTTTAATGGTCTTACTGACATCGGCTGTGGAGAGCGTGATCACACGGTCGTCCGGAACAGTTGATGCGCTCATGCATATTTCAGTGTTACAGTGCCTTGCGAAAGAATAATTTTGAATAATTTTGCACGCCCAATTTTTCAGTTTTTAATTTGTTAAAACATTTTGAAATATCCAATAAATGTCGTTCCACTTCATGATTGTGTCCCACTTGTTGTTGATTCTTCACAAAAAAATACAGTTTTATATCTTTATGTTTGAAGCCTGAAATGTGGCAAAAGGTTGCAAAGTTCAAGGGGGCCTCGAAGCGAGCATAGAAGTTATTTAGCTCATCTGATACACTTATGTCACTGGGCAGCTCTCGGCTGTGCTTCAATTTGTAGTCTGTAATAGTTTGCATGTCCTGCCACATCCGATGAGCTTCGGAGTCGGTGTAGTACGATTCGATCTTAGTCCTGAATTTACGCTTTGCCTGTTTATGGTTCGTCGGAGGGCATAGCAGATTTCTTATAAGCTTCCGGTTAGAGTCCTGCTATTCATTGGCAAGTGGGTAACCCACCTCTACCACCTGTCCTAGTGGCCAACGTTCAATTATTGGAGAATAAAATGGATGAGCTCCGTTCAAGACTATCCTACCATGGGACAGTAAAAAATATAATATATTATGTTTCACCAAGTCGTGGCTGAATGACGAAATGGATAATATACAGTTGGCTGGTTTTTCTGTGCTTAGGTAAGACAGAACAGCTGCCTCCGTGTATTTGTCTATAACAGCTGATGCGCAAAATCAAACATTAAGGAAGCCTTGAGGTTTTGCTCGCCTGAACTGGAATTTCTCATGATAAGCTGTAGACCCAACTATTTTCCAAGATCATTTTCATCTATATTTTCATAGCTGTCTATTTACCACCACAAACTGATGCTGGCACTAAGACCGCACTCAGCGAGCTGTATAAAGCCATAAGCAAACAAGAAAATTATCATCTAGAGGCGAAGCTCCTAGAGGCCATGGGCTTTGATGCAGGGAAACTTAAATGCGTTTTACCTTATTTCTTCCAGCATGTTACATGTGCAACAAGAGGAAAACAATCTCTAGACCGCCTTTACTCCACACACAGTACAAAGCTCTCCCTCGCCCTGTAAAGGGAGCGACACAGGAGATGAGAAGCAGGTGTGTATGATGAAGGGTAGCCTGGCGCCTAGGCACGACCGGTTCCATCGGCGGTGGAATCCGAGCACCAAGAAAACAAGAAAACTCGTGGGCTGGCTGAGGCATAGGAGCCCCACAAGCCAGCTGAAACATGACATGGGATGGTAGCCTTCCGAGCCAACCAGCAAGGAAACCTCTCGAGCCAGCTAGGGCATGGAAGCCCGACGAGCTGGCTTAGGCCCCGGCGGTGGCCCCCGGGTCCGACGTCACCCACAAAACAAAAATAACTCTGCGATGGTTCTTGTAGTGGTGTCCGCATTCTGTAAAGGGAGCGACACAGGAGATAAGAAGCATGTACAGGGAGTGAAGGTTTATTAGCTGACGGACATGAAACGGAACAGGAACAGCGTCTGGTCAGGAACACATAGCAAAGACAATCCCGAACAATGCGGACACCGGGAACACAACGAAGGAACAGACAGATATACACGGGGTAATCAACAAAGTGAAGGAGTCCAGGTGAGTCCAATGAGCGCAGCTGCACGTAATGTTTGCAACAGGTGTGTATGATGACGGGTAGCCTGGCGCCATCGAGCGCCAGGGAGGGGGAGCGGGAGCAGGCGTGACACCCCTCCATTTGGATAATCTGAGCATAATTCTATCCACCTGATTCCTTCTTACAAGCAAAACTTAAGCACAAAGTACCAGTGACTCACTCAATATGAAAGTGGTTAGATGACGCAGATGCTAAGCTACATGACTGTTTTCCTAGCACAGATTGGAATATGTTCTGGGACTTATCCGATTCCATTGAGTAGTATACTACATCAGTCACCGGCTTCATCAATAAGTGCATCGATGACGTCGTCCCCACAGTGACTGTGCGTACCTAACCCAACCAGAAGCCATACATTACAGGCAACATCCACACTGAGCTAAGGGGTAGAGTTTCCAATTTCAAGGAGCGGGACTCTAACCCGGACTCTTATAAGAAATCATGCTATGCCCTCAGACGAATCATCAAACAGGTTGCCTGCGTTGCGCGTGAAACAAGACTAAGATTCAATCCTACTACACCGGCTCTGACGTTCGTCAGATGTGGCAAGGCTTGCACATTTTTACAGACCACAAAGGGAATCCCAGCCGCTAGATTCCCAGTGACACAAGCCTACCAGACGAGCTAAATTAATTATATACTTCAACGCACCCCCACACCATCACACCTGGTCCTCCATGCTTCACGGTGGCATCCACAGATGTGAAGATCATCCATTCACCTACTCTGCGTCTCACAATACACGGCGGTTGGAACCAAAAATCTCAAATTTAGACTCATCAGACCAAAGGACAGATTTCCACCAGTGTCATGTCCATTGCTCGTGTTTCTTGGCCCAAGCAAGTCTCTTCGTCTTATCGGTGTTCTTTATTAATGGTTTCTTTGCAGCAATTCGACCATGAAGGCCTGATTCACGCAGTCTCCTCTGAACAGTTGATGTTGAGATGTGTCTGGTACTTGAACTCTGTGAAGCATTTATTTGGGCTGCAATTTCTGAGGCTGGTAACGCTAATGAACTTATCTTCTGCTGCAGAGATAACTCTGGGTCTTCATTTCCTGTGGCGGTCCTCACGAGAGACAGTTTCATCATAGTGCTTGATGGTTTTTGCGACTGCACTTGTAGAAACTTTCAAACTTCTTGACCGGATTGACTGACCTTTATGTTTTTAAGTAACGATGGACTGTTGTTACTCTTTGCTTATTAGAGCTGTTCTTGCCATAATATGGACTTGGTATTTTACCAAATAGTGCTATCTTCTGTATACCACCCCTACCTTGTCATAACGCAACTGATTGGCTCAAACGCATTAAGAAGGAAATAAAGTCCACTATTTAACTTTTAAAAAGGCACACCTTTTAATTGAAGTGCATTTCAGGTGACTACCTCACGAAGCTGGTTGAGATAATGCCAAGAGTGTGCAAAGCTCAAATATATATTTTGATTTGTTTAACCATTTTTGGTTACTACATGATTCCATATGTTTTATTCTATAGTTTTCATGTCTTCAATAATATTAAACAATGCAAAAAATAGTAAAAATAAAGAAATACCCTAGAATGAGTAGGTGTGTCCAAACTTTTGACTGGAACTGTACTTCAATGGCCTGAGGATGTACTTGAATGGAGAGTATAATGAAAATCTAACTACAAACACATATTTCTGTTAAAACCAACTCTATATATTATACAGCATATCATTTTGAAAGATGGGTTTGGTAAAGTAGAACTTTTCTGATTAACATATGCCATCTGCACAGCCACGGTCCCATCCATACTAATGTATGGCAAAACTAACTTTTTCACTGTGGTGGTACCCTATAAAGACATCTACATTTTCTAAAAAAAAAACACATTTGTACCAGTGGACTATATTTATGAAAGGTACTATCTGAGGTATGAACTGGGGTGCAATTACTCATTGTCCTCTCACTGTCAACTGCGTTTATTTTCAGCAAACATAACACGTGTAAATATTTGTATGAACATAGCAAGTTTCAACAACTGAAACATAAACTGAACAAGTTCCACAGACATGTGATTAACAGAAATTGAATACTGTGTCCCTGAACAAAGGGGGAGGTCAAAATCAAAAGTAACAGTCAATATCTGGTGTGGCCACAAGCTGCATTAAGAACTGCAGTGCATCTCCTCCTCATGGGTCGCACCAGATTTGCCAGTTCTTGCTGTGAGATGTTACCCCACTCTTCCACCAAGGCACCTGCAAGTTCCCTGACATTTCTTGGAAGGAATGGCCCTAACCCTCACCCTCCGATCCAACAAGTCCCAGACGTGCTCAATGGATTGAGATCCGGGTCAGTAGAAAGTGTTCTAAGTTTTCATAACTGTGACCTTAATTGCCTACCGTCTGTAAGCTGTTATTGTCTTAACGACCCTTCCACAGGTGCATGTTCATTAAGTGTTTATGGTTCATTGAACAAGCATGTGGAAACAGTGTTTAAACCCTTTACAATGAAGATCTGTGAAGTTATTTGGATTTTCATGAATTATCTTTGAAAGACAGGGTCCTGAAAAAGGAACTTTTCTTTTTTTTTTGCTGAGTTGTTAACTAAGGGTACAAAGAATGACCTTACAGGGTACCACCCCAGTGACAAAGTTTGTACGCTTTGAAGAACATATCTAAAGATTTATTTTTCAGAGTGTAGTGTGTACAGTCAGAGAATGTGAGGCATTAAAACCAGCATACTCTTCTATGTCAGACATTTTGTGCACTGCTGCTGTCATTCTGTGCAATTACAATTATTCTGCAAATTTTACTGAAGCCTATATACTTCACTGGGCTGATGATGTACTTGAATGGACAGTATAATGAAAATCTAACTACAAAAACATTTATGTTGAAACCAACTCATTATATTACACACTGTATAATTTTGACAGATGGGTTTGGTAATGCAGGACTATTCTGATTAACATGTGCTGTCTGTACTGTCACGGTCCCATCCATATTAATGTATGGATAAACAAACTTTCCCTCAGGGACTATACAACTTTATCATTGATTAGCTCCAGCTAAATTAAACTAAACCGCATAGACCTGTGTACGTATAATACATAGTTAATTTACGTACATAGCAAATGATACCACTGCATACTACAGCTGTAATCTACATATGCCACAATACTATACTTATTCTGTGTCAACACTCAAAGATATTGTCATTATTCATCTACTATCTAAACATATCCCCAACATGTGGCTTCTCACTGAGAATGTTTTCCCTATAAAACTCTGTTGTGTCATCTCCGTTTATGTGTGCCACATGTAAAGAGCCTTGAAGTATTGTAACAACTTGACTGACTTGTAACATGGACTTTTTGAGATGACGTGGTGCCCGGGGCGTATTGGCAGCACTGCTGTGGGGGATGAGGCCAGGGCAGCAGGTTACTGATGGTTACTGCTGACAGTTATTGACTTCAGTTTGATGCTGGCCCCTCTGTGTCTTATCTGTTCCTGTGATTACCATGTACTGACTGTTGACAAATGGAATAACTGTAGTATTGATGCCCCATGCCTATGCTGATGGAGTGGACCATGAGGAAATCATCCTGGTCCCTCGATTGAAATGGAAGAGGTTGTAAAGTATTTGACATTAGCATTTGACATAAGTGTTTGACGTTATAGTCTTACATAGATATCCTTTTTAATGACATTTTCCTCTATCACCATTTTCCTCTATCGTCTCTCTATGTGTTTGTATTTCAAGTTCTTGTTTGCATTTATTAGTATAATGACAATCAGAGGACCGTGACACAAACTTTTGAGTAGTTATCAGCTTACTAAATCAGATAATCATATAATTTGATATTTTCTCTAAAATCCAACTAAGAACATGAGTGTGTAGTACATTTTTAAACATCCTGTATTACATGATAGATAGCGCACTGTACAGTGCTGACTTAATCTCCTTAGATTCCATAACCTTTATTGAGACACATCTGACTGGAGTGGCAGGGGCATACTGTTAAGGGACAAACTTAGACTTGGTTGCAAAGTTTGATTGATGACCACAAATCATCATCTGTCTCACGGTAAAATGGGATGGAGAGGGGCCTGTCAAACATTCAAAATGATTGACCCATGTCGACAATAATAACGATCTATGAATATATTTTCCTCTATGCGTGGACATGTCCAAACATGTCCTCTTTGGGTGGACAACATGTCCATGCTTGTGTTGGAAGTTTACATACACTTAGGTTGGAGTCATTAAAACTCGTTTTTCAACCACTCCACAAATTTCTTGTTAACAAACTATAGTTTTGGCAAGTCGGTTATGACATCTACATTGTACATGACACAAGTATTTTTTCAAACAATTGTTTACAGACAGATTATTACACTTATAACTCACACTATCACAATTCCAGAGGGTCAGAAGTTTACATACACTAAGTTGACTGTGCCTTTAAACAGCTTGGAAAAATTCATAAAATTATCTCAGGGCTTTAGAAGCTTCTCATAGGCTAATTGACATCATTTGAGTCATTTGGAGGTGTACCTTTGTATGTATATCAAGCCATACCTTCAAACTCAGTGCCTCTTTGCTCGACATCATGGGAAAATCAAAAGGAATCAGCCAAGACCTAAAAAAAAATTGTAGACCTCCACAAGTCTGGTTCATCCTTGGGAGCAATTTCCAAATGCCTGAAGGTACCACGTTAATCTGTACAAACAATAGTACGCAAGTATAAACACCATGGGACCACACAGCCGTCATACTGCTCAGGAAGGAGAAGCATTCTGTTTCCTACAGATGAACGTACTTTGGTGCGAAAAGTGCAAATCAATCCCAGAACAAGAGCAAAGGACCGTCTGAAGATTCTGGAGGAAACAGGTACAAAAGTATCTATGTCCACAGTAAAACGAGTCCTATATCGACATAACCTGAATGGCCGCTCAGCAAGGAAGAAGCCACTACTCCAAAACCGCTATAAAAAAGCCAGACTACGGTTTGCAACTGCACATGGGGACAAAGATCTTACTTTTTGGAGAAATATCCTCTGGTCTGATGAAACAAAAATAGAACTGTTATGCCATAATGACCATCATTATGTTTGGAGGAAAAAGGGGGAAGCTTGCAAGCTGAAGAACACCATCCCAACTGTGAAGCATGGGGGTGGCAGGATCATGTTGTGGGGGTGCTTTGCTGCAGTAGGGACTGGTGCACTTCACAAAATAGATGGCATCATGTGGAATTTAAAATTAGGTGGATATATTGAAGCAACATCTCAAGACATCAGTCAGGAAGTTAAAGCTTGGTCGCAAATGGGTCTTACAAGTGGACAATGACCCAAGCATACTTCCAAAGTTGTGGCAAAATGGCTAAAGGACAACAAAGCCAAGGTGTTGGAGTGGCCATCACAAAGCCCTGACCTCAACCCTATAGAACATTTGTGGGCAGAACTGAAAAGGTGTGTGCGAGCAAAGAGGCCTACAAACCTGACTCAGTAATACCAGCTCTGTCAGGTGGAATGGGCCAAAATTCACCCAACTTATTGTGGGAAGCTTGTGGAAGGCTACCCGAAACGTTTGACCCAAGTTAAACAATTTAAAGTCAATGCTACCAAATACTAATTGAGTGTATGTGAACTTCTGACCCACTGGGAATGTGATGAAAGAAATAAAAGCTGAAATAAATCATTCTCTACTATTATTCTGACATTTCACATTCTTAAAATAAAGTGGTGATCCTAACTGACCTAAGACAGGGAACTTTTACTTTTATTAATTGTCAGGAATTGTGAAAAACTGAGTTTAAATGTATTTGGCTGAGGTGTATGTAAACTTCTGACTTCAACTGTATACAGTAGATGACTGATAGGGGGCACTGCATTCTGCCTCCTTTTTGGCAATCCCCAACCATTGTGAAATAATGTATATTTTGGAAGCTATAGAAATGCATTTATAAAGTTCTATATTCACTTTTGCCACATTTTCTCTATTACCGACCCCTTAAATTAAATGATATTATGTGAGCTAAACATACAAATACATTTTTTTTTAATATATGGAGATTAATAATGTTACTGTCCCCACCACATTATTTTTTACTGAAATAAATGTACACTTTTCCTTAAAACATTTAATTAACTATTTTGTAGTGTTCATGTTTTTGTTATTCACCCAAAGTTCTCAGGTCTGATGGACCCACAACATTATTGGGTTTTTAAAACAATACAGCCATAACAATTTATGTAAAAATACTTCATACTTAAATGTTGACTTATATCAATATAGACAGCATACATGGTTAATATTTACCATTTACCTCTGCTAGATCATATTTAGCAATAAAAGCTCAATATAATTGTTTTTTTTTTATGTGATTTTTGTAAACAAGACATGGTGGAATAAATCATGTTTATCTTGAAGAATTATAAATGACACAAGGTTTTCATCATTATTGATGTGTATTTCTTTAAACTGAACAAATTGTAAGGACTAATTTTACATACAGTATTTTATGGAAATGATAAATGAGCCCCATTGAACACAAATTACTTTGGGTCTACACACCACATGAGGGACAGAGTTTTACTGTGTGTGTGTTGCAAATGTATTTCTTGCACTTGTTGCATGTGTACTGTGTCTTCCTGTCCTTCTTGGGTCCACACACATCGCAGTGCTTCTTCTTTTTGCTATCGGCTGCAATCTAGAAAGACGAAAACACTTAATTCAGGAATTTGACTAACATCTCACTCTCTCACTCACATATATAGTTACAGCAGGCTGAGAGTCAGACACACACATGCAACAATATCACTCACACTCATTCCGGAATTGGAATGGTTGGTTCTGTGATTCGGGCAGATGGGGCACCAGCATCCTTGTTGTGGAATTGTTAGAGTACATGTTAGATATTGTTGCACTGTCAGAACTAGAAGCACAATCATTTTGCTACACTCGCAATAACATTTGCTAACCCTGTGTATGTGACCAATAAAATTTGATTTGATTTGATTCCTCCTCATGATGGCTGCAGAAGGTGGGGTCCTTGGGATATGTTGCCTCCTCTGGATTTGAGGTCTTGCCAATGCCTTGCCCAGCTCCTCTGGAGCTTCACTCTGTTCCAATCTGGGTTCAACACCATCCAGATTACAAACGTGTTGTACGCCAAGATGCCCAAGATGTTGAAGGATAGCACAAGTTGCCAGCGTAGGGTTCTTCTTTTGCAGCTGTAGCCAGTCACCAGCTAGTCTAAATTGTCACCCTTCCTTTTCTGGCATTGTAATCTATTATTATTTATGGTTTTTGATGTACTTGGCCACAGATTCTCCCATCCCTATGCAGCGTACTCATGAGTACCACATTTTTGCCTTTCTTCGGCATGTAGGGCACAAGGGCGTGTCGGCCGTGAACACAAACTTAGAGGAATTGATAGGCCTGTTCCGTGTATTCAACAGCTGAGGTGGGAGATCTGCCTTGTTTCTTCGTACTGTTTCTACCATCGTCAGCTTCCTCTTGAGGAGTTCCTGTCTCTGCTTATGCAAAGTAAAAAAGTTAGTGCATGTGATGTTGTGGCCACAGAGTCCCTGTGTCATGTCCAGGACAACCCTTGGTTCTTCTCAGGGGCTCCTCCATCTGTCTTTCCCGTATAGACTTGCAAGTTCCACGCATATGATGAAGCAGGCAGCCCAGATCTTGATTCCATATTTTGTTGGTTTAGACAGTATGCACTGCCTGAAGGGGCAGCGGCCCCTAAATGGCATAAGCTGCTCATCAACTGTAATGTTGGGCCCAGGGTTGTATAAACAGAGGAAGGCGGTCTACCCACTTGTCCGACACTTACCTGATTGCAGCTAGCTTGTCTCTCTGCCACCGAGCTGGTCTGGTGCCTCGGTTATTGAAGCAGATAATACAGAAAATAATGTGGAAGTTTTCCAGAGACATTGTTGCACTGGAAAGTTCTCTGCATCCCACAGGGATTCTGTGGATTCCCATTGGATCTGAAAAGACCAGCAAGGATAAGAACCCCAAAGTATGCATGTAAATGAGTTTGGTTCATCTCACTCCAAAAACATGCCTTCCCTACAAATTAGTGCAGTCCAGAATGATTTTCTGGATGGTGTCTGGGAGGAACAGTTCAAAAGAAGACGTTATGTCCTGCCCATGAGTAACCGCTGTCCGCGTCGGCCCTGATTGCATCCGTATCACATTGTCAGCAATGCGGGGTGGCTTGGGCAGGAAGACCATTCAATTTCAAAATGTTTTGACATCCATATTTTTCATCCTGCAGACTGCTGATGAGCTGGTTGCTGACAGGCTGGTCCTGGGGCTGGCTGCTGACGGGCTGGTCCTGGGGTTGGCTGAGGGTCAATCTCATCCTCTTCTTCCAACTCACTGTCAGACTCCGAATTGACAGAGACATGATCTTCATATTAAGACATTTCTTCATCTTCCAAAGTGGAAGACACTTCTTACACACTAGCTTCTCTGTGCAAAATGTTTTTCTAAGGCCCTTTGAGCAGCGATTATTTTTGCCATAGTGATAGATTGTAGTAAGGAGCAAGATATTCAAAGCTATTTATTTGTTGTGTCACTCCCCCAATTTGCGCCTGGCTGGGGTAGAGCGTGGGAAAATACGTATTTTTTTATTCACAAAAAATAGTGTATTGTAATAACATTGTGCAGGTTCCCGCAAGACATTGTGTAGTTTCACACACTACAATGTCACGATCGTTGTAATGAGCGGACCAAGGCGCAGCATTACGGTGAAACTTTAAAACAAAACCAATAAACCAATAACGAAACGTGAAAGTAGTGGTGCAAATGCACAAACACAAAACAATATCCCACAAACACAGATGGGAAAATGGCTACCTAAATATGATCCCCAATTAGAGGCAACGAATACCAGCTACCTCTAATTGAGAACCATACAAAACACCAACATAGAAATATTGAGCTAGAACACCCCCTAGTCACACCCTGACCTACTACTCCATAGCGAACCAAGGGCTCTCTATGGTCAGGGTGTGACAACAATGGTAAAGAGTGCGAGAAAAGTGGGAGACAGACAGGATCTTGGTGCTATGTTGAAACAGCAGGCCCAGGGAGAAGAAAGGAAGAGTGAAGGCACAAAGCAAACCTTTTTGTTTAATTTTTCCTTGTTTTTACCTACACACACTTTTCTACACTTTTATTACCCTCAGGTTCAGTGGACCCGAACACCACACATGTAATATAAATGTGTAGAGGGTGCACAGTGTGCACTCAATGGAATGCGTTATTTTATATGGTCTACACAGAAAAAGGCCAATGAGTCTCAGGTCGAAAAAATAATTAATTATTTTATTTTAGTAAACATTGAAAATGGGTTCCACAGACCCAAACACCACACACACAAGGGTTAAAATACTGTAGAATTCCATTTGTTTCTGTGGAGGACTGCTCCTACTGGGGAGTGCCAATATGGCCGACCGGTGGCTTCAAAGCCTCTCAATGACCAATGCATAGCATCATCAATCCAGGGTTTATATACTATACAGTATTGGTCCAAACATGTCTTCTGTGGCTGGATAACATGTCCAAAACCTGTTCTCCATGGGTGGACAACGTGTCCTAAACATGTCTCCTATGGGTGGATTACATGCAGAACACTTTCTCTATGTGTGGACAACATGTCCAAACATGTCTTCTACTCTATGGGTGAACAACATGTCCAAAGCATGTTCTCTATGGGTGAACAACAGTGCCATACAGAGCACACCTTTTTTTATGAACACATATAGAAACACAAGGTTAGGAGAAGGCTAATTGTAAAATAACGAGCTGAATTAACCATAACCTAATAACTGGATTTGCTTTAGTCTATGAATTTATCAAGTGAATGAATAATACAATGAAAACCTTTTCTAGCAGACTCAGAGAGTAAACCTTTGGTCAGCAGCCCTAGGGGAGCAATGTACTGTGTACACATTTGGCAGCAGCAACGTACTGTACAGTCTGCCTGCCTTGCTTCTTCTTTTTACAAGAATCACAAACTCCAGCCCAGCAAACACATACTTTTGAACTGCAGACAGCCCGCAGCCTGCAGCCCTAACAATCACCTTTGACTGAGAGAAATAAGCTAGTTTGCAGCCGAATCTGTAGATCTGTGGGAAATCACATACTCTTCTACTTAAATAACTTATTACTGAGGCCAGGTACACCCACATCGCTGTGGTAGATTTCAGGGTCCAGTGCACATCTGAGCCTGACAAAAGGTGTTCGTTTTCGAATTGTGATGCAATTTAGGATACCACTGTCTCTCTGAAATAAATGAATACACATTCCTCATTTTGTGCACTGTTGTAAAAGCATCTGAGGAAGAATGAGAGGCAGCAAAGAGAAGGAGAGAGGCACTGGCATTCAGGCAATCTAACAGTACAGTATTTAGTTAATTATAAAATAACTCAAAGGGATGAAATATTCAAGGATGAATAAGTGGAGTACGCAATTATTGTTGCTTTCTCAAATATTCATAAGCGACAGTTTCGGCATACCAATCACACTGTTGTTGCAACTCGCATGGACAGAAAGACAAACATTTTGTAAGGACTCTCTACAGCAACCTTTAGCTCTTTATGTGTACCTGACATTTAGAAAAGATTTGTTTACATTCATTCTCCATTTTTTCATTAGCTTTTCTCTTACTCTATAGTTAGTCAATCACATTGTATGTGATTAAGGTAATTTTTGATGTGTTTTAGTAGTTTTAGTGTTGAGTGTTGTGTTTTAGTAGTGAGGAAATAAGTTATCATTTATTAGCATTATGACAGATACACTTGATGAGGTTGAATTCACACCCAGCATACTGTACATATATATGTACCAGATTGCAGCGCAACAGACGTCAATACTTGCTAGAAGTAGTGTGATGTAGAGAGAGCGAGATGGATCTTTACATTACATAACAATATATACCCCCTAATGCTATACCTTGATTCCTCCATTTAAGTCTATTGTTTTTACTTTAGTTCCAAGTCAAGGACTTCCTGAGGGAATCAATGGGGAATCAATGGGGTTGCGGTCATGTAGTGTGGGTCCTTGATGTTCGTGTCAGATCCCCGTCCCTCCCCTCACCCCTTTCACAGCCACTGAGCAAGGGCAAGGCCCATGGCATGATCAATCATCTACAAATGGCTCACTTCCTGAAAAATAACATACAGTATGAAAACAGCTACATGCTGGTGGTGGGGTTCAAGTCTAAGGAATAGTGGTGGCTATTCAGTATGATAAATGTCCATTGGGTGGCTATTCAGCAGCCTGATGGTCAGGGGGTAGAAGCTATTGGCCAGTCTGTTACATTTAGTAATGATGCTCCTGTACTGCCCACATCTGAGTGATGGAAGTGGGGTGAACAGGCCGTGACTCGGGTGCCTGTCCCTGATGATCTTCTTGGCCTTGCTACGACATCTGGTGTTGAAGGTGTCTTGGAGGGCAGGCAGTGTGCACCCAATGGTGCATTCCACTGAGCATATCACCCTCTGTAGTGCCTTGTGGTCAGCGGCGGTGGAGTTGGTATGTTTAATCTAATTTTTTTTTTAAAATGAAATGATACTCTAAATTTGTAAGGATTCGACAAAGTCAGTACTTAGGATATTATTAATTTCTTCCTTATTGCTTTGGGGCTTCTCGGCTTTGATGCTTTTTGACAACTTGGGGGAAAAAACATCTTTCAGCTCTGCTAAAGTGACAGTGCGCTTCTCCGTCAGTTTGGCTTCGGATGAGAAGATTTTAGCTTCATATATATATATATATATATATATATATATATGTTGACTTTCTCATCTCCATGAGCATACTATGTAACTCTTCTCTGACTGGCATATGAATAAAACATAAACAAATGAAATGTAAATTATCTTTATTACATATTCAAGGTGGCATACATTTCAAAGCAGCTATTTTGCCATCAGAACATCAGGTAACTGTTTAGATTGTACAAATAACTTTTTTAAATGTCCACTGAAGAGACTGGTAAGTTGAAGCCAGTATTTAGTTTATTACAGCTCTCCACTCTAATAAAACCCTATGCAATTAGCACAATTACTATTCTTTATAGCTACCATATTCTGACTTAATGTCAAGGGAACAGCTGTTCTAAACTACTGTGTCCATGCATTATTTATTTTTATATTACTATTATTATACTGAGGGAACTTTCTATTAGTTTGAACAAAATGTTCTGTAATTTGAGAAAAAAGTTGGTTTATTATCTAATTGTATTAACTTTTGGGGGGTCTTTTTTATGACAAAATCATCTTCCATATAATTAATGATCTGTCAATAATTTAAAACTTTATCTGTTTGGGTATATTTGTTTGATATTTGTTAGGGTACAATTAAAATGTTATTTAGGGTTTCTAGAGTTCAATGTCTGTGAGTTATGTAAATCCATTTTACAATTGCCCCATATCATATTCTAATTAACAACTTTAATCAATTGAAAATGTGAAGAAGCCCATTATCGCCAAACGTTAGGTTATTATTAATTTTGGGAAGAACAGTAGCCATTAAATTATAGGGTAAACAATGTATACTCTTCAGGAACATATACTATATGTACTGCATCTGTCTACGATGGCTTCATTTGAGTTTTGGTATGAAGATATTTAATAGCATTCAACAGTGCACGTTTATTCCTCGACAATAAACCTTGTCAAAAGTAAATAGTTTGCAATATAATTAATTTATATCTAAGGGAATATTAGAGGGAACAATGCCTTTTTTTTGTTGACATTAAACTATCATCTGAATTGTCATCGCCTCTCCCAGATACACAACCACATTACAGTGCCACAGCCACAATAGGCCGATAACTGGTTTATCATGCAAATAGGCCACTTATTATATGATGAACCCGCCCCAATTCCCAATTATGCCTGTAGGAATTATCCAGCGATAACGGGGCTAGAGAAATTAATGGGGTTTTCATACAAAGGAGGGATAGCAGAGATTACCTTATACAGAGAGACACACAAAAGGTATTGAGTGATATGAGTTCAGATAGCAGGCCCTAATACTGTATCCAGCCAAGCCTTACAGGGAATCCGTCTCAGATCTGCTCTCCATTTACAGTCACGGCAAATGATACTTGAAGATGAGTATTGGGGTGGCTGGCATGGCACCAGAGGTGTATGGACTTCCTGTAAGGAGACAAAGGAGGTTTTAACATTTTCTAGCTGACTTCATCAGGTAAACTGTAGCTTTTATTAATGTTATTTCTAAATAGTAGATATTTGGTCATCGATATTTGAGAGTCTATGCAATGTAAATTGTTATTATGGGGTAAGCACACAGACACTTTTATTAAGTGAATGCCTTAGACATTAATTCTCCTTTTTGCACGCTCATTCCAAACACCAACTGCATCAATCAAGCCATATTCAAGAAAATAAACAAACTTTGTTTGGCCAAATCTTATAAATGCTAAGTACACAGAGTACACCCCCCTGCTGTCCTGTTGCAGTGTCATTCTAGATTTGTGTGAAGGTGGAAAAAGTAATTTTCCCTCTATGACACAATCAGTGTGTACAGTACCTGGCCACATCTGTTCTCTCAGGCAGAAGCTGTAAGGTGAGATTTTATACTTGCTCTGCCTATGTGTGTGATTGCAACCGTATCAAAGCTTGTATTGTATTTTAGAATATTAATAAACCTAACCATGGCATTTTGACATTTGTTTTTGTGCCCATAAACACACAAGGTTTGAACATTATTGAAAGTTCAATTACAGATATTTCAAAAAGTGAAGAGGCAATTTTGGGCAAGATATAAAGTCAATACATGTGTTAAAGGTCAGTTATGCCATGGATTCAATTACTCCTAGAGAGCCTGTGAAGTTGAACTGCTATATGTGACAGCGCTGTGCAAATACATTGGTGTGATCAGAATTGAGAAGGGCAAGAACTAGCTCTAGAGAACACCTTTTCCCTCCCATGCTCTAAGTTTCTTTTTAGCTCCAGCTCAGACTTCAGAGTAAATTGTGTTTTTAACCTTTCGGTTGCCCAAAGGGATCAGTGTCAAATACAGTCCAGTACACAAGTATGTAAATGTTTGCCCTGTGTAAATAATGACCTTTGTGTTTAAGCAGTTTGTTGTGCTATGAGGTGTTATGGATCACGATGAACGGGTATCAAAACCGTCTGGCAAATTGACGTTCAATAATGAGGCAATCAATTCCCACCATCAGCAAGGTTATGTGCACCACTCTTAATGACAGAGACTAATGCAGCATCCTATAATGCTTACACCTCTACCCCCAGTTACTGCTAAAGGAAAGAGCACATACGGTGGGTTAAAATGACAAATCGCCAAGTACATTAAACAATGTAAAATATTAAGACACTACGACTGAAAATTACTAATCAGAACTACTTAACACATTAATAGTATTTAAATAGAAGGGAGACTCAATTGTTATGTTCACTACAACAAATATTCCTGTACTAATTTCAGTAATGATCGTTCAGAATACATAATGCAATTTAGTGTCAAAATGTTCATAAAACACAAAACTTACAACTAACAAGAACCTAATAGGTGATGTCACGTTATTACATAAAGTATTGGACACTAAAATACTTTGAGTTGGGTTATTCAAATGGTTCTAGGCAATGGGTTTCCAACAAAAATGTAATGACCGTAACTTATTACTTTTTAAAGTGCTTTAAACCAAAGAAAGTCCTCACGAATCGTATCAAAGTATCAAAGAAAACGTCAGTACCTTGAGCTGTCGTAAGACTTTTGTCAAAACCCTTTTCTTCCAGCATAAAACCAGGGGGTTAAGGTGATTTGAGTGATGAGCGTGGTGTGTGTGTGTAGGTGTTTTTGCTAGTGACCTTGTCTGTAATAGAGTTTTCCTTCTCAAAAATCTCAGGCCAATCAAGTGTCAGCCAGGTGTGAATGGATTCCAGTGGGTGCATTTTAATTGCCTCTCCCCTTCACAGTTGACACAGGCAGGGCTATGTGTGGTACTTCTACCCTTTCGCTAGCTGAACAAAGAGAAACAACAATTAAAATGGCCACCAGACCAGAGAAAGAATGTCTGGAGAATTCAGCTAATGACAGGAGTTTGTTTCAAATGCAGTAGGGAAAGAGGAGAAGAACAGTGGACAAAGGACTCATTACAAGGCATTCAAAGCCTTAACACTCACAGTTTAAGGAACTTCCGTCACAGCAAGTTTAATAAATGTATTTCATTCAGGACTATTTGATAGCTCTGGCACAAGTCGACATATGAACCTAACAGCCAAGGCTAGGGCCATCTAACCTAGAACAAGTCAGTCTGTCTGTTTGAGAAGTGAGCACAGCATCATTTGTATTCTTGCCATGGCAAACTACTAAAACACTTGACAGAAGTTAGACAGACGATCAGAGAAAACAGAGGATCAGGCAAAACTATACCCAAAAGATTAAGGCACATCTCAGAAAAATGTTCAAAGGAAATAAAGGCACAAAATGTGTACTTTGGAATTGGTTATACCGTGTATTTCATAAGTGGAATCTAACAAGTAAAATGGATATTCAGGTGGGTTAGGAGAGTAGGTTGACACATATATCAAGGGTTCAGCAACTCTGTGTCTGAATGCTAGGCAACGCTAGCTTATTCGAACGGCTTACAACTTTCAAAACGTAGGCTAGTAAAAATAATATCATTAGGAAGAAAACAATGTCTCGATATTGTTAAATGGCATAAAAACTAATTCCATCATAATGTAATGCTCCAAGTCATATTTATAACAACCATACAAAGACATTATGACTCAACAATCTAAGGAAGTGATTGTGATAACTAATACACCGAAGCTGCTGTCATACGAGATACACATCTGAAGAAAAGCTCATCAGGACGAATGGTCGTTATCTCAACATAACGCTCAGTGATTCAATCTTTTTCTTTCCCTCCTGTTATTCATTATCATATAGAATACCTGATGTAGCACAGCATCACGTCTCGTCGCCGTGCCCCGATTTTATCGCTTGGCACTGCTGGAGGACAATACACAACAGGCACAGATTAACGCAAGATAAAAACCCTTCCAATTAATCAAGAGTTGAGTGGGAGAGACTTTCAATTTAATCTCTAAAAGAAGAATCCTTCATGTACTCTATTGCACCATGTCAGACTTTGGGGGCTTAAGGGATTGCGATGAAGGCTTACCTCGTCTGGACAGTGGACAGTTATTGAGTGCACTTTTGTCCTTGGGGTCAGGCGACGGCCTATGTTCTAGTGGTGACTCGGTTAGGAAAATGTGCAGCTCTGCATTACATCTCAGTGCTCTGTCTACTTTACTGGAGTGAAGTGGTATGAGAGCAACTTTGCTCTCAATGGCAGTCACAGTTGGATGGACTAACTACTATGAACAATTGCAAGATAAAAATGGTTGTTACAAATTATTCAAACAAGTATCAGGTATATAGGATGCCGATATTAGAAATGCTAATATTGCTAACGCCATCACCAATGATAAATGATCCACTTTAATCACGAGATGCTCAGGAAGCATGACAGTTTTGCTGTTCAATGTCTCCAATAATTAAAAGGTTATTTAAAATATCAGCCCACAGTACTGTCAAGCGTTTAATTATACAATGCTAACATGTACAGTATGTCTAACTTTAGAAAAACAACTATTGAAATAGCTAACTGTGTAATGTGGCTGCCAATTGTACTCAATCACACTTCACTAGAAAGCCCTCAGACGTACACTATAAGTGTGAACAAATTTGTTTTACTTCTCAAATAATATGTAACAAATAACAAAACAATTGTTCAACACACATATCACTCACACCCGTCCTCCTCAAGTGAGGCATGGCCTTTCTTTAACACCAACTTGAAGTAAATCATTCTTTGATTATCTCTCATTGTAACGGATCTCGTCCTCCTCATCCGAGGAGGAGTAGTGAGAAGGATCGGAGGACCAATGTGCAGCGTGGTAAGTGTCCATAATGTTTAATCAAAACACAACACTGGAACAAAACAATAAACATGAATAACCGAAACAGTCCCGTGTGGCAACAAGCACTGACACAGAAGACAACCACACACAACTCAAAAGTGAAACCAGGCTACCTAAGTATGATTCTCAATCAGGGACAACGATTGCTGCCTCTGATTGAGAACCAAACTAGGCCGAACACAGAAATCCCAAATTATAGAAAAACGAACAAAGACAACCCACCCAACTCACGCCCTGACCATACTAAAACAAAGACATAACAAAGGAACTAAGGTCAGAACGTGACACTTATTGTACCTAAATAGCATCATGTCGGCAGTGAGCCAAACCCAATACAGCAAACAATCTAATTGTTTTTAGATGTGTGGTTGGTAAATTAATTCCTGCATTTATATTCTACCACTAATTATACCTCATATGCTTTCAAGCTTGTTTATTCTTTACAAAGACACAATGACAACTGAATTAAATGTTTACTTTGCTTTGTCTTTACTTTGCAATGCCTTTTTGCCACAATCACAAATTCTGTTCACCAGCTCTATTGAAATGCCCATGGAAATTGTATTCTCAATATATGTGAGGCTGAGAGACTGTTTTCTGCATTTGAATGAATCCATGCCATTACCTGAGGCTTCCCTGATAAGAGAGACAGGGAATTAGGTGAATTTTCTCCCACTTCTCTGAAAATATCTATTTTTCGATGGTATTATCTCCTGGGACATAAATGAAGTTTGCTCAAAATGTCAGCTTCAGCAGATATATCATTTGCTCTCCATAGGATAGAGACAAAAATTATAAATAAGAGTGACAATATCATGATGCTTGGTGTACATTTTACACCCATAGAGAATTTAATTGATGCCTTCACTTTAAAAGGAGTTGATTCAAAATTCTCATGAGGCAGAAGAACTTCGAAATGTTTGTTCTAGTGACAACAATGGTGCAAATGTTGCTTAGTGTGTACAGTATTTTTTTACAGTGTGTGCAGTGTATTCTACCGTTCAAAAGTTTGGGGTCACTTAGAAATGTTCTTGTTATCAATGACAACATACATGAAATGAGTTTCAAAATGAATCGGAAATATAGTCAAGATGTTGACAAGGTTAAAAATAAGGATTTTTTATTGAAATAATTACTGTGTCCTTCAAACTTGGCTTTTGTCAAGGAATCCTCAATTTGCAGCAATCACAGCCTTGCAGACCTTTGGCATTCAAGTTGTCAATTTGTTGAGGTAATCTGAAGAGATTTCACCCTATGCTTCCTGAAGCAACTCCCACAAGTTGGATTGGCTTGATGGGCACTTCTTACGTACCATGCGGTCAAGCTGCTCCCACAACAGCTCAGTAGGGTTGAGATCCAATAACTGTGCTGGCCACTCCATTATAGACAGAATACCAGCTGACTGCTTCTTCCCGAAATAGTTATTGCATAGTGTGGAGCTGTGCTTTGGGTCATTGTCCTGTTGTAGGAGAAAATTGGCTCCAATTAAGCGCCGTTCATAGGGTATGGCATGGCATTGCAAAATGGAGTGATCCTTTTTTTCAAGGTCCCTTTTACCCTGTACAAATCTCCCACTTTACCACCACCAATGCAACACCAGACCATCACATTGCCTCCACCATGCTTGACAGATGGCGACGAGCACTCCTCCAGCATCTTTACATTTTTTCTGCGTCTCACAAACGTTCTTCTTTGTGATCTGAACACCTCAAACTTGTATTCGTTTGTCCATAACACTTTTTTCCAATCTTCCTCTGTCCAGTGTTCATTTGCCCATCTTAATCTTTTATTTTTATTGGCCAGTCTGAGATATGGCTTTTTCTTTGCAACTCTGCCTAGAAGGCCAGCATCCCGGAGTCGCCACTTCACTGTTGATGTTGAAACTGGTGGGTTGCAGGTACTATTTAATGAAGCTGCCAGTTGAGGAATTGTGAAGCATCTGTTTCTCAAACTAGACACTCTAATGTACTTGTCCTCTTGCTCAGTTGTGCACCGGGGCCTCCTACTCCTTTTTCTATTCTGGTTAGAGGCAGTTTGCACTGTTCTGTGAAGGGAGTAGTAAACAGCATTGTACAAGTAGTTTCAGAAGAAAGTCCTTTGTTTCTGGCCCATTTCGAGCCTGTAATCGAACCCACAAATGCTGATGGTCCAGATACTCAAATAGTCTAAAGAAGGCCACTTGTATTGCTTCTTTAATCAGTACAACAGGTTTCAGCTGTGCTAACATAATTGCAAAAGGGTTTTCTAATGATAAATTATAAACTTGGATTAGCTAACACAACGTGTCATTGGAACACAGGAGTGATGGTTGCTGATAATAGGCCTCTGTACCCCTATGTAGATATTCCATAAAAAAACACTGTATTTCGTTCAAATAAACCCCCAACTTCCTTTCATTCTGCTAGCAAACGTGCAATCTTTAGAAAATATAATAGATGACCTATGCGGAAGATTAAACTACCAACGGGACATTCAAAACTGTAAAATCTATTGCTTCATGGAGTCGTGGCTGAACGACGACACGATCAACATACAGCTGGCTGGTTATATGCTGTATCGGTAGGATAGAACAGCGGAGTCTGGTAAGATAAGGGGAGGCGGACTACAGTGCCATGCAAAAGCTGGCATTGGCCCCCTTGGTGTTCCTCCCGATTTTGTTACATTACAACCTGTAATTTAAATTGATTTTTATTTGGATTTCATGTAATGGACATACACAAAATAGACCAAATTGGTGAAGTGAAATGAAAAAAATGACTTGTTTCAAATTAAAACTGAAAAGTGGTGGGTGCATATGTATTCATGCTATGCTATAAAGCCCCTAAATAACATCTGGTGCACCCAATTACCTTCAGAAGTCACATAACTAGTTAAATAAAGTCCACCTGTGTGCAATCTAAGTGTCACATGATTTGTCACATGATCTCAGTGTTTATATACACCTGTTCTGAAAGGCCCCAGAGTCGGCAACACCACTAAGAAAGAGGCACCACCAAGCAAGTGACACTATGAAGACCAAGGAGCTCACCAAACAGGTCAGGGACAAAGTTCTGGAGAAGTACAGATCAGGGTTGGGTTATAATAAAATATCCGAAACTTTGAACATTCCACAGAGCACCATTAAATCCATTATTTAAAAAATGGAAAGAATATGGCACCACAACAAATCTGCCAAGAGAGGACCACCCACAAACTCACAGAACAGGCAAGGAGGGCATTAATCTGAGAGGTAACAGAGACCAAAGATAACCCTGAAGGAGCTGCAAAGCTCCACCACGGAGATTGGAGTATCTGACCATAGGACCACTTTAAGTCGTATACTCCACAGAGTTGGGCTACACAGAAAAGTGTCCAGAAAAAAGCCATTGCTTAAAGAAAAAATAAGCAAATAAGTTTGGTTTCGCCAAAAGGCATGTGAGAGTCTCCCCAAACATATGGAAGAAGGTACTCTGGTCAGATGAGACAAAAAAATAATAATTGGCCATCAAGGAAATCACTATGTCTGGCACAAACCTAACACATCTCATCACCCCGAGAACACCATCCCCACAGTGAAGCATGGTGGTGGCAGCATCATGCTGTGGGGAAACTGGTCAGAATTGAAGGAATGATGGATGGCGCTATAGACAGGGATATTCTTGAGGTAAACCTGTTTCAGTCTTCCAGAGATTTGAGACTAGGACGGAGGTTCACCTTCCAGCAGGACAATGACCCTAGACATACTGCTAAAGCAACACTCGAGTGGTTTAAGGGGAAATATTTAAATGTCTTGGAATGGCCTAGTCAAAGCCCAGACCTCAATCCAATTGAGAATCTGTGGTATGACTTAAAGATTGCTGTACACCAGTGGAACCCATCCAGCTTGAAGGAGCTGGAGAAGTTTTGCCATGAAGAATGGGCAAAAATCCCAATGGCTAGATGTGTCAAGCTTACAGAGACATACCCCAAGAGACTCATGCTGTGCAGATTATTTTCAACAACTGGGACTTGAGACTAGTCAGGATGAAGGCAAAGATGAATGGAGCAAATACAGAGTGATCCTTCATCAAAACCTGCTCCAGAGTGCTCAGGACCTCAAACTGGGCGAAGGTTCACCTCCCAACAGGACGCCGACCGTTAGCACACAGCCAAGACAACGCAGGAGTGGCTTCAGAACAAGTCTCTGAATGGCTGGGCCACTCAAGGACAGAGCCCGGACTTGCACCCGATATAACATCTCTAAAAAAGACCTGAAAAAAGCTGTGCAGCGACTCTCCCCATCCAACCTGACAGAATTCAAATCAAATTGTATTGGTCACATACACATAGCTTGCAGATGTTATTGGGAGTGTAGTGAAGTTTTTGTTCTTCTAGTTCAGACAGTGCAGCAATATCTAATAAGTAACCTTACAATTGCACAACAACATCCTACTACACACAAATCTAAGTAAAGGAATGGAATAAGAAAACATAAATTTAAATATATGGATGAGCAATGACAGAACGGCATAGGCAAGATGCATAGACGGTATAAAATACAGCATATACAGTGGGGCAAAAAGTATTTAGTCAGCCAACAATTGTGCAAGTTCTCCCACTTAAAAAGATGAGAGAGGCCTGTAAATTTCATCATAGGTACACTTCAACTATGACAGACAAAATGAGAAAAAAAAATCCAGAAAATCACATTGTAGGATTTTTAATGAATTTATTTGCAAATTATGGTAGAAAATAAGTAAATAAGTAAAATATTTGTCCCCATGTGCAGTTGCAAACTGTAGTCTGGCTTTTTAATGGTGGTTTTGGAGCAGTTGCTTCTTCGTTGCTGAGCGGCCTTTCAGGTTATGTTAAAACCTCTCTACCCCCCTACTTTTTTCAATTTCCGTCTGTAGACATACCCAAATCTAACTGCCTGTAGCTCTGGCCCAGAAGCAAGGATATGCATATTCTTGGCACCATTTTAAAGAAAACACTCTGAAGTTTATGTATATGTGAATAGAATGTAGGAAAATGTTTCCACAATAGATCTGGTTTAGATAATACAATGAAAAAAGCATACGTTTTTTTTATTTTATTGTTGTATCATCATCTTTAAAATGAACAAGATAAAACAAACATTCAGATGGGATGATGGGGACAATTTCAGTGAAAAACATAAGAAGGCAACAGTACTTGTGCAAAGTTTCAGAATGATAACTTCCAAAATGATTCTGCTACATGACATTTATCATGAAGTCACCCAGGTGTCCCACACAAGTAGCCCAAATGTAACCAAGTGGCCAAATTGGTGAAGGTATACATTCTGAAACAAATAACTATATACAAAATACCAAAATGGTATTCTAACACCCCCCCCCCCCCCCAAAAAAATGGAGAAAAACATGTGAAGAAAAATATATATACCTCTACAAAATCACATGGGTAACTATTTACACACTTTCAATATTTGGAAGACCCTCAGTCCTCTATCAAATCAAATTGATTTATATAGCCCTTCATACATCAGCCAATATCTCAAAGTGCTGTATATAAACCCAGCCTAAAACCCCAAACAGCAAGCAATGCAGGTGTAGAAGCATGGTGGCTAGGAAAAACTCCCTAGAAAGGCCAAAACCTAGGAAGAAACCTAGAGAGGAACCAGGCTATGAGGGGTGGCCAGCACAGAACATGGCAGAGATTTTCAAACTTTCATAGATGACCAGCAGGGTCAAATAATAATAATCACAGTAGTTGTAGAGGATGCAACAGGACAGCACCGCAAGAGTAAATATGAACAGTTTAGGGTTCCATAGCCGCAGGCAGAACAGTTGAAACTGGAACAGCAGCAAGGCCAGGTGGACTGGGGACAGCAAGGAGTCATCATGCCAGGTAGTCCTGACGCATGGTCCTAGGGCTCAGGTCCTCCGAGAGAGAGAAAGAGAGAATTAGAGAGAGCATACTTAAATTCACACAGGACACCGGATAAGACAGAAGAAGTACTCCAGATAAAACAAACTGATCATAGCCCCCGACACATAAACTACGGCAGCATAAATACTGGAGGCTGAGACAGGAGGGGTCAGGAGACACTGTGACCCTTCCGATGAGACCCCCAGACAGGGCCAAACAGGAAGGATATAACCCCACCCACTTTGCCAAAGCTCTACACAATATTGTGAAGCTGATGCCAGGTGCCATAGAAGTCTCTTTCTGCTGTAAAGCAGAGGGTCACCAAGGTGATGGGGGCCTTCATCTTGCAAACAACACAGCGACGCCTCCATGCTGTGCCCTTTTGGCCCTTAGGCACATCCAGGCCTGCAGAAATACATTTGGGCAGATGAACACTTGTGGCAGGAGCAGAAGGGACAGAGGTAGAGTAGGTAGAACGTGGTGCAGTGGTGCTGCTGCCAGCAAGCTCCTTGATGAGCAGCTCTCTGAAGGCTTTCTGTGAGAGGAAGGGCTTTCCACAGCTCTTGGCCATTTCCTTGTGTAGGATGAATGCATTTACCACAGCAATGTCGATGACATGATAGAAGAATGTCTTGTACCATTTCATCGTCTTATGGAGGACATTGTAATAGCCTATCAGCGCATCTGACAGGTCCCCACCTCCCATGCTCTTGTTGTAGTCCTTTACTGCAGTTGGAATGGGGATATATTTGGTGGTCCATGCCTCAGTAGCGTCCTTCACACGTCTGATGACATGATCCCCACTGAAGGACTTGTGGATTGTTGTGCACATCACCACCTCTCTGGTATCCATCCACTTTACAAAAAGCAGGCCATCTTCACGGATCCATCGCATGGTCCCCCACTCAGCCCGCTTAGGCATGTCGTTCACCTTCGTCTTCAGAAAGCCCACCCTGTTGGTATGAATGGTGCCACAAGCTCACACTTCCTGCTTCATAAGGTCTGCAAACAGGGTAGGGCTTGTGTAGAAGTTATCCACAAACAGTTTGTAGCCCTTCCCTAGCAGTTTAAAATCCAATAACTCCATTACAGAGTCATAGCTAAGTCCCTTACCGGTAGCAAAACTGTTCTTCCCCTCATAGACCAAAAAATTGCATGTGTAGGCACACACAGAATCAGCCAACACAAACAGCGTGTAACCCCAGTTGGTTGGTTTGTTTCTCATGTACTGTTTGAGGCCAATTCTGGCCTTT